>NC_069126.1:7126120-7726120 GCF_026914265.1 Mya arenaria
AGATCTTGTCATTATGCATGTACATTTACTAACATTTTTAAACAAAATAATTATATAAATAAATACTACAGGCTACTACAGCTGTTGGATCATGATGAAGAACACTGACAAGGGATCCATTCAATCTGCTTATTGCAGTTGCAAAGGAGGGTAATGGTCTAATTTACTATTCCTTTACTTCACTTCATGTACAATACTTGTCACAGATTCAGAAAACTAAAAGTATGTGGCCGGTCCTGGGATCGGACCAGGGACCCCCTGGCTTCTTGAAAATAATATACTTTACCAACTGAGCTAATCAGCCCTGGATAACTCATATACTCTGATACATTTATGCACAGTTAAGTACCTTGACATAAATCCCCTCTATCTTAGAATTTGTCCCCGAATTCCCATACCGGACCATATAACCACTGGGTAATATTTGTTAAATTGTAGTGTCTTAGTCTCACCATTGTGACCAACATGCAGGGCACTAGCCACGGTCCCTTGTTGGACTCAGTTTCTTACATACTTATACTTAGAAAAGTTTGCAGCCTGTCTGGAGATCGAACCTAGGACCTCCTGCTTGCACGTCAGTTGCTCTACCAACTGAGCTAACCGGCCCTGGATAACTTGTATACTTTGATCTGTATAATGGTTCAGTACCGTGAACATTTTTTTGAGTTCTACAAAAAACATCCAAAGATATAATATAATATTTAATTTGTTGTTCAGTCATATTTTTATCATAGCTTAATTATTGATACCGTTATATATACAGCTTGATAAACCCGCTCCAGATTATAAGATATTACTTCATGCCATATAATATATACATATTAGTTTGTTTAGGCTTGGTTGTACTGTGGCTGCTCAACTTAGTAAGATTACTTTTTAATAGCATTGATGGATGCTATCAACATGTTGTGGCAACCCTCTTCGAATTCCTTGACTTCGTACAAGACTTCAAGAAGACAAGCTGCACTTCAGGGCCATGTATGTGGGTTCGGCGTGCTTCTCATGCCGATCAACTTGGCAAACCTATCCCTGCTGCACAACTTGAGACTTCAGTTATGGCAGAGCCCAGGTATATTTCATTTGTCTTCAGTTTCATTTACTTAACCCGTACTAAATAAATAGGCGAATTCCAGGCAGAATTGGCGAATCAGGCCGCCTGGAGAATGAACAGAATCATTATTCTGCCCGATATCTATACATGTTTCTTGTAGATTCTGGGTGTTAAGTTATTGGAAGTTCCAGGCGTAAACAAATTTAGGGCTCAATCATTAAACTTCACAAAAAAATTCATATGTGCAAGAAAAAAGCTATCAGCATTAACCCTCGGCTTTCCTCGAAAAGTTTCCGAGTAGTTACAATTGCTGTTTAATTATAATGATACTTGCCATACTCCGCCGAGTCTACATATTATATTAATTTTAATATGTTCTTATAAATAACAAAAAAAATAAGTTCTACATCATGCTGAAATAACGGTTTTGGTCTTAGTTTTATAAAAAAATATCTTTAAATTAATAAATTGATAAAATAGTAACAACTCCTTGATATTTCAGCAGCCACTTTCACACGCAGAATTCGACTGCATCTTTATCAACAGATTTGCTGCAAAGGTACTAAATGGCTTTCTTGATTAAACCTCTGAAGTGCTTAGTTAGTACATGTACCATAGAGATTCTATAAAGTTGTTTTTTAAGATAATATAAGGGTAGACATGAAAACAGTTATAATATAAATAATATGGATTGTGTAAACAAATTATTATTAATAAGATAAGTCATCATTTTACTGTTATTAGGAGATTGTTGCAGTTAATCAAACTACTTTTACAGTTATCGGAGCAACCTAGAAGGTCAACTTCGCAAGAAAAACTCATGTCAACCATCTCCACTCCTGTAACCCCAGGCAACTGTAAGAATACATTTCAATATTGCTTGACCTTCTGTCATCATGTCTTCTGGCCTCCCGAAACATAATCATGTTCTTTACTGATTATTTTCATACAAATAACAGAATGTTAATCAAACCGTTGCTACAGGAGTTGATGTTACCTTAATGGATCCATCTATGTAAATTCAGTCACGAACGAAATGTTTTATTAACAATATTTATCAGAAAATAATGAACCCCACATTCAAATGTGTGTCCTGCAAGAAACACAATAAATCTAGTTATACCTGTTTGTTTAATCCTATAGTTATGATACTTTCATGGCAAATAAAACCTCAAGCACAGAAGTTTGTGACTATGTAATAACTAATAAATAAATAACATTTTCGTAACTAAACTGACTTTTATTTGAAATACAATTCAGCCAGCCTTGTGATATGGCATGCTACTTAAATGGCAGGTTGCGTATGACTTTATTTCTGTAATTGTTGACAGCATTGTGTAACAGGGTTATCCATAACATGTTTCAATTTAAGAGTGTAAATTATACAATGATATCAAATATATGTGAAATATACACTTTCAATAAAAGAAAATCATTAAAACTGTATTTACAATATACATCATAAGCAAACACTCGCAAGGTTTCAACTTATTAATACAGGTGAGGCTATTACCTCACATTGGGGTTTAAAGAACGAAACATGTACCAATGCAATCCGAAAAGGGGCAAAAAGAGACTACTTGATGTATGACCTCCTTGACCAGGTGTTCACCATTACTGAACTGGCGCACTACGTGGGAGACAGGTGTTGGGCAACCCTGTCCTGGAGAAGAAACCATGCATATGCTAGACCACTGGTAATACTCAAAGGTAGATTTATTTATTACAAGTACATGTAGTTGAATAAATAACATTTTAGGTAAGACATAAAAACAAAAGACAAAAGTCAAGACTCATGGTTACCCTTTTTACAAATCATTGTGCAAAATAATCTACAGAAGACTTTTTTACCATACACAGAGGTCAGCATTATAGCACTCTTCTCATAACTCTGCCTTTTATAAGAGTGTTTCCTTTTTAAAAAAAAATATTTCGGTTATCTTATGATGAGAAAGTTTATCATTTCCGTTCAATAAAAGATAATGTCTTGTTTTCAGAGTATGTGATATTACGGAAAATATGGCCATGACGTTCCCTTAAGTAGTTTTAAAACAGGCCTGGCGACCATTGAAAGGAACATGTATGTGCGATTACAGTTGACAAATAATAGGGAGGTACTTGCATGTATTCTACTGTGAATGTACAAGTGACTATATTTTACAGCCAACATGATATTTAATTTAGTGTAAGTTTTATTATACTTTTTTGTATTTAAAATGCAGAATAAATTAAATCTAGGCGTAAACAGTATTGCTGTTGTGTAATTGTGGTGGATTGACAATATCAGTGGTTTTATCAATAAATGGTTAAAATGTCAAAATATCAAACCATTTTAAGAAAGTCCTGTTGGTCTAGTAGGTCAGGTTGTGGATATTAAGGTTTACTTTTTTTTTACCTAAAAGATGTGCCCCCGGTTCGCACCCCACTATATCCAACATTTTTTTTATACTACAACTATATTTTCTCTGCAATTTCAAAATCATAATGTAAAATAATGATAAAAAAAGTGTTTTGAAATGTATAGATGGGAAAACTATTTGTATATAAGGCAACATTGAATTTTAGGTATTCAGAAAGTCAAGTGATGTGCAAACTTCATAATGACATTATGCTCGCTATATTTTGATAATACTAAAAGTAATTTATGGTTTTTTTTTCATTTTCTAATTGCGATAAATGCAGATTTGCCCCACCTCAAGTTTGCGCTTTTTGTGGTATTTAACAGTTTTCTGATAATTTTTGTGACTATTAGATCTTTCTGAGGCTTCTGTCAAGTGACTAGATGTTCAGGGTGTGCACTGTGTGACAAAGGCTGCTCAGTAGTAGTTGTCTATTCTTTCTGAACATACATTCCTAGTGAATTTGTTCAGTTGCAGTGTCTTTGATGCCAGAGAACCAGCACAGCTCCATAACAGATATATGCATGTTTCGGCATAGTTGACAGAACTCCAGTATTGGACGCCTCACAACTTTTGTATGGAAGTGAAATCTGATACACTCCTAACTGCCTGTTACCGAGGCATATTTCTAGTATAGTTTACTTAAGTGAATGGTCATTCTGTGTCTTTTTCAGGTACTGGGTGTTATGTATGGGCAGAAATGCAGAGTGGTACAATCAGTCACCTAAGCCACCATTTTCCTCACAGACAATCGACTCCTGTGGACAGTCACTGCAGTTAAGAGCAAAGCTCTGAATTGTAAGTACGAACTTCAGGTAAGTGATAAATATGGGCTACCAAGCTATCTATGCTCCCACTATAAGCCTGTACTTGTTTGAAGGGAAACTCACTGTTTTAGCATCAAAATTCAAGTTTTGATCCAATACCAAACCTAGTGTCTCCTTTGGAATACTTAAAATCAGATGTTCTCTAAGCTATATACATGTCCACTACTTATGATGTATAAGAACTAAATTGATTATAAAAGTGTTTTCCCAGATTTACACGCTCCTCTTGCAGATACTGCCAAGGGCGTAGATCCGGTGCACTGCGCCAGTTTTCCAGCTGTGTGGAATTGACATCTCCAGCCGATCTAGAGTTAGGATTAATATCAGACTACTTGACAGCGCAAGTGAGCTTCTACTTATTTATTTCCAGGCTAGTAAACACTGCCAGAAGTCTGTTGTTTAAGCTTTCCTTTTGTCATTTTTATAACTGTGACGGCTTTGTAGACAAGATACTCGTTGGTGTTGTTCTTTAGATAGCCTTTTTGATGCTTTAAAATCAGATAAGTATAAACGGAATTCTCATTGATTTAAGAGGCCTTGTGGACCTTTTATTCTTTACTGGGGATAACAGCAGATTGTATGTGTAAGAGGGTGGGGTGATGGGAGTGTAGAGATAAGAAAGTAAACACTGATTTATAAGGACTTTTTGTTTTTCTTAAGTCACCATTTTTAAGCCACTAATTGTATATCTATAATATATAAACAAGTTTTGCATTTTTTTATTTATTATTCAAATATGGAAATGCAAAACACATTTAAATAGAGTCAAGGGACTTAATCAGGGATAAAGAACAAGAATAACACATTTAAGACTGTATCATGTTTTTTATTTCATGTAAATCTAATAATCATACGTAGAGAAACATCAAATTTACTTACAAATTACTATATGTTGTATATTCTCATATTGTATTTTCACAGAATCTTGCAGAGTAACATTCTGAAGGAGGAAGCTGGTACGATGACACCAAACGGCTGTCATGAGGACTGTAGTCTTGTAAGTTATCTTTCTTTTTAAGCCGCAATAGTTTCTGCTGTAACCAAGAGGGTTGTCAATGGGACTGTAGAATTGCAAGTTATCTTTCTTACCTAGCCACAATATTTACTGCTATAGCCAAGAGGACTGTCAAGGGGACATCCATTTGTCTTGAGAACCAGTCTGAGAATCCCAAGCATATATATGTGCACATATTGAAAATAATGCATTCTGCTTATGCACATGTTGAAGATACTGACAGGGAAAAAAGGAGTATAAATGAGCAGCAAAGATAATTACTGTATCTGTCTCAGATTTTGTGTACTTTGACACAATAATTGTTTGTTTCACCTTCTGTAAACCCAAATTTAAGTAATAAAAATTGATTTCTGGGTTCATCTATCAAAACTGGCTGGAATGTGTTATATGGTTACTAAATAATACTGCATTGTCCTACTGCTTATTGTAGACACAATACATTATACACAGTATGATTCAACTCTCATAAAATTGTCTTATGAGGTTTCATTAACCATTTTGACACAAATTTTGTGGGTAAATCCAGCTGCCACACACCATTTTATTTCACATGTATTCTATGTTTTTCCTATTTGTAGGTCACAACTGCTGACTGCACTCTTCCAGATGAAGAAAATAAGATGGATCATAGAAGGCTGGTAGATGGATGTAATTGGATGTATCACAATATGACATGTACACTATGTTGTATAGGCATCGAGGAATGAAAGTGCAAAAGGTTTGCAACCATTATTAAATCAACCATCTTACTCTCATCCCTATGGCTCAACTGAAAGATTTACTGTAAACATGTATGGCTTCAAATTAAGTTGATTTATGATTAAGACTGAAGGTTTCAATGTGAACTGAGTAATAGTAAGATGACATGAAGTGAATTCTTAATGATTAAGAGTGGGCAGAGTGAGCGTAGCGAACGGGTCCTTCTTAATCATTCAAGAATTCACTTTGTGTCATCTAACTGACTAAGAATACAACCTCATTGGCTGAGGGAGTGTGTATCGGATGATTGGCAGTAGGCGGATCTTTAAATATGCGCGAAATTCTTAATGATTAAGTCTACGATTTAAGGGTTGCCTGTCTGCAATCTCATTGGCTGAAAATGAGCATGTTGTTGCCGTTCTTTTACTGTCTGAATGATATCATTTCTAGTTACTGATTGATTTTTACCTTTAATGCTGTTTAAAGGCTATTTAAGTGTGATAAATTTGAAAATAATCAGTTTAAGTTAATTTGTATTTTATTTTGGCAATAAAATATACATTTGAATAAATTGTTTTCCTACAAATAAAGAGTAATAATCATGGTTGGCACTTGAGCCAACAAGAAAAATAAACAATATTGTTGATCGAATAAATGTGCCATATTTTACGAGAAATATTACCACTGCTCTAAGAATCTGCGTCCTGATTTTTACTGAAATATTTTGAATGAATGTATAGTTCTTTTTTGTTGTTGTTAATTTGTGTACATACATATATATGTGAATAAGTCTTAAAGTAATGGTTAATGATTGTTAAGGGGTAATTTCACTTGTGTTTTTTCTTCTCATAGATGGAGATTTTTTAAAGCAAATCAACAGTTGCATGTGAATTGCATCTAAGTTTCATATTTTTTTGTTTTAAATATTTTCTATATATGTTTAGTTGTTTGGGTTCTTTTTGAAGGTACATGTACAACAGAATGATGAAAATTGATGTATTTCACTCCTTGTATATGTGCTTTGTTATGTACAAGCTACCAGCTCAAATTGATGCTACATAAATGAAAAGACCTGGTTTTGTATGTAGTGTACACCAACATTGATGTTGAGCAGCCAAGTGCAGATAGTTCATTAAACCTAATCAAATACATATAAATAATAAAACTATAGTACCGTGCATTTGATTACATGATCATTGTTAAAGTTGAAAGAAAATAGAAAAATAAAGTTACAACAATGAAACCGTCAAAATGCCCAGTTCAATTGTTTAGGATGGAAATACTACATAAGTTGTATGCACTAGTACCAAGGACATCTAGTAATAGTAATTTCGTTTTTAAACAGAAATAAAAAACATTCCTTAACATGGTGTACTATACTCATTTCAATTGAAATTTAGCAGCGGGATTCAGACAATTGCGTGAGGCAAGGTAGCATATGCATGTCTCTATTGCAGGTTTAAATTTACCTAATGCTCTGAAAGTGAACAGCCTATCTTCGCTACAACTCCAGCTGACAACATTGTACTTACCCTGTACTAATCGTTTAGCTCATGGTTAGCACGTGTACGCCCAAATGTGAAGTTTTGCCTACTACACGGCAAAATGTGCGAATATGGAGATGGGAGGAAATCGCAGCGATGGTGATAAGCCCAGTCAGATAATGTATGGGGACACTGTCACACATCTATCGACAACACAAACATGTACACTAATTTGGGTATCTTAAGCCGCCCATTGGAAAACTACCATATGATATTGATGATGTCTGACAATCTGTTGGATGAATGTTATTTTAAATGCCATTTTCATGCGTTACCTTGTCATGTGTATCTTTTATCATTTTACTGGTATATATAGTTACATATTGTGTCTTATGCAAATCTTCAGTGAATGGAGGCAATAAAAATATATATTAAAATGTTTGTGCTAAATGGCAACAAGACTATTCATTTCGTTTTATAGTTTGGTGCAACAATATATAAATTAGTAGTAGGACTTGATATGAACTACGAGGAAATAAGGAGGTCAGTGTCAACTGTGGTTGGTCAGTCAATTGGATCAGTGTCAACTGTGGTCGGTCAGTCAATTGGATCAGTGTCAACTGTGGTTGGTCAGTCAATTGGATCAGTGTCAACTGTGGTCGGTCAGTCAATTGGATCAATGTCAACTGGTTGGTCAGTCAATTGGATCAGTGTCAACTGTGGTCGGTCAGTCAATTGGATCAGTGTCTACTGTGGTTGGTCAGTCAATTGGTCAGTGTCAACTGTGGCTGGTTAGCCATTTGGTCAGTGTCAACTGTGGTTGGTCAGTCAATTGGTCAGTGTCAACTGTGGTTGGTCAGTCCATTGCAATCTTCCTTGTTCGGATCATAATTTAAAAACCGCTGGATAGAGTGTATTTAAACTTCATTCAATGAACATAAGACATGAAGTGCAGTGTACATGTACCATAAATCTATTTTAGCAAACTGCAGAGTACATTCTCTTGATAGGAAATGACCAAATAAGCCATGCCAGTAGAGCATAGGCCCTCGTTGGCCTCTTGCAGGGATGGGCCTTTTGTTTAATGTATGCTTTTGAGGGTCTGAACACGTTTGAAAGTTATTACACAAAGTTTGGGATGCAGCCAATGCCTGTATTAGGTGCACACCCCAAGTACCGTTTATTATTTACAGGCGTTTTAGGAGAGTTAGTTTTATTGCCAATGATGAGGTTGGTTTTGTATCAAAAACTTGTCATTAAATCTAATCATGAATCATACATGCCATATTTTTGAAAGGCTCCCCAGGGGATTTTGTTCAGAACTCCAGGTTATTTGAGTCCCATACCAGCGGGGGGGGGGGGGGGGGGTCATAATCGTCATTTGCATTATCTTTAATTCTGGAGGATATTCATCCCCCGTCGGGGGATGGTTCGAAATTCCGGGGGATTTTCCCCCTCCCACCGCCAAGGGATATAGCATGTATGATGAATGAATAAGTTCTCTTAAGCATCATTATTTTTGAGCTAATTCGTCAGCATGCTACATGCCGGGAGGAGAGTTGCAATTTCTTCTTTATATTTTTTAATACAAAAAATGTACATCATAACTGCTTTAGTAATTTAGTGGAATGACAACGTATGATCAAATGGATGCAAATGACCAAAAACTTGCAACACAGTGAACCCTCAGTTATATCCACGTGCACCGCCACAACCAGAAGACGTACGCTTCAATATAACCGTCTAGCACGCTCATTGCTGGAGGCGTGCGCCGAGCAGACGCAGCAAACGTGGTAGTGCCAACGCCATTCAACCGCGTCTACGCGTTCAGGGAAAAATGACAAGTGTATGACGTATTTTAACGTGGTTCACGGTTCACTCGACGATCATTTAATAAATCAATACCTTTCAACGCTTTGAAATGACTGTATTAAGGTGTTTTATTACTAGTATTATTTATTAATCTACTACTAGACTCGTTTGTGAACTGATGCAAATTGATTCCATTAAAGGCAACCTTTAACCAGCTTACAAACAGAAACCATGAAACTGACTTAAACAACAGAATGGCATAATTCGTAATGTTATACTTATTAGTAATCAGTCAATAAAAATGGTTCATCGTTTAGCATAGCTCTTACTCTCACGATTTCGTTAAAGATCGTCCCGAAAAGAATGACATGGGGGCAATGACCATCTCGACGATTTATGGCACTGCCTTTAAGGATTGCCATTACGTTTCTACACGCGCTTAATGACGTTTGTATATGCCGTTGCCACCTACGACGATGTCCGAAACTTTGCTAAAGAATTAAGCAAGAATGGATAACCTTTGTTTCTTAATTGTATGCGTGTGGTGCATCTTGCTGCAATCTTCAGTATCATAGTGTATTCATAAAGGTAGCCTAAGATAACCGTACCGTAAAACGAAACATGAATCGTAAAAATAAATCCTCCAAAATCAGACATTTTGTTCTGACAGATGATTCTTTTCCTTTTTAGTATATGTATATAATGGATATAAAATGATGACTAATTGTACTTTCTAGCTCTAATGGCCAAAGAGAAGTATTGATATCGTTGTCATGCCAATATTTTTTATTTGCATCGCCTTCACTAAAATGGTACGATTGGCACTGTTGAACTTTTTGCAAATTATTTATTACTTTTATTGCAAAGATAGTCTGTAAATATAAGGGTTAACGTATCGATGTTACATGCATCATTGATTTCTGCAGTTATACGACTATACCCCCAGCAGAAGTATGGAAAAAGTGTCTTCTTACGCTTGTAAGCGGATCGTGCACGAGAATTTCGAGAAATCCCACTAGCCTATACGTTGTTTTTAGAAAGGCTATAATAATAATCTAATGTTTATCTTTAGCGAAAATATTTCTATCTGTCAATTTATGAATCTGTATTTATTCATTTAAGCAAATTTTCCTCACTAACATGCAATACACTTATCGTCGTATATGTCAGATACAGTTTACGTTTGTTCGTTATTGCGTGGAAAAAACCTCATACTGTATCTATTTCTTAGACCTCTCTCGAGACGAGGAAGATCACAAGTCTTCAACAAAATAAGGGTTGAAAGTAAATGTAGATTATGTCCACGGAATTCTTGAGAGTCAGAATTTCAGTTTCTACTATGCTGTTCCACTTAGAGTGACGTAGAAAACATGGAATTAAATCGAACTGGCCTAGCTTAGTTAAATTTAATAATTGATATCAGATGCGATGAAGTTTTCTGCTCATGCACGTTTGTGTCTTGGTCATTTCGATATTTGTTATGTGTAATTGGCTAAAGGCAAAATGCTGATTGACAAATAGAAACTTGTGACATGTTTTAAATAAATAAATAAATGCATATTTTTACTTTGCCACACCAGTACAGTACACGCTATATTAACATAATTCATCTAATCAGTGCCAGGACAGCAACCACTCTAAATTTTAAATATCCAAACACAAGAGACGGTTGAAGGATTATAATGCATTCAAACAATGTATTCTAGCCTCTGGACATGTGTACAATTAGGGTTGAGTGAACGGAGTCATATGTGGTCAACCTTGCAAATATACACCTGTGTAAGCTATACCTTGGTCAGTTGAAACGGGAAAGCAAACAAAAAATAAATTCTTATAGTGGCTGCCATGAGTAAAATCTTGTCTGTTTCCAGGTATTTTTTTCCGTTGTGCTTAGATTCAATATTGTGTTGGATTATTGTGTTGGATTATGCGGAACTGTTTCCATTGAGTTTTCGCTTTTCTTTTACTTGCTGGTTGTGAAATAAATCGTTCAGGACATTGGATCATTCAAAGGGTACCACATCTCAGCTCAATAGTGAAATATTTACAAGAATATCAGCTTTATCTACATGTTTCTGTCGAACGATTCCATATATAAGTGCTCAGTCCGGAAGTATTTAAAATCAATTTTATATCATTCAATAGTCGCTGACGTCTCTCCACGATTCATTGACGCACACCAACGACGTATGTACCTTCGCCCCATGCAGCTGCCATGGAAACACCAACGAAAGGCAAGTTTAAGTTTGTTCTTTGGTTTGTATTAGAATGAGTTTAAACCAAAGTTATCTCTTTTACATTTTAGTTATGACACTATCTGCACTATTAGGATCATTTCCCATGAAGTGTCAAGCTTAAACTGTTTTCTCACAAATATGTCACTTTATATTTCAAAAGCTTATCATTTATGAACTACAATTAAATGGGGAGAAAATAATTAATTACTCTTGTTCATAATGAAATCAATAATTGTTTGAGAGAAAAGTCTGACAAGAATTGCAAACAGGCTTTTTTGTTGAATAAATACATCATGAAACATTTTCATTATACTATTTGTTTTAGTAAACTTTTTATTAAATAAGTGACTGCATCAGTTCAATTATTCAACACTTTCAGCGTCTATGGTACCAGAATTGTCCAAGTATCCAACCGGAAGTGATGCCCCTTGCAATGGCATTGGCTAGATGACCAGATGGTTATGGCCGACAACTCACTGATGATGACTGGGCTGTACCAGGTGAGCAGTGTATCATCGATGAGGTTTAACAATCGCTTAAAATAATCACATAGATTTTGCACATTGTTTTATCCTTTTTTGTATCTTGACCATTAGTTATGATCTGTAAATTTGCATTGTTGTTTTAAAAAAAATATCACTTGTAATTTGGATGTGTTGATTTTATTTCTTTGGTTGATATAGGAGCCTTTATTTCCACGTTTTGTAAAATAGCATTCTGGAAAAAGAACTTACTAACGATTTAGATGTATTTAATCAATCCACAAACTTGTTCAGATCCCTTTGCATTTTACTTCATGTACTTATTCTTAGGACCTAAACCCTGACTCAATCAATAACGTTGGCCATACCTTAATTACCTTATAACTTTGTGTACGTGTCACCAGTCACAAGGTTCACAGGAATAGAAAGTTCATTTATTTAATTTTAAAATATATTTTTTTGTAACTATTGAAATAAGTTACTGCATCTGATCAATGTTACAGCGTCCACAGTACCGGAAGTGGCCAACTATCCAATTGTAGGAGATGCCCCTTGCAGTAGAGTTGGCGAAGAGACGTAATGCGGCTACAGTTGGGGTCAGATTTGCGTAAGCTTATGTGGACAACTTCATCAACAAAGATATGCATTATTTTGCTCACATTTTGTATAAGTAATTTGTTTTTATATGCACTATTTGGCTCAGCATTGTCTTTTTTTAACCAAGTCATCTTAAAAGAATGTTTTCACTCATTATGACACTTTATATTTCATAGCCATATGGTGAATACATGAAAACATATAGACAACTTTTTTAAAGTGTCTTGTTTAATCAATTATTTCTATTAAACATAGCAATGAATCATCGAATTAATTGATCTTTTTTCCAAATACACGAAAATGGAAAAGGCATTTTCTGTTGGTTTTAGAAATCTTACAGTGAAAATGCTAAAAGGTGCCAGCATCCTTTTCCAACATTTCTTTAACCGAATCAGTGTAGCAGAAAATGTTTATTTCATTTTCGTGTATGTCAAAACATACTATTTTTAAATAAAATGTTTCACATTGGAGGGATTTACTTCAACTTTTATTTTCAAATGCTAAGTTCCGCATTATAATGAAAATTGTATGAGTCTAAACGTGGTTTATAATTAACCTGGTAGGAAAGGCTCATGAAATGACAGTGCAAAACAAGATTAAAACTGATTTAATTCATATGAATGTATTTGTTTAATGAACATAATTTAATTGATTTCGAATGATATTTGTTTATAATTTCTTAATTTGCATGTTTAACAAGTGTTCACTTTAGTGTGATGCTTGCTTATTTTATGTATAAACTACTTATTGAAATAAGTTACTGCGTCGGTTTTTTGTTATACAAATATCAATGTTACAGCGTCCATGGTACCTGAAGTGGCCAGTCATCCAGCCGGAAGAAGTTCCCTTTGCAGTGGAGTTGGCGAAGAGGTGTAATGCGGCTACAGCAGCAGTCAGGTTTGCGTAAGCTTATGTGGACAACTTCATCAACAAAGTTATGTATTATTTTGCTCACGTTTTTGTATAAGTAATTTGTTTGCACTATTTGGCTCCGCATTGTTATTTTTTAAACAATTCGTCTTAAAAGAGT
This sequence comes from Mya arenaria, assembly GCF_026914265.1. Taxonomy (NCBI): domain Eukaryota; kingdom Metazoa; phylum Mollusca; class Bivalvia; order Myida; family Myidae; genus Mya; species Mya arenaria. The sequence goes on from NC_069126.1 coordinate 7,139,754, forward strand.
GTTTTCACTAAGTATGTCACTTTATATATCATGGCCTAATGATGAATTAATTAAAAATATATGGATTACATTTTTTAAGTTTCTTATTAAATCAATTATTTTATCAAACATATCAATGATTGTTCGACTTAATGATTTCTTTTATCAAATACACGAAAATGGAAAAGGCATTTTCTGTCGGTTTTAGAAATCTTACAGTGAAAATGCTAAAAGGTGCCAGCATCCTTTCCCAAGATTTCTTTAACTGACTTGGGTAGCAAAAAATGTTTATTTCATTTTCGTGTATGTCAAAACATAATATTTTTAAATAAAATGTTTCACATTGGAGGGACTTCAATTGTATGAGTCCATACGTGGTTTATAATTAACCTGGTAGGAAAGGCTCATGAAATGAGAGTGCAAAACAATATTAAACTGATTTAATTCATATCAATGTATTTGTTTAATAAACAAAATTTAATTGATTTCGAATGATATTTGTTAAGAACTACTTAAATCACATGTTTAACAAGTGGTCATTTTATTGTGATGCTTACTTATTTTATATATAAACTATTTATTAAAATAAGTTACTACATCGGTTTTTTCATACAAATATCAATGTTACAGCGTCCAGGGTACCTGAAGTGGCCAGCCATCCAGCCGGAAGAAGTTCCCTTTGCAGTGGAGTTGGCGAAGAGGCGTAATGCGGCTACAGTGGCAGTCAGGTTTGCGTAAACTTATGTGGACAACTTCATCAACAAAGTTATGTATTATTTGGCTCACGTTTTTGAATAAGTAATTTGTTTGCACTTTTTGGCTCCGCATTGTTTTTTAAACAATTCATCTTAAAATAATGATTTCACTAAGTATGTCACTTTATATATCATAGCCTTATGATGAATTAAATAAAATATATGGATTACATTTTTTAAGTTTCTTATTAAATCAATTATTTTATAAAACATATCAATGATTGTTCGACTTAATGATTTCTTTTACCAAATACACGAAAATTGAAAAGGCATTTTCTGTCGGTTTTAGAAATCTTACAGTGAAAATGCTAAAAGGTGCCAGCATCCTTTCCCAAGATTTCTTTACCCGAACCCGGGTAGCAAAAAAAGTTTATTTCATCTTCGTGTATGTCAAAACATACTATTTTTAAATAAAATATTTCACATTGGAGGGACTTCCATTGTATAAGTCTAAACGTGTTTTGTTATTAACCTGGTAGGAAAGGCTCATGAAATGAGAGTGCAAAACAAGATTAAACTGATTGAATTCATATGAATATATTTGTTAAATGAACATAATTTAATTGATTTCGAATGATATTTGTTTATACTTTCTAAATTCACATGTTTAACAAGTGTTCATTTTATTGTGATGCTAGCTTATTTTATATATAAACTACTTATTGAAATAAGTAACTGCATCGGTTTTTTCATACAAATATCAATGTTACAGCGTCCAGGGTACCTGAAGTGGCCAGCCATCCAGCCGGAAGAAGTTCCCTTTGCAGTGGAGTTGGCGAAGAGGCGTAATGCGGCTACAGTAGCAGTCAGGTTTGCGTAAGCTTATGTGGACAACTTCATCAACAAAGTTATGTATTATTTTGCTCACGTTTTTGTATAAGTAATTTGTTTGCACTATTTGGTTCCGCATTGTTTTTTTAAACAATTCATCTTAAAATAATGATTTCACTAAGTATGTCACTTTATATATCATAACCTTATGATGAATTAATTAAAATATATGGATTACATTTTTAAAGGTTCTTATTAAATCAATTATTTTATTAAACATATCAATGATTCTTCGACTTGATTTTTTTACCAGATACACGAAAATGGAAAAGGCATTTTCTGTTGGTTTTAGAAATCTTACAGTGAAAATGCTAAAAGGTGCCAGCATCCTTTCCCAAGATTTCTTTAACCGAACCCGTGTAGCAAAAAATGTTTATTTCATTTTCGTGTATGTCAAAACATACTATTTTAAATAAAATGTTTCACATTGGAGGGACTTCCATTGTATAAGTCTAAACGTGTTTTGTTATTAACCTGGTAGGAAAGGCTCATGAAATGAGAGTGCAAAACAAGATTAAACTGATTGAATTCATATGAATATATTTGTTAAATGAACAGAATTTAATTGATTTCGAATGATATTTGTTTATACTTTCTAAATTCACATGTTTAACAAGTGTTCATTTATTGTGATGCAAGCTTATTTTATATATGAACTACTTATTGAAATAAGTAACTGCATCGGTTTTTTCATACAAATATCAATGTTACAGCGTCCAGGGTACCTGAAGTGGCCAGCCATCCAGCCGGAAGAAGTTCCCTTTGCAGTGGAGTTGGCGAAGAGGCGTAATGCGGCTACAGTAGCAGTCAGGTTTGCGTAAGCTTATGTGGACAACTTCATCAACAAAGTTATGTATTATTTTGCTCACGTTTTTGTATAAGTAATTTGTTTGCACTGTTTGGTTCCGCATTGTTTTTTAAACAATTCATCTTAAAATAATGATTTCACTAAGTATGTCACTTTATATATCATAGCCTTATGATGAATTAATTAAAATATATGGATTACATTTTTAAAGGTTCTTATTTAATCAATTATTTTATTAAACATATCAATGATTCTTCGACTTGATTTTTTTACCAGATACACGAAAATGGAAAAGGCATTTTCTGTTGGTTTTAGAAATCTTACAGTGAAAATGCTAAAAGGTGCCAGCATCCTTTCCCAAGATTTCTTTAACCGAGCCCGTGTAGCAAAAAATGTTTATTTCATTTTCGTGTATGTCAAAACATACTATTTTAAATAAAATGTTTCACATTGGAGGGACTTCAATTGTATAAGTCTAAACGTGTTTTGTTATTAACCTGGTAGGAAAGGCTCATGAAATGAGAGTGCAAAACAAGATTAAACTGATTGAATTCATATGAATATATTTGTTAAATGAACAGAATTTAATTGATTTCGAATGATATTTGTTTATAACTACTTAAATCACATGTTTAACAAGTGGTCATTTTTATTGTGATGCTTACTTACTTTATATATAAACTACTTATTGAAATAAGTAACTGCATCGGTTTTTTCATACAAATATCAATGTTACAGCGTCCAGGGTACCTGAAGTGGCCAGCCATCCAGCCGGAAGAAGTTCCCTTTGCAGTGGAGTTGGCGAAGAGGCGTAGTGCGGCTACAGTGGCAGTCAGGTTTGCGTAAACTTATGTGGACAACTTCATCAACAATTCAAAGTTATGTATTATTTTGCTCACGTTTTTGTATAAGTAATTTGTTTGCACTGTTTGGCTCCGCATTGTTTTTTAAACAATTCATCTTAAAATAATGATTTCACTAAGTATGTCACTTTATATATCATAGCCTTATGATGAATTAATTAAAATATATGGATTACATTTTTAAAGGTTCTTATTAAATCAATTATTTTATTAAACATATCAATGATTGTTTGACTTAATAATTTCTTTTACCAAATACACGAAAGTGGAAAAGGCATTTTCTGTTGGTTTTAGAAATCTTACAGTGAAAATGCTAAAAGGTGCCAGCATCCTTTCCCAAGATTTCTTTACCCGAACCCGGGTAGCAAAAAAAGTTTATTTCATCTTCGTGTATGTCAAAACATACTATTTTTAAATAAAATGTTTCACATTGGAGGGACTTCAATTGTATAAGTCTAAACGTGTTTTGTTATTAACCTGGTAGGAAAGGCTCATGAAATGAGAGTGCAAAACAAGATTAAACTGATTGAATTCATATGAATATATTTGTTAAATGAACATAATTTTATTGATTTCGAATGATATTTGTTTATACTTTCTAAATTCACATGTTTAACAAGTGTTCATTTTATAGTGATGCTAGCTTATTTTATATATATAACTACTTAAATCACATGTTTAACAAGTGGTCATTTTATTGTGATGCTTACTTACTTTATATATAAACTACTTATTGAAATAAGTAACTGCATCGGTTTTTTATACAAATATCAATGTTACAGCGTCCAGGGTACCTGAAGTGGCCAGCCATCCAGCCGGAAGAAGTTCCCTTTGCAGTGGAGTTGGCGAAGAGGCGTAATGCGGCTACAGTAGCAGTCAGGTTTGCGTAAGCTTATGTGGACAACTTCATCAACAAAGTTATGTATTATTTTGCTCACGTTTTTGTATAAGTAATTTGTTTGCACTATTTGGCTCCGCATTGTTTTGTTTTTAAATAATTCGTCTTAAAAGAGTGTTTTCACTAAGTATGTCACTTTATATATCATAGCCTAATGATGAATTAATTAAAAATATATGGATTACATTGTTAAAGGTTTTTATGAAATCAATTATTTTATCAAACATAACAATGATTGTTCGACTTAATGATTTCTTTTACCAAATACACGAAAATGGAAAAGGCATTTTCTGTTGGTTTTAGAAATCTTACAGTGAAAATGCTAAAAGGTGCCAGCATCCTTTCCCAAGATTTCTTTAACCGACTTGGGTAGCAAAAAATGTTTATTTCATTTTCGTGTATGTCAAAACATGCTATTTTTAAATAAAATGTTTCACATTGGAGGGACTTCAATTGTATCAGTCTAAACGTGTTTTGTAATTAACCTGGTAGAAAAGGCTCATGAAATGAGAGTGCAAAACAAGATTAAACTGATTGAATTCATACGAATGTATTTGTTTAATGAACAGAATTTAATTGATTTCGAATGATATTTGTTTATAACTACTTAAATCACATGTTTAACAAGTGGTCATTTTATTGTGATGTTTACTTACTTTATATATAAACTACTTATTGAAATAAGTAACTGCATCGGTTTTTTCATACAAATATCAATGTTACAGCGTCCAGGGTACCTGAAGTGGCCAGCCATCCAGCCGGAAGAAGTTCCCTTTGCAGTGGAGTTGGCGAAGAGGCGTAATGCGGCTACAGTAGCAGTCAGGTTTGCTTAAGCTTATGTGGACAACTTCATCAACAAAGTTATGTATTATTTTGCTCACGTTTTTGTATAAGTAATTTGTTTGCACTATATTACATTTTTAAAGGTTCTTATTAAATCAATTATTTTATTAAACATATCAATGATTGTTTGACTTAATGATTTCTTTTACCAGATACACGAAAATGGAAAAGGCATTTTCTGTTGGTTTTAGAAATCTTACAGTGAAAATGCTAAAAGGTGCCAGCATCTTTACCCAAGATTTCTTTAACCGAACTCGAGTAGCAGAAAATGCTTATTTCATATTCTCGTCATTTTATATATTAATTTAATATTGCACATTGGAGGGGGCATTTTATGAGTTAGGTTTTGGTTTATTATAGACTGGTAGGAAAGGCTCATGAAATGGATAATAAAAGCAATTGAAAAACTATTAAGGTAATATGAATCAATTTGTTAAATGAGCATATTTTTAATTGAATTTGAATGAAATTTATTTATAAGCTGTTGAATTCATATTATTAACATTTGTTTATTTGATGATGAAGCTAAGTTTATTATATTTTATATATTTAACGTTTTTTAATATAAGTGACTGCGTTCGTTCAATGTTTCAGCGTGTGTCCCACCATCCGGTTTGGAATCGATGCCCAATGCATTAAGCTTTGGATGACATATCACGTATGGTACTTGGACAGGAGCAGGTTAGCATTGTGTATAAAACTTGAGTTCGAAATAAATGCTACAACAATGTTATACATGGTCAGTTGTAAATTAATGATTTATTGTCAGCGTTCATACTTTACAGCGTTGTTAAGAACCATCACACAATTAGGTAGCATGCCTCCATATTATACTAAAAAGTAAATACAAATTTGACCCTTATAGACTATGGTACCTTGGGTTTATGTTTTGGGAACAGTGTTTTCTTGTCAATTTTTACGGGAAGTTGGGATTTTCACAAATAACTTTTATACTCTTCATTCATTTGACTTGTTACTATTGCTTACGGCCATTAAACAATAACGTTACATGTCTGCATGCTATCGCAGAGAAGCTTTCGGTTTTTATTCAAATATGAAATGACGTTTATTAAATGGATTTCATTCTTAACAGTTGTACACGGCATTCTTTTAATACGATTACATACATGTAATTCCATATTATCATAAATACAAATTATTACCCTTGAATGACTTTATTTTTAATCATGATGAACTTAACCCTCAATTGACCCATATGTGGTTCAATATTTCAGTGTTAAGGGAACCGGAATTGGCCCACCTTGCAACACAAAGTGATACCTCTTGCAACCTGAATGTACTCTATCAGTGGCATTTGAAATGGTACGATTTTTATCCAATCATTGCTTAACTGAATTTTTGAACTTAAATAATAATAATAAATGCAAATATCATAATTGAAATATCACGCTATAGTTCGTTCAAATGACATTCGTACAACACAGATTTAAACTTCAGTCGATATTATGTTAATGATTGAAATCATAATGAAGATGGTTAAGAAGATGGTGGTGGTGCTGTTGGTGATGATGCTGATCTTGTTATGTTAAAGGATAACGCTTTTGTCATCAAGATACCTAAACCTGGTTGATAATTTGTTGTTTAATATACTTTCAGCCCGAAGGCGGCACATACCGGTCTTCCATTAAGCACTTTTGACCATGGGTGACACCTAAGTGATGCAAATGGGTAACACATCACTGATGACACAATGGCTTGGTTGCTAAACTGCTTCAGGCCTTTTCACGGGAAACACAATGAAAATGAAATATTCAATACATTGACGCTCTATTTTTGGGCCTTGTGTTGGTGATAAGACTTTTACATTTATGGAACAACCTTACATTGATGTGACATTATAATGGTTATGCTACATTCTTATAGTGAAGTGACTGATGTTGATTGGACATTCCTAAGTTTATGTGACATTCTTATGTTATGTGAATTATTATATTGCTGTGACATTGGTATATTGATGTGACATTCTTATATTGATGTGACATTAAGGTGTTGATGTGACATTCTTATATCGATGTGACGTTCTTATATTGATGTGACAATCTTATATCGATGTGACGTTCTTACGCTGATGGTTCAACCAGTCATTGTTGTTACCTTCTAATAGTGATGTAACAGTTAGTTATTGCGCGAGTTCTTTTAGTTACAGGTGTAAATTGACATGTTGTCATTCAACTTCATGCTATATACATCCTAATTTTTGATATTGTACAGTGTTTATATTTGATGTTTTATGTAAAGCATAAATTTGAAACCAGACAAATGAATGAGGCTCGACATTCATACTTTGTGAGCCGACACTTGATGAGCACAGGGTTCCAGAGTTAACCGTCTCTGGTTTTACCTGGCCGGTCGGTAGAGCAGCTCAGGACTTTTGCAGCCAGTGTTTGCTACAGTGTTTATAGTGTGCTTGTTTACCTATCTTGACATGTGAACAGCTCAGAAATTTTGTAACTAGTGTTTGCTTCGGTGCTATAGTGTGCTTGTTTTACCTTTCGTAACATTTGCACAACTCAGAACTTTTATAGCTAGTGTTTCCTACAGTGTATAGTGTTCCTGTTTAACATATCTTGAAGGCCTAGTTTAAGCCTTCTATAAGTGACCCCCCCCCCCCCCAACACTGTGTATAGTACACACCTTCTGTGTATTGATCTTTATAGCCTTGTGCTGTCTGTTAGATCTCTGATCTGGGTTTCCTGCTGTGCAGTTCAAGTTTTATCATAGAAATGGTCAACCTTTTATGGCCCTAAGCCAATAAACAAGTACACAGAAAATTGGCTCCTACTGTGACACTAGTGCATTTAACAGGGGGATGCACAGCAGGGAATCATCATGCCAAACATTCCTTAAACTAGGCCTTTAACATGAGTGTCTTTGTTGGCTGCATTTCATCTCTTAATAAACTTCTCGTCTGGTATTGTTTGTGTTGTTATTTTTAGCTAAACACGTCATAAAATGGTTTATTATAATACTATAACAATGCATGTATGGACTAAGTTAAATGTACATAATATCAAATTATTCAGCGAATGAGACCCGACTTAACAACTTGAATCCTAATTAAAATATATTTTACAGTATTGTATTGTATCAATCTATATTGATTTTGTTTGAACTTAATAAATATTAAAATTATTTTTTCGTTATGTTAAATTTTTATTGATGACCTAATATTTCAGTTTTAGGAATACCCAGTAAAGGTATTGAGTAAGGTCCAAATGTGAATTGGTTACCCTACAGGAGAGGTGTTTGCATGCAACCACTATCTAGCAAGGAAAGTTACCTCGTTTTAAGAAAGCCGACATGGACCTTGTAATGGCACTCTTATTTAAAATACACATGTATACCCATCGTAAATTTTGACTGATAAACCTTTAACTAATTACTAAATAATGCATTTATGGAAACTATTAATAACTGATAAAAAGATTGTAACAGTGCATTTCAAGCTGTATTCTCATAGATTGAACGTTTTGACAACTTTTTTATATTTTTTTTTGTCTTGGAACGAGCTTATTATAACAAATATCCATGGAAACCAGTTATTTAAGACTGTTGACAAAATTTTAGATCGCAGATGTTTATATTTAAGAGTTAAAAATTGTAGTTTTATGCATTGCCATAAAACATTAATTTTTGATTGGAAATATGAAAATCTACGATCTGAAATTGTGTAAGCAATATTATATCACTGGTTTGCAGATATTTAAAAAATAAAAACAGTTGTAAAAATGGTATATATTTAAGAGTACAGCTTTAATAGGTGAAAACGCCTAAAAAAGACTGGTGAGTGCTAAATGATTTACTGTGATCTACTATGCTCTCATAAGGTAGAAACACCGTTTTTTCTGCACCTTTCTTTCCAATTTAACTCGGTTTCCATCATAAGAACTATTCTTTTCGAAATGTATTCATCGTTTTTGGTAAACACATTTATAAAACAATTGTATTTATTGTGGTAAATCTTATTTGGGAGTAACAGAGCATCTTTAAGTTAATTGTGTCTACCAAAGCATGGAAAACCATACACTTACACTTATCAACGTTCTACTCAAAGCGAAAAGCGTCGACATATGGGGGACTAAATATAGCGCATGAATCCTGACAGGTGGGATTTTGAAATATAATAACCATATGACACAGAAAACATTATTTAAAGAATTCTCACTACGCCATTCTTGAAATTTAAAAAGTTATTGATATGATTTTTAGCGAAACTACTGGAAGTCTTTCAAATATCCCTGATATATGCGAACGACCATATACAGCACTGTATAATCAGTGTTGAGTCATTTGGTTTACTTCTTTGGATATATTAGTGAACTCGTTATACATATTCACCTAAATGTGTAAGTATTAGTATCAGTTATGTTATTAGATACAAAATATGAAATTGGTGGTCGTCCTAGCGAAACGGTTTCTTACGTCGGTAAGAGGAGACTTTTAAAGAAGTGTATTGCATATATAAGTGAGCAAATAATTGCATTAATAGATAAATACAGATTGCACACAAGCTACGAGATAATTAAGTCGTGCGCACGACATAATTAACCAATCAGAATACACTTTACATACTTGAATATTCACGGTTTGAGAATGGCTAATAGCGGAAAAACGGTGGCCGAATCAGGCCTTCATTGTAATCATCAAATCTCTGTGTTGGCTAAGGTAAGTCAAACGTAAATATTTTTACTTGGCAAATACACAGAAATATTCGACATCTCCTAGCTCTTCCAACCTGCGTCTATATCCTATGCATAAGTACATACATTTTGGATGTGTTGGCAAAGTGTCAACAATTTCTGAAACGGTGAAGTGAGGATTATAACGTAAGTAGTGCTTTTTCCCTATAGTACACACATAAACACTGGTAAATTGGCCTGGTAATTTTATTTTTTAATAAAAAGGACCGCTGTTTTGGGCCGAAGGGCATCGGTCGTTTTATTGGTCCGCATTCTCACATTAGACGACCCACAGAAGAGGAATTCAGGATAAAAACCTCCACAATTTAACATATTTCTCGTTGAATTGACACTGTCTAATGTAAAAATCTGGTATATCATATGTACAAGTTATGAAATCAACAACAAAATTGACTTGACATTTTATAAATAAAACGCCGTCTCAACATTTGCATTCAATTTACACAGTATTCGGATGGTAAAATAATTCGGATAAACACACGTCTACACCACTCTAAGGATTATGTTTGATTTGCAATTCACCATTTTCTTTCTGCAAAACAGCATGCACTGTCTGCCTATAACAATTTGTGTTGGTTAAGCGCAAACATGCCCTATACTATTCCTTGTAAACTGGTAATCATGAATGTTAATACAACTTTTATGAGAATGATCTGGCCATTCTGGGAAGTCTAGTGGATAAGACACTGGCACATTCACCAGGTGCTGTTGATGTCATAGGTTAAAGACATACATGCACTGGTTAACAGTTACTGTGAATAATTAAGATATAAATCCTTCTGATGATGGTAACACTTGTTAAAAGTAAAGGTAAACTTTATTTAATGACGCATATAATCAACAAACAAAAATCAGCTGGGTAAAGCTTTCTTGCGACGATACCTACCTGCATAACCTACGTTACTTTTACCCCAAGCATTTATCCGGTACCTATTTACAGTTGGGTGGAGTGGACTGAAGCAAATTGGATTCAGGAATGTCTAAACCACTGTTTACTTGCACGAGTGTTCATGTAGTGCAGGTCAAGATCACAGGAATTTAGGTGAAACTGTGGTCTAGTATGATATAAATTTAATCCATTTTAAGACTAAATACTGATGGAAACATTTGTTCTAACACCAGACCGGCTAAAGTGGCACACAAAATGTTTTTTATAGTATACTCGTATATCAAAGCTCTAACATATAAACGTTGCTTTTGCTTCTACTTTCTAGCAACCGTGGAGCCATTTCTGCTGGAATGTGGTACAGTCCAGGATGGAATGACAGGATGATTGCAGATAAGGTACATTTTTACTTCATACCTATTTCTATTTTGTTTGAATGTTTTACAGTACTGTGCATGTACATGTATGTTCACCGAAAACACTTAAAAATGGATGTGTTTTTTTTGCTTCATTATAAAATCCCTGCAAGAAATTTATGCAAGCAGGGCTTAAAGATTGGGTTTTAAAATGAAAAAAACACACAGTTAAGTTGGCACCATGCTGTGTATGTTTTAATCACTCCAAACATTACCTTTCATTAATTCATACTATCAGTCATTCATATACAGTATATTCATTAATTTATTCAGTAATATACATTGAAAAACCTTTCTCAAGGCAAAGAAATAAAAAATGTGCTGGTTACATTAATATTTGAGCCTTTATCATTCATGCATTTAAAATTAACTCAAAATGCCTTAAAACACTAATTTATTGATTATATTTATAGCCGACCTGGTTGCTGAAGCCACAGCGGTATTTTCAAAGACCAGAACCTGTGCTGGTCAAAACGTGGTCTTATGTTGAATTCCATACCGTCTTTCGACAAGGATTTCCGAGAAAGGAATACCGTCTCCAAGTAAGAATAATTCTTAGCATGTCTGGTTTTGAATTTTTCAAAATGCATCTTGGATTATGGGTACTCAATTAGGCCAGCTTAACCTTTGAATTGTTAAAACATAAACGAAATATAGGAAATAAACCTATCAGTATGACATATGCTCGGTAAACGTTAAATAGTTTCTTAAGCGATTCTAAACATTGTGGTTTTAAATAAAAGGTAGAGGTTTATTGTTTTTTTAATTGAATGAAAGGGAAACTTATGTAGTACCGGTGTAGTAATGTGTCATTATTTACCTGTTTTATCATATCAAATTATATCCATTATACTAATGTGTTAAATTACATTTCAAAAAAAGGAAAACATATATATTAGTATATTATTTTTTTCTAATTATTACTATTCCTCTTGTTATTATCACAAGTATTACATTGAAGATACAACTTTTAATTGAAAATTGAACGTGATGTGTAGATTCGACATATGATTTAACTTTTTTGTGCCGCGGCTTGTAAATAGGCACTGACCACTTCATTGGAACCTTATTTAGTATAGAACAAATCCTTTTAACAGAATAGATGCGCTTACAGGGTATACTTCATAATAATCATTACTAGAGATTGATTCGGCTATACAAACTTAAAATCATAAAAAATATTCATGTGTTTATGTTAACCTTCTTCAAGGCTCATACTAGAAAAAAAGATATGTATATATAGATCACTAAAAACACCATAAATTATACTGATTAGTTACTTGTCAACAACAAAGGGTGGCGTGTTCAACAGTTTAATTAGGAAATACATGAGTAATGAATGAATGAATGAATGAATGAATGAATGAATGAATGAATGAATGAATGAATAAACGTACACAGGAATGAATGAATGAATGCAAATGAACGAACGAATGAACAAACGAACGAGCGAATGTAGGCCCGTGGCACTCAACGTAGTATACAAAAATAGGCCCTTGGCACAGAGATAGTTAAATACTAAAATAAAGTACACACTAGTAACTCTTGAAGTCAACTAAACACGTGGACACCATGGAGTGTCCAAATTTGCAGAATAGAATTCAGAAATACATGTGTTCTTTTTATTACCAAGACGACGACAAAACAATATTTTAACGATTACACACCACTATTATCTTATCTTGCCCAGTTTTCCCAATATACACAGCAGATGAGTAACAGCAATGTGTTGGATACTTTTGCATAGAACTCGGTTTGTAAAACTTACAAGAGAAACATGACAACAATTATGTGGCAAGTTTTTATTAGCTTTTTTATTATGTTTCATTTACATTGAATGTTTATGAATTAATACCTTCATATAAGTTCACATTAACATGGTATTATATCATTTTCTGACTGCAAACCTGAATGTTGATATGCGCTAAAACAACCAAATCAACAACAACAACAACAAAGATGCAAACACAAAACAACAGTGTTATTAAACACAAACATGAACTCTTACATTAAAAAAACTCCCCCAAATAAAGCATTCAGGTAAAATACCTACACTAACAGATGTGATACCCAATTCTTAAATTCATTTAAGTATTATTTTAAGTACTAAAATAAAATAATAAAGTACCCAATAGTAACTCTTGAAGTCAACTAAACATGTTGCACCATGGAGTACCCAAACTTTCAAGAATTTAACACTTAAATATTGAATTATGAAAATCAAGATAAACATGATTCCCCAATTCTTAAAGCTGCACTCAAACAGATTTACCGTTTGACCACTTCTTTTTATTATTTTAGTCTTGGAATGAGCCAATTTTTGCGTAAACTTCTTAAAACTAGTGATATAAGACAGCTGAGAAAAGATCAGACACAGGTTTTCATATTTCCGTTCGAAAATTAATGTTAAATAGCTAAAAGCGTTACTAACACTTTAATAAAAAAAATGAATAAAACATCAAATTTTGAACATAAATATAAAAACCTGATATCCGAATTTTGTCAGCAAGAAGATTTGTCAAAACGTTCAATCTGTGAGAGTGCGGCTTTAAAGTCAATATACACACTTGCTGGAGTTCCTAGTTTTTAAGTCAAGTTTAACCCCAGGTTATTAAACCAATTTTTAAATTTCATTGCCTTAAACGGACCAGTCAGAGCCAAGAATTCGGTGGACTCGACTTCATTTATTTGCCTTCGTGACCAAGATTACTTTACTGGGTCATGACGTCATAATTACTGCGTTCATTGACTTGCCCGAGTTACAAAAAACGAACTATAAGTTCCTTTTTTATATCATGTCTAACAGTATGAAACTTAAATACCCAATTCTTGAAATCAATAGAAACATTTTGGTATCACATTTTTAAGGTGAAGATAAAAACTTGAAAACCCATTGCTTAAGGTCAACATTTAAAAATTTCAGTAACCAATGCTCTGAATATAAAGATAAAATCACTAACATTCAATGATTAACATCAAGATAAACAGTTGAATACTCAATGCTTTAAGACAACTTATAAACACTAGTACTCACTTTAAAGACTAAGACATTGAAGCCCAATGATTCAAATCAAGATACACACCTGAATATTGTATTAAAAAAATAAAATGCTTAAAGTCAACAAATAAACACTTAAATACCCAATGCTTAAAGACAATGTATTGTCCTACTTCTTAAAATCAAGATAAACTTTTGAATACCCAATGATTTAAGACAACACATACAGTACCAAATGCAAAAGGTAAACATTATGAAACCCAATGCTTAAAATGTACATAAACACTTGAATACTGTATCAAAATGCCTTACGTTGACACTTGAATACGACTATTTTTAAAGTAAACGTAAAACCACTTCTTTACCCAATGTTCATGGTCAACATAAACACATTGGCACCCAATGCTTAAAATAAAAATAAACACTAAATTACTCAATCAAGATGCTTTAAGTCAACATAAAAACCCTTGAATACCCAATGCTTAGAGACAAAACAAACACTTCAGTATCCAATGCTCACTATTAAGATAAACACCTTGAAACCCAATGCTTGAAATGAGCACTTAAATACTCTATTAAAATGCCTTAAGTTAATTCCTTCAGTTAAGATAAACATTTCAATACCCAATGCTTAAAGTCAACATATAAACATTTCAATACCCAATGCTTAAAGTCAACATATAAACACTTTAGTACCCAATGATTAAAATCAAGATAAACACTAGAATACTGTATTAAAATGGTTTAAGTCATCATGTAAACAATTGAATGCCTTATGCTTAATATCAACATAAAAACACTTCTGTACCAAATGTTCACCGTCAACATAATCACATTGGCACCCAATGTTTAAATTAAAGATAAACACTAGAATAGGCTAGTAAAATGCTTTAAGTGAACATAAAAAAGCTTGAATACCCAATGCTTAGAGATAAAATTTAAACACTTCAGTACCCAATGTTCAATGTGAAGATAAATACATTGGCTTAAATTAAGATAAACACTAGAATACTCTTTTGAAATAATTTTAGTCAACATAAAAACACTTGAACTACATCAGCAATGAAAATGTGTTTTTTTCTGCTCATCGATGCCTTTTGGCGTTCAACCTCGATATTATTTAGAGAATGCAGTTCGCCCCGTGCAACAGCACCAACGCAATATGTCTCTGCCTGCGTATTCATATAAAAATACAATCTTTCATTGAAAGTGAAGTATACAAGATCCACATTACAAGCATAAAGACTATTAAAGCCGTAAGTATGAATAGGAATACACTGGCACCGTTATCAATATGATATTTATTAATATGACGTGGTGTAGTGGTCGAGCAACCTTCTCCTGTTACTTTTTACGTCAACATCTTTCAAACAAGTAAATGCACTTATTTGATATTTCTCTCATGTCTTAAATCGATAAAAAGCCAGGGATGGTATTCCATACTGGTCTTACTTGGATCTAAGAACGATGTAGCTAATCGGATTGCTCGCAATAAAAAAAACGGATTTATGCGGTGAATAGAGTTAATTTTGTATGAGATCAAGATTGACGTAAGTTGCATATTGAATACCACACAAGTTTAATCAAGTCGTTTTTTTCTTTCATGAGTACTAAGGTAATCTGTGACTTTTATTTTCAAATAAAAAAAAAACACACACAAACAAAACAAAAATGAAATACAAACTAACCAAAAAAGGCCGACAAGACCACCATCGTCGGTTAAAGCTGCACTCTCACAGATTGAACGTTTTGACAATTCTTTTTATTTTTTTGTCTTGGAACTAGCCAGTTTTTGCGAAAATGCATGGAAACCAGCTATATAAGACTTCTGATAAAAAATTAGATCGCAGATTTTTATAAAAAAAAGTTCAAAAATTGATGTTTTATGCATTTTTCTTAAACCGATAGTGCCATAAAACATTATTTTTTGAACGGAAATATGAAAATCTACGATCTGATATTTTGTCAGCAATCTTTTATTAAATGGTTTGCAGATACTTACGCAAAAATTTGGTCTTTCCAAGACAAAAACCAAAACAAAAAAAAGTTGTAAATACGGTATAACTGTGGGAGTGCAGCTTTAAATATTAAATGAAATACAAACTTACCATAAAAGGCGACGTGGTCCTCTTACAATATTGATCAACTGTTTTGTTTACCCCCTGCCATGCACCAAAACGTGTGTATGCTCAGGTCTGATAACGTCATTTCCACTTATGAGGTATATCTTTAACTGACAATAATTATGTAAACAAAGTGGCTTTAACATTGACATCGTATACCAGGTACACAATTTTGGCATGTTCTTTCTGATGTTATTGTTTATTAAATAATAAATTAAGGCTACATAAACGGCATAGAAGTGGTGGCCGAGATATAAGTGCCCCCGGTTTTAGAAACTCCACAATAAGTATTATATATATAAAAAACTTGTTTACAAGTATATGGATGTTGACCATTTCAAAGTGTTGTTGACATTCTTGCAATAAAGGCGAGAGGCCCTCTAAAAATCAAACGAGTAAAGAATCGCCAACTGGTATACATTTGTAGTTTGACTTCACACTTTTGCACAACTCTGTTCACACACAAGGTTCGTCCAGTTGTAATGTCACTTCCGAATGTCATATCCGAATATTCTCACGACTTTGACGTAATCTCAAGCTCCATGTCGGAAATGAAAACGACCTCGTTCACCTTTTTGCAACGCGCCTCTTCCCGCCGTTTTTCCCAGCGGCTGATTGCGCGCAACGGGAAGCAAATCACACCGGAAAGAGCGATAGCGATTCCCGCCAGATAGAAAGCTCCCCCGTAATCCCCTGCATCGTCCGACAACGCGCCTGGAATACATAAATGACTGATATAGAGGTGAGAAAACAGGGGCGGGTCCAAGATTTGACATGAAAGGGGGCGTAACTTAGGGGCATAACCTTTTGACGTGCACCCCTCCCACAGAACCAATATTTATTTGGTTTAAAGTAATGTCAGGATGGTTTGGTAAAATAACAATTTAAAGTCCGAAGCGGTGCATTTTATTACTTTTTTTGTCTCCTATATTAAAATAAAAGATATTGGACGGGCGGCCGCTTCGGGTAGCCCCCCCCCCCACCCCACCCATCGGATCCGTGTCCGCATACAATGCGAATGCCCAATCTCTACGCTTTCAGAGATGTTGTATACACTTTAACTGAGGAGGGCAACCTATAGAAACCATGGGGTAGCTAAAAATACCGTTTTGGGCAATATAAGTTTGAATCCCAGCGTTGAAAAGAAACTCTTGCTGCTAAACGTACGTTGCCACTTGTTCAGTAGTGGTCAATTTAAATGTCATAATATAAAGGCTTTACCAAGAGGTAAGAGGCCCATGTGCCTAGGCTTCATTATGCCTTGACCCCACCGCAAACCTCGGGAGGTTCAAAAATTATGGAAACCAAAAGGGGGATTCATCAGGAGATTAAGTATACAGTCGAAGAGAGAAGCATAGGCCGAAATAGTGGATCTACAATGTAATAACGATGAATGACATCTTAACTGTAACATAACATAAACAGACGGGGAAAGGGGGATCAGCACCAGCCCACGTACCTGCTATGGGTGCTCCTATAAATGCTGATAAGCCCTGACACATGGTGACTAGCCCGAAAGACGACGTCAGTTTCTCTATACCCAGCAACTCAGCCACAATTATGGACCGGTATGAAACAAACACGGCTGAAATCAAATCAAAAACATTTTATACATTACAATATACTTATCCTTAATATAAGTTTTATTATTCTTAATATTATTGCAGAGTATTTGTTCACGGTGTGGCAAATGATTCATATCTATTTATTGACATTGCATGTATCTAATCTTTTTATGTGACTTGTTGAATTCACGTTATATAAATAAATTAATGTATTTTTATTCTAAGACTATCTACCTTGTGGGTATACATCACATAAACATATGCTCTGTTCTTAATTACCATCAGAGTTCAGCATCGTGTTATGGTTTGGTCGTATTTGTTCTTGCTTTCTGTTATTGAGGATAATTATTTACTTCAGTGTAAGATCGTAATATATTTCACCGAGTTAGCACCGAAAGTTATATTTAACTATATTTTTCGGTTTCCATTTTTTTCATACTTATTTTAAGCGAAATGTTACGAACAAATCTACATGCCTCCCTCATGTTGATCAATATTAAGTTTATACTTTTAACATGATTCGGAAATGGTTTGAATATACTGCCATGTTTCTGCTATATCGTGGTAAGAGTTAAATGGGTTTGAACTTAATAGACCTAAAGCTGCCAACTGTCATATTATATATATCTTCTAAAAGTCATGTACTGGTATGTGGCATTTTATAACTAGATAAAGAAAAAAACACATTGCTTACATAAGTGAAAACAACGTGTAAAATGATAAACATCGATGCAAAGCATCAAAAGATATCTTTTCGAACTAAAGAGTGAACACCACGCGTCGTCCTTGACGTGGCTCAGATCATTTATATGGTGGGGTACTTAATTGTTATTAATATCGTTGTGTAATTGTTCGCGAAGTTCTTATTGCAAACAGTCAGATAATTTAAACTGTATAAAATAGCTTATAGCTTATAGCTTATATAACGTGGAAATTATGTTTTAAAATAGCTTTAAATTTCATTTATAATGGTTTTGTACGAAAGAAGATGTTCGAGCATTCAACTTCAAGAGATCATTTGAAGAAATGTCGACGGTGACGTAATTCAAATTTAAACATAGGCATTTTTACATACTTACCATCGAAGGGAAATAACAACCGTTGAATTGTAAAGTATTTGCTTGCAATGTAAATATTCCATTGATATGTTACCTTAAGTTTTTTTGTGTGGATCGATTACCCTATTCCTTACAGACGGCAAGTATGTTTATTTCTAAAAAAAAATTATATTTAAACATAGGCATTCATTCTTAATTTTAAAAAAAATGATCGAAGGGAAGTAACAACAATTGATTTAAAAGTATTTCCTTGCAGAGTAAATATCCCATCGATATGTTAGCTTAGTTGTTTATTGTTGTGTATCGCTTACCATATTCCTTTTAGACGGCAAGTGATTATTTCCAAGGGAAGGGAAGTAACAACAATTGAATTTTAAACTATTTCCTTGCAGTGTAAATATCCCGTGGATATGTTAAATGTTTAAGGCCAAAATGATATTTTCACTGTTGTATTTTAACTCTTTTTTTTTGCTTGACGAAAAGAATGCAATACTTTATACTTGGTGACGTTTTAACCTTTTCGCCATAAAAATAACTAGACTTCGCTCTTGTAAATCGTTAAAAAAGACTCGTACTTATATTTGTATTAAAAGGTCGTATATTTTGGAAACTTTAGTCTTAAAAGTACATATTTGTACATTACAAACACATTTTGACACCCATACGGCCAATTTCATATACCCGCAAGGTAAAAAACCAAGCTTTGTTATTTTTTTTTTTATTTTTTTTTGTTTTAACATAAAAAAATATGAAGGAAAAACCAACATGAAAAAAGGTTCGAATAAGAAATGCATAGTAATAAATTTGATGAAACAAAAAGGGTAATAAGAAATTCGCTGTAAACGATATAGCTATGTCATACCTATACTTATCCCGAAGACAACGGCGTACGTCGCCATTCCGCTGAACACAACATACATGGGTACAAACATGGTGGAAACGCCCCCTATAACTAGGGCAACGCTATTGATTATGAGAGCGTCGGCCCAGGGTCGGTCCGCCAACCAGCCGACAAACACGCGCGCCACCGTGTTCAGAATGCCGATTATGGCAATAATCATCGCACCTTGCTCTGACGTCATACCGACGTCCACCATGAGATCAGGAATGAATGTGAAAGGAATGAAAAATCCTGAAATGATAAGTAACTGGGTGTTAATTGTACTGCCATGACATCAGGAACTCTTATACATTTTTTATATACACAACAAGGTATTTTCTCCGGGTACTCCGGTTTCCCCGACAACACAAGACCATACTCTCGAGCAACATCGTGCCAACGAGAGTGATCAATATAAGTTGCAATAGCTTGTTTCACAATTGTTGTAAAATTAAATATGTTTAAACTAACGGAAGTGGTACCCATCACGGTTAATTAGGTTAATGCAAAATGAATGATAATATCTTAGCATAAAAAGTAAGTTTCTTGCCTCAAAATCAAAGCCATCGTACATAATGTCTTTCTTGCTTAATCGTGAAAGCGTATGAGACATCATGTATACAAAAATTATCAAATTATATTAGAGTATATAGAGGATATGTGTTTATTTCAGTGTAAGATCGTCTTTTATTTCACGAGTGTCTTAGAAAAAACATGTTTTCACGAGTGGCGAAACCACGAGTAAAAAAAATACTTTTCCTATGATCACGAGTGAAATAAAATACGGTCTTACACTGAAATAAACAAATTTTCTGTTTCTTTTATACTTATTTTCCGAGTGTCATAGAATTTTAATTTATTTTCTTAATAACCTCAACCAAAATTATAGCTGTCAATTTTCTATTTCCGGTTTGTTGAGAAAAGTTCTCTGATATTCTTTTTTATAGTTTATTATTCGCTCGTTTTTAGTGCAAAGATTTCATGAACAGTTATCAATGAAGTTTTATACGTGCATCTATGTTCCAAAAATTAACGAAAACACTTTGATTTCAAGCGGGGCATGAATACATAAGCAAATTTCTACGCCGCCATTTATCGAATGAGAATTTGAAAGGTCTAATGCAAATTCACTCGGACATACAAGTACGTACTCCCTGACATCCAATCACATACGCTAAGACATACAAACATTTACGCTCGGACAACCAATCACATACGCTAAGACATACAAACATTTACGCTCGGACATCCAATCAAATACGCTAAGACGTACACAAATTTACGCTCGGACATACAATCGACTATGCTCAGACATACAAACATTTACGCTCGGACATCCAATCGCATACGCTCAGACATGCACGCACATACGCTCAGACTAACACGAGCACATACACATATCAACGTAATACTAAGTTTGCCACCTGACTGTACATTTAACATATTTTGACTGAACTATAATATCAAATAAACACGCTTGGGTTATAATTGACATGTCAAACTAAGGTCAACTACCGGGCCTATTAGTTATTTTCTGGGCCTATTAGTTATTTTCTGAGCGTGTAGGCCAGTAAATTATACATATAAATTTTCCCATCTTTAATAATGGCTGATAAATGTGAAAAATGTCACACGGTCATTTAACAACGAGTAAATAAAGATTGTAAATGATACTTGAGTATGATTTACTACACTTCAGTGTGATATGCATTGAAGCGCCTGAGATAATTTATTTGTAAGTGTTTCTAGTTCATGGTCGTTTGAGCCCTTGCCCGAGTTGTGCCTCTTAAAAATGTGTATCGTTGAATTTGACTACTGGGTTTGTCCCTGCAGTTTTCATTATTTAAAGTGACACTCTTATTCAAAACCAATACATAATACATGTATTACAAACATCAATTTTGACTGCTAAACCTGTACTACTTACTTAATAATGCAATTATGGAAAATATTAATTACTGAAAACAAAATTGTAACTGTGTGTTTAATAGCAGAAAGCGCAAAAATATTAAATGATTGGTGAATGCTAAAATATTTACTGTGATCTAGTATAGATTCTTAAGGTAGAAATACCGTTTTTTATGCACATTTATTTCAAATTAAACTCGGTTTCCTTCATAAAAAACATTGTTTTTGACATTTATTCATCCTTAAAGAAATATTAAAACAATACTATTAAGTGTGGTAAATCTTATTTGGGAGTAAGAGTGCATCTTTAATTGAAAGTGGACAAACACTTTTTGAAGGGAGACTAAATTTGAGGCAAGGTGTATACCCACTAACAATTATCAAACATCCATTATAAAACAGACCACAGTTTCTATAAAACAGACCACAGTTTTTATATCTATAAAACAGACCACAGTTTCTAAAAAACAGACCACAGTTTCTATAAAACAGACCACAGTTTCTCGAAAATGCTAACGTTCTTACTCCATATATCACATCATTTAAAGAATGTTTTGTCATGTTAAAACAGACGAATTTACTTCTGTTTGTCTCCAATTCTGAGTGCTTTTGCATGTAGTAATTTTAAGAAAATGAAATTTACAATTTCTTGCACTTATACTGAACGTCAACATCATGCCCTAACATATGTTTCAACATAATTTACGGGGATAATTCACTTCTTACGGAGTCTAAACAAATAAGATTTTGAAGCATGTTAAGTTGTCGTTTTGTTAAACGAACTTAGCAAGTATACGAGTAAATACTTCAATATTTTCGGGAAACTGTGATAAACAAAATCCTAGTACGAGGGTCAGTCGTTCCCGGACCGTGTTTATGATAACGAAACTGATTGCTTTAAAACAAAAATAATACAGTAACTGTATTACTATCATTTGTTGTAGCAAAAAATGTATTTGGAAGTGATGTTGCAAATGTTGATACTTCAGTTACGAGTTGAAAACAAACTTTGAATGGTGGCCCTTTCACAAAGATCTTAGTCGACTTAAGTCGTAAATTGATATAATTTAAGTGCCATAGTTTCATTATTTTGCTGCATATTTGTGTGAAATTAGATTTAGCTAACATTAATAATAAATACAAAGTTTAGGAACAGAAATCGATGTTTGCCGTGTGTGACGTTTATACAGATTTAAGATGATTGAAGTAATATTGAAGCGGCAACCTGATCGATCTAATTTCATCGTTCGATATTGTTTAACATCAAAGGAAATTATTCATATGGAGTCACCAAACTTGATTCAGCTTGTAACTGGTTCATATCCGATTCCCGGGACAACTCAATCCAAGAGGTTCTGGGTTCGATCCCCACCATGGCTTTCAAAAATGGACACAATCTTGGTTTCTCATGCACCAGTCAATGGTAACCACGTTCCCCCCTCCTCCCCGATGTCCGTGGGTATACAGGGGATAGCGTGGAAAATGGGTCGTGTTTTTACCTTTCAGTAGGCCCCGCAGTTCTGAGAGAATGCGGTGGTTTTGATTTCGCGCCGCAATTAGCGGGGAAATGGGCCTTGCCTAGGACGGCGAGGGCATTTGGCGGGGATTTTTACCTGCGGTCTGTCCCCAAAGGACGGGGGTTTTACCTGGGATTGGCTGGACCGAAAGTCAAAGTCCCCGCTATTTCCACTGACCTTGAGGAGCGTGGTTACAATTGACCTGTGCATACAGCAGACTCATTAGTGATTTTTTAAGCTGTCAGCTATGGGCCTTCTTCGCAATCAATTATGTATATAATCATACATGTAAATCTACTTGTTCATATCCAGGCCAAGATAATAAGGAAATGAAACCCTAACAAGTTTGAACAAGTACTAAGGCCTAAAAAATACATTTGGTTCGGGTAACCCGACCATGCCTACAAAATAGGCACCTACTCTACCATTTTAGTCAGTTTTTAAAAGAAAATAAAATTTAAAAAACAACATATGTTTTAATATGTAGTTTTAAACCTTAAAAGCTTTATACAGGCAATTACATTAACACCATTCTCCAATGGTGAAAATATCATTTTTATACATGTATATAGCCTAATAAAAAAAGAAATAAATGAAAAGCATACTGACCCTACATATTTTGATAAGGATGTAACCCTAACCATACCATTTTTAAGGCCTTACGAATTATTTCAGATGTAACGTAAGTGCAACGTAATTGATTTCCATTGTTCATCAATATACTAGTACGCATTTCCTAGCCCAACATAGTATGAAGAAATGTATTTCTGAATAACACATGTCGCAACTTTTAATTAAGACCATTACATACTGTACAAAAGGGCTTTCACACTTACCAAGCATGCATAGAAAGCAGGACATTCCATAAACAAGAAACGTCGGGCTTTTTAGAAGCTCAAAATCGAATATGGACGATATATCAAAGTTACAACACTTCTTTGCAGGTTTTTCAACCGAGGAATTATGACCGGAAGCACCGTCTAAAAGTTTCTCCTTTATAGCACGCTCTGCACACTTGCTCTCTCGCTTCCGCTCAGAATACGTTTGCGAACCCTCGAGGGGCCGCAGCAGGGCGGCTATAGGTATCCCGTTGAGTACAATGGCGGAAATGATCATCATTGCCCCCTTCCATGTGTATTTTTCTATAAGGAACTCGCTGAGCGGCGCAAAAACAAAGCCGCCGATGCCACTTCCGCAGACAGCGATGCCGGTGGCGAGGGCGCGCTTTTTCTTGAAGTAGTGGCCCACGGAAACAATGGACGGGAGGTACAGCAGCCCAAGACCTGCACCTGGAACCGGAAATAAAAAATGGCTGTGTTTAATACGGTTCTCTCACATATATCATATTCATTAATGGCGACAACTTTGTTGAACAACATTTGCTTTAATTTAGTTACTTCGTTCCTTTATTCAAACATACACCAACTGACATTTAAAACATTTATCTTCAACTCACAGGTACCAATTCACCATCGCTACACTAACGAAGAAGGAGAGCCTTAATCAATAATAAATATCATCACGGACTTTTTGTGTGAACTCATTCACCAAAAGGTGCATTGGGACGAAATGAGACTAAATTTCGCGACCAAAGATAGAGATGACCTTACATAATACTCTAGCCAAGGTCAACGCCCTTGAAGCCTCACTTGAAAACAACTTTACAATTGTATCACGTACACCCTCCTCTCACACAACGAACGTTAGGTACAAGTTATCTAAATCAGTGGATAAAGGGCAAACAGTCAAAATTGATTGACTTGACTTTAAATGACCGAAAAAGCATTGAAACGGGACTTCCATTTAGTTTAGGCTATTGAATGGATATTTATCTATCTCTTAGTAGCATAAAATGTTGTTGTTTTTTAAACCCACACATTTCTTTATCCTTAAAGGGACTCGCTCATGTTTGTATTTTTGTAAAATGCACTTACGAAACTATTGTTCAAAACAGAGCGTTGCAAATCATTAGGTGTGTTAAACCTAAGATGCTTACTGCAAGAACCCTTCAGCAAATGAGTAAATGTCGATATATGCTCAAATAACGTCCGTGGAGACCACAATTTTCAATAGCGTTACTAACGGCTTTCAGCGTTTCGTTGATTGACATTATCATGTGATGTTATCAATGTATTGCTAAAATGTCAAAATATCCGTCCCTGCGTATATGTCCCTGTGGCTTAGTGGTAAAGGCGTCGGTTTGCACCCATTTCAACCAAAGAAATAATTGTATACTTCATGTGTACATTTTCTGGAATTTCGATATCATAGAGTAAAATAATGATAAAATAAGGGTTTTCAGATGCATTACAGGGAAACTTTGACAATTTTTTTTTATCCTAAAACATAAGCGAGTCCCTTTACTACTTGAACTATATTCTCAAATAATGGTATGAGTACATTTGCATTGTATATGTATTCATTACCATAACAAACGACATTCAGTCAACTTTAAAACACTCGACAGAGGCGTATCTAGCCCTTTATATATGTGGATTCCTAATTGTGCTAGGAGGGTTCGGGGGCATGTTTCCTCGGAAAAGTTTGAAACCATGTTTGGTGCATTCTGGGCGTTCTGGGGTGCTTAAATTAGTAGTGGAAAATGGACAGTTTTAGGATCATGTAGTCAAGTACGCATACTGCAACTTTGGCCGATATTTTTTGTCAGAATCATGTGGATTCAGCCGCGTACTCGCGTACGCAGCTACGCGCTTGGTCGAAGTTAGCAATGACAGCGAATAACAAAACATACCATTATTTGTATATTCTTGTTCGTTTTCTTTAACTTATCTTTTAAAGTTTTTTTAATCGTTGTTTACGTCAGCGAAATGAATTGGCACGGATCGAGTTAAAACACCCGTCAATATGTAGGGCAAAACGATTAAACAGGCACGGATCGAGTGAACAGGCATGGATCGAGTTCAACACTGTGGGGTTAAATAAGATTAATATAACATTTATCTTTGTGCATAACGAATACCGAAAGATAAGTGTGAACAAAAAATAATAAAAAAACCACATTGTAGTTGAACATTGTAGTTTTGCATTCATATACAGTAAGTAGCGGTTTTGGGATAACTATTTTAGTCTTCTTGGTGGCATCTAGACATAAAAGAAAATCCACAATGATATGCATTATTGCCAAACCGTTGGTTACAGTTCAACAGTTCGATAAAGGTTAAAAGATGATTGAGTACAAGTTGTCGGAAATCGATTGTTTGCCGCCAGAATCGGCAATCATCGATGGTTTAAAAATCGATCATCGCTAACAATAACAAAATATTCACTTTCATTATAATTGTGAATGATTGATAAAAAAATGCCTCTTCGATTATTTCCGATAGTCGATTATGGCAAGTGTCCGCTTTTCTATCTCCAACATAAATTACTTATCGTATGCCGAAGGAAACGGCCCTGAGCAACTTAAAACGTAAATGAGTGTATCTGTGTATCCAATCTTAGCTGTGGAATATCGTATGTTTTTGAACATTCATAACAAACACTTTTGTCAAGTCACTATCACACTACAACTGCGTATTTAACTAAATATCATTCATAAGCACAAACATAAATTATAGTTGCATTGTAGTTGAGAATTATCTGTTTACGATATAACGATACCAGGACAGCTTAATTCAACGGTATCCTATTTTAGAATACAAATGTGTTACACTTGTTTATTGAATACGCAAAATTACAAAGATTATACAGATTTTTAGTTTCAAATTACATGTGTTTAGACATTATCAAATTCAACGCGAAGTAAAAAGGTCCTTAACGAACGCAGGTCGATAACCTATACGGCAAACAATGATGTGCAGAAAATAATACTTATAAGCATTTATAATCTATGCAACCCTGCTCCATAAATACCGTGTCATCACACTAGTCTACTCTGCTTCATAAATACCATGTCTTCACACTAGTCTACCCTTCTCCATAAATACCGTGTATTCACACTAGTCTACTCCGCTCCATAAATACCGTGTATTCACACTAGTCTACTCCGCTCCATAAATACCGTGTCTTCACACTAGTCTACCCCGCTCCATAAATACCGTGTCTTCACACTAGTCTACCCCGCTCCATAAAAACCGTGTCTTCACACTAGTCTACTCCGCTCCATAAATACCGTGTATTCACACTAGTCTACTCCGCTCCATAAATACCGTGTCTTCACACTAGTCTACTCCGCTCCATAAATACCGTGTCATCACACTAGTCTACTCTGCTTCATAAATACCGTGTCTTCACACTAGTCTACCCTTCTCCATAAATACCGTGTCTTCACACTAGTCTACTCTGCTCCATAAATACCATGTCTTCACACTAGTCTACCCTGCTTCATAAATACCGTGTCTTCACACTAGTCTACTCCGCTCCATAAATACCGTGTCTTCACACTAGTCTACTCCGCTCCATAAATACCGTGTATTCACACTAGTCTACCCCGCTCCATAAATACCGTGTCTTCACACAAGTCTACTCCGCTCCATAAATACCGTGTCTTCACACTAGTCTACTCCGCTCCATAAATACCGTGTCTTCACACTAGTCTACTCCGCTCCATATATACCGTGTCTTCACACTAGTCTACCCCGCTCCATAAATACCGTGTATTCACACTAGTCTACTCCGCTCCATAAATACCGTGTCTTCACACTAGTCTACTCCGCTCCATAAATACCGTGTCTTCACACTAGTCTACTCCGCTCCATAAATACCGTGTCTTCACACTAGTCTACTCCGCTCCATAAATACCGTGTCTTCACACTAGTCTACCCCGCTCCATAAATACCGTGTCTTCACACTAGTCTACTCCGCTCCATTAATACCGTGTCTTCACACTAGTCTAACCTGCTACAAAATACCATGTCATCACACTAGTCTACTCCGCTCCATAAATACCGTGTCTTCACACTAGTCTACCCTGCTCCATAAATACCATGTCTTCACACTAGTCTACTCTGCTCCATAAATACCATGTCATCACACTAGTCTACCCTGCTCCATAAATACCATGTCTTCACACTAGTCTACCCTGCTCCATAAATACCGTGTCTTCACACTAGTCTACTCCGCTCCATAAATACCGTGTCTTCACACTAGTCTAACCTGCTACAAAATACCATGTCATCACACTAGTCTACTCCGCTCCATAAATACCGTGTCTTCACACTAGTCTACCCTGCTCCATAAATACCATGTCTTCACACTAGTCTACTCTGCTCCATAAATACCGTGTCATCACACTAGTCTACCCTGCTCCATAAATACCATGTCATCACACTAGTCTACTCTGCTTCATAAATACCGTGTCTTCACACTAGTCTACTCTGCTTCATAAATACCGTGTCATCACACTAGTCTACCCTGCTCCATAAATACCGTGTCTTCACACTAGTCTACTCCGCTCCATAAATACCGTGTCTTCACACTAGTCTACTCCGCTCCATAAATACCGTGTCATCACACTAGTCTACCCTGCTCCATAAATACCGTGTCATCACACTAGTCTACTCTGCTTCATAAATACCATGTCATCACACTAGTCTACCCTGCTCCATAAATACCGTGTCTTCACACTAGTCTACTCCGCTCCATAAATACCGTGTCTTCACACTAGTCTAACCTGCTACAAAATACCATGTCATCACACTAGTCTACTCCGCTCCATAAATACCGTGTCTTCACACTAGTCTACTCCGCTCCATAAATACCGTGTATTCACACTAGTCTACTCCGCTCCATAAATACCGTGTCTTCACACTAGTCTACTCCGCTCCATAAATACCGTGTCTTCACACTAGTCTAACCTGCTACAAAATACCATGTCATCACACTTGATCCGTCCATCCAGGCCACCGCGCTGGAACAATATCAAGTCATCATACTAAGCTACCATACTGCAGAAATAGCATGTTATCACACTTAGTCGGTGCATCTAGCTATTCTGCTCCATAAATAGCATGTTATCACACTTTTTCGGTGCATCCAGTCTACTCTGCTCCATAAATAGCATGTTATCACACTCAGTCGGTGCATCCAGTTTACCCTGCTCCATAAATAGCATAGTTGGTTGTCCGGTTAGCGCAGTGGTTAGCGCACTCGCTTCTCACCAAGGCGACCCGGGTTCGATTCCCGGCCTGGGCGCATGTGAGTTTGGTTAGTGGTCACCAAGCCGGACAAGTGGGTTTCTCCGGGGTCTCCGGTTTCCCCCACAACACAAGACCACACTCTCGTGCAACATCGTGCCAACGAGAGTGATTAATATAAGTTGTTATAGCTTGTTTCACAATCGTTGTAAAATTAAATAAAGTTTAAACTAAATAGCATGTTATCACACTTTTTCGGTGCATCCAGTTTACCCTGCTCCATAAATAGCATGTTATCACATTTAGTCGGTGCATCCAGTCTACCCTGCTCCATATATAGCATGTTATCACACTAAGTCGTTGCATACAGTCTACCCTGCTCCATAAATAGCATGTTATCACCCTTTCTCGGTGCATCTAGACTATTCTGCTCCATAAATGGCATGTTATCACACTTAGTCGGTGCATCCAGTCTACCCTGCTCCATAAATAGCATGTTATCACACTTTTTCGGTGCATCTAGACTATTCTGCTCCATAAATAGCATGTTATCACACTTAGTCGGTGCATCCAGTCTACCCTGCTCCATAAATAGCATGTTATCACACTTTTTCGGTGCATCCAGTCTACCCTGCTCCATAAACAGCATGTTATCACACTTTTTCGGTGCATCTAGACTATTCTGCTCCATAAATAGCATGTTATCACACTTGATCCGTCCATGATCTAGGCCACCCTGTTCGAACAATATCCTGTTATCATACTAGGCTACCATACTCCAAAAATACCATGTTATCATTACTACAGCTGCATTCTTCTTTTTTTTTAAAAACAAAACTTCTTTAGACTGCATGATATCTTTTCATCGTTCCACGATGTATACTTCAGTTATATTTTCAATGGTGAGTCAACTTCAAAGAAGCATTGTCATTAAAGGCCCCCACGCGAACGGCTATCTCTCAAAATATGCACAGCTCAGACTTAGATGAATAAGGTGTGATAGTTTGAAGAATGTCTTTATTTGGTGCCAAAATTTATTTCAGTCCTGACTGATATTTATCGATAAAATTATTCGGTCTTTTATAAAAATACACAGAACAGCTGAATACTGGTTAGAACGACCTTACTGCTAATGGTATGAAAATACTAAGTCATGTTACTACGTTTGTTTACGGGGCTAAACTGTTGTAACAAAGGAGGCCACGTAAACGATTGGCATTCCAAACATTGCTCACTTAAATGGCACATATATCATATGGTGCAATCGTCCAGCAGTAATAGCATGTTCCCACAATGTCAAGCGTTAAAGTAACATGAGTAAATCTGTTCAGAAAGTTGTGCAGACAACAGTATTGGTCTATTATTCGAGATACAGTTGAAATTCGCTATGACGTTGTTATCTCGATTTTCTGGTTAAAGTGTCGTTTTTTTCGGGGGTTTTCTGTCTAATTTTACACTTTTATATATTTCGGCTATATCAAATGTTCGTTATCTCGAAGTATTTCACGCGGTCCTAACGACTTCGACATAGTATCTTAATGACCCGATTTTGTTTGTTTCCAGTTCAAATATAAAATACAACTGCCCTGAGATAATATTAAACAGAACACTTCATACCTCCCAGAAGGCCATAAACGACGATCATGACGCGGACGTTGGGGGAATACGCACACAGGAAAAACGAGACGGCGGCAAGGGACGCTCCGAAGATGGCCACGGGTCGGCATCCAAACACCGCAACCAGGATACTGGCTATAGGGCCTGTTAAAATAGTAAAAAATGTTTTAGGTCAGTTGAACATTCTACAATATGAGAAATACGCGGACATAGAGTGGCAGCTTCGACGAAAACGCCGCAATGGTTGTCCATGGCGAATATAGACACTCATCCCCGCCCCCAGAGTTGTCCAAGTAAACTTTTCTGACGTAAATTTCGGAGATAGAATAAATAAAATACACACAAAAATGCACTATTTTAGTCAAAAAATAGCCAAACTCTTCTTTTACCACCATATACCGTAATTTAAACCCTGTTAACTTCCGTCGTAAGGGGGGGGGGGCATTCCCGGTGTTACACACACTCTAACGCTCAACCTACCCAATGGCTCCCCGTACATGGTCACAGGCTGATACCATAACGAGGATATTCAGCAAGAACAACAAAGCGGATTTCAGGTGACAGCGTGCAGAATTTTAAGGGGACAGCAGTCCGAGACGCTGCGACGATAGCCTAGGACAGGCATCCAAACACCGTCATTTTACTACTGGGACATAGTAGTTAGTTTAGGATTTGATATTTTATAAGTCATATACAGGGGCGATTCAGGAGTTGACGTTAGAAGGAGCGTAAGTCGGGCGTAAAACCTTTTGACATTCGCCCCTCAGGGCCGAAATCGAAATAGATAAAAAGAACGGGGAGGGTGGCTAGTTTCCTTGGTCATCATGAAAATGTTAACAATTTCTAGTCGGAAATGTTGCATTTTGGGCGTATTTCATTACCTTATTTTCTCTGATATTGACTTTAAAGTACACTTAGACGATTGTAGGGCGGGGGGGGGGGGGGGGGGGGGGGGCTTCATTTTGCAATTATGTAGTATAGAAACAAAACAAAATGCACGGGTAAAATTAACGTTCGTCATTTTTCAACAGTTCTGGCCCCGATTTCTCGAAACTTCTTAAGTCCCTTATAACAGGATTAAGCTAAGCTCACTATTTTTGGTGTTCAATAAATTGCATAATATTAACTTCTTTAAGAATTTTTATGCTTTAGATAGGAATTATCAATATGATTATCACAATAAACCATTTTTCATTTATCAAAATTCAATTTAAGTATGTATTTTGGCTAATTAAAATAAGCGACTTAAGCCTGTTAAGCTTAAGAAGTTTCGAGAAATTGGGGCCAGGAGATTATAAACTTATAAAAAACCTACTCCGCGCAGTTCATTCCATTCGGAAGACCTCGGTTATTTTCCAACATATATCTAACCCGAAGCTTGCCGGAAATGGCCGAGCTGTTACGATTTAATACATTCACTTACTTTCAAGACGATAAAGATTAGAATTCTTGATTACACTTTTCATGTTTTTCTAAACTCTTATTTCTTATGATTGCATTTAAATTCAATTCGCTTCGCCAAATACGTAATTAAACAGATAAACGTTTTCAAATGGAAGTTTGTTATCACAAGACCACATTTGTTTATCGATATCGTTTAACGAACTGCATGTAATTCATCCAGAATAGCCACCGGCGAATAAACGCAAAATGTTAATCAAAGTTTTCATACAAATAAAAGTTTCTAAATATTTGTACAGCAACGGATACAGAATTTGTTGATTTAATTTTTCCTCACAGTAAGACGACCGACCATCCGAATATGACACGGAAAATAAAACGCTGACATGCCAGACGTAGCGAGATTACGCTCCGCCCTAGAGCAAATGACAAATTGCCATTAAAAGGCCGATCGACTACTTTCACCGCCGAAAGCCTGCTCACGACCTATCTGTACATATAACGTTAATTGCATCAGCCAATACAAGATTGTAAGAAAGGGTATTACAGGGACTAGACACCAGATGGGCCCAAAATCGGCAAACAAAATATTTTCTCAAAACAAGTCTAGAATTGTCAATACTAGCTTGTTTGAGACTGATAATACATCATTTTACATGATTAAAAGAATATTTTGTCTCTTACTCAGTTGAGTTTACCCTTATAAAAAACCCGGATAATGGTTTCCCAGTTTATAGTGTATATTTAGCATGTGAAGTCATTCAGTCTACCGACGCTATTTTTAAATTTACTGGGAGTTACGTGGTAGACAAACCCAGTTTATTATGAATTGGAAATACAAATGTATACGCAAACACTGCGAATTTGTGGTGTAGCGTAAAACATGAGTTGAACACTCACCTATTCCGAGGTAGGTTCCGTTCATCACGGAAATAATCCAGGAAGTGAGACTCTTGCTCTCCTGAAAGTGATCAAGCAGCTCCCTGTAGAAAATCCCGAACGAAAACGAGATCCCGTCCAAAATCACACCAACCATGAACGCTGCAAACGTCACAGCCCACCCCCATCCTCCGTCCGGCGCGTTGTCATAGCAACTCTGTTGCCGAGTCAATTCAGGTTTTGGAGGACTGGGGTCTTTGATCACTGATTTAAGCTGCCCTGAGTTTTCATCCATTTCGACGTGCAATTTCTTTGTAAGTAACGGTGAAACGTCTTTTGATGACGTGCCGTTAGTTTCGGACACCATATTGCACGTTGAAAGGGAACCGTTTGTTTTCGGACATGGTTCCACAGTCCCTGAGTTTTGACAGGAATGATTTTGATCTACATCCGCTAGTCCACAATTTTCACACTTAAAAACATCACTGACCCCTCCCCCTAAAATATCATCACACCTTTCTAAACTTTTCCTATCCGCGCCGCCATTACTGTGATCATGCGATTGATCCTCCAGGAGACCCATGGTTTCCTCTGCGCCATTTTCCGGTACCCCCGGCTTGTAGTCCCCTCTTTCCATCGTCATGTTGCGTCACTATTTTAGCGTTCTATTTCTGTATTATGAACGCTATCACCTCAAAACTATACAGCCCATTACCTGAAATAAAAGTTGTAGCATATTATATCGACGAGTCTGTTATGAAATACCCAGGCGAACATGTTTGTGTACTTTTTCTGTTCTTAAAGCTGCACTTTCACAGATTTACCGTTATAACAAGTTTTAGATTTTTTGTCTTGGAATAATTAAATTGTTGTGTCAATATCTGCAAACAAGTGAGATAAGACTGCTAACAAAAGACCAGACGGCAGATTTTCATATTTCCGTTGGAAAATTAATGTTTATGGCTTAAACCGTTATTAAAGGTTTAAGAAAAATGCATAAAACATCAATTTTTGAACTTATATATGAAAATCTGCTATCTGATTTTTTGTCAGCATTCTTATATCACAGATTTCCATGCATTTTCGCATAAATTGGCTCCTTCCAAGACAAAAAAATGTCAAAACGTTAAATCTGTGAGAGTGAAGCTTTAAGTTCAGAACAGAAAAAAGTATAAAAATAAGTTAACAGTTGGATAAATGGTACATAAACTCAACTTCAAGGTTGCTTTAGTCTCTATGGGTTTTATTCAAACGACAAAACACTCCATTATACAACTTATTATGCTATAAACCACATGTGAAAATGTATCAAAGCAGAGAATTTGTTTCATATAAGAGGTCGTAAGTGCAGGGCATACGTAGCTATGGCGGCCGATTTCTGCCATTTCGTGTTTTCGCTCCACCACTTGGCGCATTTTCGTACCGCCACTTCCGGATGGCATGACGGTATAATTTGTCATGATTTTTTTGCGCATGTCTACTGGAATGCAAAATGGCGAGAATGGCGGGCGAAAATGGGAAATGGGTCAAGTGGCATGTCATTCGGAACACCTCGGCCATTTCCGTCAAAAACAACCTCGGTTAAATATGGACGGTTTAAAATGTCAGAACTCTTAGGTTTAACTACGCTGCAAGTAGATCGAGTAGTGATCTCAATTAAGTAGTCAAACTTAATTACTTAACTCTGGGAATCTTAATTATTTATGCAATGAAACACTGGCAATCAATTTAAACTTAGGAATACAAAATACACGTTAAAAGACTACAATTAATTTATACTATGATTTATAATTTTACGAACTCATTCTATTGATGTTCCGGTATACATCCGAGGTTGTTTTCGATGGAAAATGACCGAGGAGTTCCGAATTGTGGCGTTCATAATTATTTCGCATGTTCACCCCGCCCCTTTCAAGAGGCATTTATCACTAAGCGCCTTTTCACTCCGCAATGCGAGGACTTTCACCCTTTCGCCACAAAAAGGGTGAAAATACGAAATGGCAGAATTCAGTCACCATACATATTTCTTCATGATAATAAAATACGTTCTTTGACTTGCAGATTGTACGAACAAAAGAATACCTGCGTGTGTGTATTCCTGAGACATACATACGAAGAAAATATTTCATTCCGAGAACCGTTACGAAACGTACCCATACACAACATATCGAAACGAGAAGCCAGGATTATACAATCGAAAATCTCTGACAACAACATGGCTGGTCCGTTGTAATGTATGATAAAGAATACGGTTTTATTCAAAGTATATTTAAAACAATTCATAAATCGTTGAAAGGGAAGAGAAAATAAATGTAATAAATTGTGTACAACCTGTATTAAGTCAACTAGTGTGACACATCGCTTGAAACTAATCACTGTAAAACCACAGGGAAGTTATGAAGTTTATTTCACGGTCATTTACATAAAAATAATCACGATGGCTTGAAGATGCTAATCAAAAATCTACGTTTGTAAAGTTCACAGTTTATGAACTTCTATGTACTGTAACAGTATTATCAAAACAACTAAACGCTTGACCTATGAAATGCCGACCTATAAACAATGACGTACTGTTTGAATAAAACGTCGCATGCAGTCGACAGTAGAGCCGAAATAGAGGTGCACCTCAAAACATATGCGGGCATCTCTAAACATGGAGGTGCTATTCTATCTAACGAAGAGGTTCAGGCCTTAATATGCAGGTACACTTTTATCTAGTTCTGAGGTACATGCCAAATAAAAGAGGTTCACCTCTATCTAATTTAAAGGTATAGACCTAAAAATAGAGGTACACCTCTATTCACGACATAGAGGTATACATCTTAATATAAAGAGGTGCACCTCTGTTTACGACATAGAGGTATACATCTTAATATATAGAGGTGCACCTCTGTTTACGACATAGAGGTATACATCTTAATATATAGAGGTGCACCTCTGTTTACGACATAGAGGTATACATCTTAATATATAGAGGTGCACCTCTGTTTACGACATAGAGGTATACATCTTAATATATAGAGGTGCACCTCTGTTTACGACATAGAGGTATACATCTTGATATATAGAGGTGCACCTCTGTTTACGACATAGAGGTATACATCTTGATATATAGAGGTGCACCTCTATTTACGACATAGAGGTATACATCTTGATATATAGAGGTGCACCTCTATTCACGACATAGAGGTATACATCTTGATATATAGAGATGCACCTCTATTCACGACATAGAGGTATACATCTTAATATATAGAGGTGCACCTCTGTTTACGACATAGAGGTATACATCTTAATATATAGAGGTGCACCTCTGTTTACGACATAGAGGTATACATCTTAATATATAGAGGTGCACCTCTGTTTACGACATAGAGGTATTCATCTTAATATATAGAGGTGCACCTCTGTTTACGACACAGAGGTATACTTCTTGATATATAGAGGTGCACCTCTATTTACGACACAGAGGTATACATCTTGATATATAGAGGTGCACCTCTATTTACGACACAGAGGTATACATCTTGATATATAGAGGTGCACCTCTATTTACGACATAGAGGTATACATCTTAATATATAGAGGTGCACCCTCTATTTACGACATAGAGGTATACATCTTGATATATAGAGGTGCACCCTCTATTTACGACACAGAGGTATACATCTTGATATATAGAGGTGCACCTCTATTTACGACACAGAGGTATACATCTTAATATATAGAGGTGCACCTCTGTTAAAGACATAGAGGTATACATCTTAATATATAGAGGTGCACCCTCTATTTACGACATAGAGGTATACATCTTAATATATAGAGTTGCACCTCTATTTACGACATAGAGGTATACATCTTAATATATAGAGGTGCACCTCTATTTACGACATAGAGGTATACATCTTAATATATAGAGGTGCACCCTCTATTTATGACACAGAGGTATACATCTTGATATATAGATCTTAATATATAGAGGTGCACCCTCTATTTATGACACAGAGGTATACATCTTGATATATAGAGGTGCACCTCTGTTTACGACACAGAGGTATACATCTTAATATATAGAGGTACACCTCTGTTTACGACACAGAGGTATACATCTTAATATATAGAGGTGCACCTCTATTTATAACATAGAGGTATACATCTTAATATATAGAGGTGCACCTCTATTTATGACACAGAGGTATACATCTTAATATATAGAGGTGCACCCTCTATTTATGACACAGAGGTATACATCTTAATATATAGAGGTGCACCTCTATTTACGACACAGAGGTATACATCTTAATATATAGAGGTGCACCTCTATTTACGACATAGAGGTATACATCTTAATATATAGAGGTGCACCTCTATTTACGACATAGAGGTATACATCTTAATATATAGAGGTGCACCCTCTATTTATGACACAGAGGTATACATCTTAATATATAGAGGTGCACCTCTATTTATGACATAGAGGTATACATCTTAATATATAGAGGTGCACCTCTGTTTACGACATAGAGGTATACATCTTAATATATAGAGGTGCACCTCTATTTACGACATAGAGGTATACATCTTAATATATAGAGGTGCACCCTCTATTTATGACATAGAGGTATACATCTTAATATATAGAGGTGCACCCTCTATTTATGACACAGAGGTATACATCTTAATATATAGAGGTGCACCTCTATTTATGACACAGAGGTATACGTCTTAATATATAGAGGTGCACCCTCTATTTACGACATAGAGGTATACGTCTTAATATATAGAGGTGCACCCTCTATTTATGACACAGAGGTATACATCTTAATATATAGAGGTGCACCCTCTATTTATGACACAGAGGTATACATCTTAATATATAGAGGTGCACCCTCTATTTACGACATAGAGGTATACATCTTAATATATAGAGGTGCACCTCTATTTACGACATAGAGGTATACATCTTAATATATAGAGGTGCACCTCTATTTATGACATAGAGGTATACATCTTAATATATAGAGGTGCACCTCTATTTATGACATAGAGGTATACATCTTAATATATAGAGGTGCACCTCTGTTTACGACATAGAGGTATACATCTTAATATATAGAGGTGCACCTCTATTTACGACATAGAGTAGCACCTCTATATTAGACCTGCATCGAGATCTCTAATTTGAGGCTTGATAATAGAAGTGCACTGCCATATGCACGCCTGCTCCTCTAACAATAACGAGGTACACCTCTTAATAATAGGTATAACTTAAGAATATTAGAACAGGTATAGAAGGCGAGTTTTGAGCCAAACAGTAAGTAATGCTGTACATCGAGCTGTCGTCAAATTCTGTGCAGACATTGAGAGACCATTGGCTTGCTTCTAGCGGGGACATGTAAAAATCGGACCAAAACCATAATCGATAATCGGATTTATCGGAATGGTTATTTCAATCAACTATCGATTACACATACTCGAAACTAAAAAAAGCACGAAAAAGAGCAGTTGCAAATGTTGTGTCTCAAACCGATATTCATAAATATAATCGATTTTACTACGCCAGCGATAATCGATTTTTTTTAGAACGGTTACGATTATCACCGATTTCGGAAGCAAGTGACCGATTAGTGTCGTTTAATCCGTAATAAATCCCACCAATTCATACTAAAGCAGTTAATTAAGGAAGAAAAGTGCAACTACCTTAATGAAACAAGTAAGCGGTGACTGATACCGGTACGGTCAGTCTGAAAGTAAGTCCGGGGTTCAGTACATTCTTTCAAAATTGTCCATCTATTTTGATACATTTCAGTTGCATTTATTAAAGCACAACGAGAACAAAAACTGGTACTTAATTCAGAATAGTACAGATAATAGTTGTTGAACACAATATGAGCCGCATCGCGCGAATTTTGTATTTTGGATATATTGTATATATTTGCTTTGATTGAATATTTCATTTTTTACGAGTTTGACACGTATCTCCATTATAAAAGTCTTCAACATCAAGGTATCTGCAAAACTGGTCAATGATAAATGATTTGAATAGATTAACTTTCAGGGTGGGGTCGGGGTGGGGTGTATCCTAACCATAGCTGAATACAGAGTACAAGTTTAAAGATTATA
This sequence comes from Mya arenaria, assembly GCF_026914265.1. Classification (NCBI taxonomy): domain Eukaryota; kingdom Metazoa; phylum Mollusca; class Bivalvia; order Myida; family Myidae; genus Mya; species Mya arenaria. Next base: position 7,178,918 of record NC_069126.1, read on the forward strand.
AGGAAATCTTCAAAATCTCCGGCTGTACACATTGGACAAAGAATATTGTATACACCTGCAGCCTATAACAAAGGAGTTGATGCACAGTTTCTAAATCTCTGATTGTAAACATTGACCAAAGAACAAACAGAGAAGTTGCAGCAGTGCACTTCAACATCTCAGAATAATAATGAAATATTGTGTACATTGTATATAACAGCGCAAAAGTTGCACTGCTACAGTGCACATCACGGTATATAGTGCATATCTATTGGGCATAGGAGCTGCTTGAACAACTCGGACCTAAAACTCAACATGTACCTTGCCGTATAGATTTCATTACTTATTCTAGATTTTAATAATATACCATTTAAAAGACATTTCAAAAGTAATAACTGAACATTTCATGATGATATTACTAATTTGCGTAAGATACGTGCTTGCATTTTCAATACTTTTGAATACTTAATTTGACGTCACACTCATGACGTCACAACAAGAGTATACGTTATTGAATGACATGTTATGTAAAATCAGTAAACCATACCATGGTTGAAATAACGGGCATAATTTAATGAATGAATTGCGGGGTTGATGTCATTATCGGGGTATGAACGCAATTGGGCTGGTCTAAGTGTGTGGAGTCCGAACCCGCAATTCATTCCTTATATTTACACCAATAGTTCATTATTTTATTCAAGAAACGTTAAAAAAGTATTTCATTTAATTTCAGATTACCTTTAAGTATTCCTTTCTTACCCATTCTGTAAATAGGACGACTCGACTGCTACCGGAAACATTTTTTTAAATGACGTCACAATAACGCGGGAAAAGATCAACCACTTGCAATCGCTTTTAAACAAAAAGTTGAAACACTTTTGGCAACAAAACGTTTAAAATTAAAAACTTAGCACTTTCTAAAATGTTGAATTATATTTTACGGGACCTGCTGACACAATACAAACAATAGCAAGATCAATAGTTTTCATGTATATTGTTGTGCGATGAATTGCGATCCGAACATATCCGAAGATGTTGCGTTCATCGATTGGCAGTTCATTTAAGGAATGGAAGTTGAGGTGTAAATATTAACGTATCATTATTCTTACGTGCAGGCGCGAAGCTGTCGTTACGCCAAAAAACCCGGGCTTGCACATTATTTTCCCGATTTAAAGTACATGAATTTTTCTGTTTATATTTGAAGTCAACATTTGCATTTTAGGGTTTCAAAATGTTAAGGGTATGGGACATTCCCCCGGACCCCCCTAGCGACTTCGCCGCTCAATCCCAGCTTGCACATCGTTTCATGTCCAGCTACTAGTCCAGCTACGCGCCTGACTTGTTTATAATTTTAGATTTTTAACATGGAATCTATAAGGAGCATAAATAAAGTTTGATGGTTCACTTAAAAATGTTTTCAAACAATCAATCTGATACAAACACAATGTCAGAATACAGTGGAAATAAGTCGTGATGAAAGCACCAGACATCACGTGACATCAAAGAACCGGTGCCGCGCCACTAGATTATTTCCCTGGCTTGTCAATCAATTTTTGGGTGGAGTCGGCGTTTGTCAGTCAACGTTTTGCCGGGTGTGCGGACGTGACAAACTGTAAGCAAGTTATCTTTCATATTTTTAAAAATATGAAAGATAACTAATACATATGGCCGTTTGTTTGTTTAATATGTTTAAATCACTTTAGCGTGGAAATAAAGAGAATAATAATAATAATATAAGTATGTAAGTTTATTGAACTAATGAAATCGCAAAACATCGTCATAACAAGAAATCTATGTAAATTTATATATGCCAACTATTTCTTCTAAGACATTCTTTGATAAATAATATGATTAAGACCATAAAGTAATATATGATATTAGCCTCCCAAATCCCTATTATTTTGTTATTTCAGATCTGTACCATATACGTTTTGATTTCGATATCTATCATTTGTATCTTTGAAACATTTTTCTTATCTGTTTTTGTCTATATTTGTATTTCTTGTACTATGACATGAGTGTGACCATATTCATTATTTTCTGATGCATATCATATTTTGTCAACAAACTGTTATTAACATGTTAACGACAGTAAAAAATATATCCGTCTCATATAACAGCAGTAGATGCACTGCTTCAATGCCTATCACGTTATACAGTGCATATTAATGGGGGAGAGGAGATTGTCCTTTAACTGCTTGAAAACCTTACCTCGTATCTAAAAAAAATCGTGTACTTTGCAATCAAGATTTAATGACCTATTCTAGATTTTATTATTATACTGTTTAAATGGCATTTCAGATTTTAAGATCATATCTCTAAAATTCCATAACAAACGTGTTTAAAGGTAACACACTGTAATGGTATTGCGCATTTTGAATACTAAATTTGACGTCACACACTGGAAATAATCAGGCAATTTTTCAATTAAATCTAAAACAATAGGAGAACCGGGACCGACCTATATCAGGGTATATCACTATCGTAGAAAATTTTAAAAATTAAATGGTCAGATTTTAACATGTTCATTCAAGAAATGCACATTTTTAAGAGTATAACGAAAACAAATCCACACTACGTCAAAGAATAGGGTCGGTCGGATAAATAAAAACTAGGACCAATCCTACCGTCCCAAGTGAAAACAAATATTTTTTTAAGCATAACGATGCAAATGTCTTATATACTATTAAAACATTAGTTAAAAAAATGTCATAAAGAATAAAAAATATTCGAAGAAGTAAAACACATTGAACAATTCATTATTTTTGGGTATTTTTATTAATGATTATTTTATTTGAAATAATTATGTCCGATGGGCAAAATAGCACGACGCGGCTCATTTCATACTAACAGTGCGTGTATATGTTGCATGTTATCAAAACGTGAGGCTGCATCCGTAATTCGGTTTGTCCTCTGCTGTTACCGAACACAAATAATCATTTGATAATGGAATTATTTTGTTTTGATAATGAAGACATTTTGTAATAAAGCAATATAATAGGGTATGAATAATCTGCCTATAACATTTTAAGAGTCTGATGAATATGTTCTGGTGCGAAAAATGTCAGAGAAATGTTGCGTTTATAAAACGAGATTTACCCTCGGGAATAAATAAACCACAGGGGCAAATATGTGCAAATACACGCAAATACTCACGGAGATTAATTTACTTCCTGTGGGAATTATTTCATGTCATATAAAGGAAATTTGGCAGGGTTTTACTGTAAATAATTGATAAACAAAACAAATTCAAGTAAACACATTGTACAACTTCATTTATTTTGTTTAACGTCTTTGAAATATCTCGGCAGTGGGGTTGTTATCAAGTTCGGCTATTATGGTCTTTCTTTGAGACTCATATGCGCTTAACCTTTAAATACATTTAATTCAGTGGGATCGTACTCCGATTTATCTTAATACTTTTGAAGCTATACATTTTAAACACATTTTTTATTTGTTTTAGAATGAGCATATCCAGTTTAAAAGTTTTCTGACAGTATGACAATAATTTTCTTCTAAAGACAAAAAGTTTTCCTTATTATTTTCCTGGAATTACAAGAACATTATATCGTGAAGTGTATAAAAGTGATATTAAATACAAATTTTATTTATATCACACTGTTACATTAGTAGTATGACTTTCATCAGTACGGCTTATGTAATTTTCAAGCCAAACTATTGGCATTTCATTCAGTTCACGTACAAAAATGAGTCCCCAAATTCCACATCGGCAAATGTTGGACAACATTTTACAAACCTGAAAGAAAACTTCACAGTGACTTATAAAATACACAAAATACGGATGAGTCCGGGGTAGAAACGCTCTGTTACCGATAACTCTATAATAAAAGGCTTTTACATTCTTAGTTTTGACAAGGCGGATTCTAGGCGCACAGCCTTTAAGAGTCACTTAACTCACAATAGAATATCATCAATAACGTGTATACCCCCCGATTGGTGGAGATGCTGGCACCATTGTAACAAGGTACAGAGACAGACCGAGTGTACACATGTGTGTGCTATCGGCTTGATCTAAGTGATACATTGACAAAACATTAAATCCTATATGCAGCGTTTGTCTTATGTATGCATCGAATTTGTTACATGTTATGGGAAATAAGTAGTACAATACTTTGATTTAAAAAGTAAACTTGGACGATTTTAAGGGGTGGGGTGGGTGCGGGCGCCACCCCCGGACCGCTTGTGGGTACTGGCTACGCTGCTTTAAATTCAACACTACTAGTAGTACAGAGCAAACAGTGGTGTGTTATAACCTCTAAAGAGTACTCAACAAAGCGCTCTTGTAACTTAATTAGTCTTAAGCACTCTTAACGCTTTCGTTCAAATGGCTGAAGGTCAATGCAGGAATACGCCACAAAAATACCCCTGTTATTATAGGTCCATGCTCCCGAAGCAAGAATAAAAGAAAGCTGACATAACAGTATCGATTGAGTGCGCGCTTACTTCAGAGACTTGGCGATTCAGAGACAAAAACACCGGCATTGTCCTCCTAAAATGTTTAAGGAAAATCGAATTAAGAAATCAGATACAGGGATCTACACATCAGTTAATAACTAAGACTATTAATGAAGAAAAGTACCTTATTCCGGAGCCATAAATATCCAATGACTGAAAACTAACAATCCAATTCTACGTTCATCCAAATCAGCTGATATACACGCTCTTACTAAAACATCTGGGTCACAGGCGACCACGCTAGTTTCTCTTTGTAGGCTAGGTCTATTTTTACCAGCAGCGGCTGTTTAAAGGCTGTGATCACATTGCCCTGTTTGTCTCCCTTCATTGATTTCAAATACAATCCTGGACCATGTGGGGTTGTTACATAATACGTCATTGATTTTGTCACGATAGTTAAACATGAGCAAATTGACTTTTTTAAAAGCCGTGAGAAAATAATCATGTCCAAAAATCAGATCGACTTGCATTACCATCTTCATTAAAGGCGCACACTGTAGGTTGATGTTACAACTTTTTTTTTTGTCCCGGGAAGAGCAAATTGTTAATATCTGCAAACCAATGATAAAAGATTGCTGACAAAAAATCAGATCGCAAATTTGAATATTTCCGTTCGAAAATTAATTTTCTATGGCTAAAACCGTTACTATCGGTTTAAGAAAAATGCATAAAACTTTAATTGTTGAACTTAGATATAAAAATCTGCGATCTACTTTTTTCGTCAGCAGTCTTATATCACTGATTTCCATGCATATTCGCAAATTATGGCTCGTTCCAAGACAATAGATAAAAGAGTTGCCGCAGTGTGAGAGTGCAGCTTTAAATGCATAATCATGTTTTAACTTTTTTGACTTTAATGATGACAAAACAGAATAGCATATGAATTAGGTACAGATAAACCTATATAAACCTTTACAATTTTTTTTTCGAATTAATAGCTACGTAGACACAAAATCCCTAGTTTAAAAAGCGCTAAAATATCCATGATCGCTCATATATTTTTTTATCTGTACCTTACCCACATACATTTTGTTTAGCTTTGATCATTAAAGTCAAATGCGTAAAACACGATCAAACATTAAATTAAATTATAATAATGACAAGAAAAATGACATCAACCTCTATTGTGCGCCGTTAAAGCTGCACTCTCACAAATTGAACGTTTTGGCAACTTTTTATTTTTTTTGTCTTGGAACGAGCAAATTTTTGCGAAAATTCATGAAAACTAATCAAATTAGACTGCTGACAAAAAATTAGATCGCAGCTTTTTTATATTTAAGTTCAAAAATTGATGTTTTATGCATTTTCGTTAAACCGTTAGTAATGGTTTAAGCCATAAAACATTAATTTTCGAACGGAAATATGAAAATCTACGATCTGATTTTTGTCAGCAAACTTATATTATTGGTTTGCAGATATTTACGCAAAAAATTGCTCTCTCCAAGACAAAAAAAATAAAAAAAAAGTTGTAAAAAATGGTATATCTGTAAGAGTGCGGCTTTAATAAATAAGTAAATTGTTAAAATTAACTAGTCGACCATAGTAATTGAATACTTCTTTTTATTCATCATAATATTGGTAAAGTAAACATGAGTACGTGTATCACAGTAACTAGAGGTTTGCGGATACTTTGTTAAGCAAGACAAATTGAACCGTGACAAGAATATTCAGACACAACTCGGTATACAACTGTGGCCATGTACACCATTCCATTATCAAAACCAATGTCATGTCAGTAGTTTTCAATTCCGTCATACATTTATTTGAGTAAATCAGCAGTAAGTCGTTTTTGAATGGGTAGATTTCAACAGAGCAGCTGAGTCAGTAGATAAAATATAATTCCAAACACTAAGCCTGGTTAAAAGTGTTATTAGTATGCATTGACGATAGGAAAGGGTGAGAATCTGCATCACTCCAGGCGCATATATTTAGGTAAATACATACGAAAAAACTTTAGAGAAACTTGCTCATGTTATTGGACCAACTATTATTTTCACCGGAAAAATATACATCTGAAAACAATGTTGTTTTTTTATAATTATTTTACTCTTTGATACCTATTTTGTAGAAAAGAAATACAATTAAAATATTCTGGTTGTAGTGTGGAGTGGAATAGTCTCTTTTTTATAGTGATCCCTAAAAAGTGATGCCTTAACCACTCGACGTTAGGACTTGTACAGTAGCTGACGGATAGTTAAACCTTCATCCAATACATGGGTTACATCACGTGAAAACTTGGTAAATCGAGTAACTAACGTGTTTTTTTATAAATTGTGGTTTTCAAAGACAATATTTGAGCAAATAAAAAAATTGTTGAAGGATTCCAGCTGCAAGTATCTTAATTTTTAACACCCCTAATGATTTGCCACTATTTCTTTCGTAATATTTTCTGTCGTAAAATCTGCATTTTACAAACTATGAGCGCGTCCCTTTAACTACAACTTGAAGATAAATTACATACTCGCTTTTTTGTCTGATGAAATTATAAAAACATGGTAAAAAAATAATATTTTCAAAGTTAAAACGATTAGCTATCAGTTGGTTCGTAAACTGCGTCGGTGTAGGTTTACACATTACTTCATTGACATTATTATAATTCCAACGACATAAAATTTTAAGATTTAGAGTCACTCGCTCATGGTTTGTTAAATGCACCTTTTTAATACGAAATGAAGTATAGCAAATCATAAGCAGTGTTAAAACCGACTTTACCGGCGTGGGTTCGAACCCCACTAATACCAAAAAATGTTAATGCTTTAACTGTATTTCTTTTCTGCAATTTCGATGTCATAGAGTAAAATAATGATAAAATAAGTGTTTTCATATCCATAACCGAAAAAAAACTAATTTTTAGTCCAAAAACAGGAGCGAGTCACTTTAAACGTTACACCATCTTGAGCCAGCTACATTATATGTATATATTATACGATTTAAATGTTACCTCATCATACGGTAGCTACGTGATATATGGCGTATAGTTTCAGGCCTGTTTTTAGTCTTATGATATTTATCTTGCCGAAATAGTTTCCCCGAATGATAACTAGTTAGCTAGATAATCATCGCGAAAATTAAGTGGTTAACAGGAAACAATTCGCGAACCCTATCAGGTTATCTTACGGCTTAAAATGCCACCATAGATTGACATGTTATAAAGTCCGAGCTCAAACTAAAATATACATAAAAGGGTGACTCGGAGTGTTTTACATGTATTGCCTGCTCAGGCGCTTTTGGTATCTACTTCTGACACCATTGTGTACACACCGGTCTTACTGACTATTTTTGAGACCGGTGTGTACACATTGCTTCTGACACCAGCGGTAATTGAATCGAGCCCCACCAGAGAGACGTTCGATTGGCATTTAAATGATACCGGTTCTGCTGGTTTCTACCCCCTCAAAACAAACTCTCGATGGCATTATATTACGTCATATATCTGACTTATTTTGCTAGACCTGATTAATTTAGCTGGATATAATTAAGCTAGCTAAGCTAAGTAAAATAGTTCGACAGGAAAACGTGCTGGATCTGACTATACAAGCTAGATACGCCAATTTATCTAGCTATATCCGCCACCTAAACTAGCTTGATCCGCCAACTAAACTAGCTTGATCCGCCAACTAAACAAGCTACATCCGCCAACTTAACTAGCTTGATCCGCCACCTAAACTAGTTTGATCCGCCACCTACACTAGCTAGATACGCCAATTTATCTAGCTTGATCCGCCAACTAAACTAGCTAGATCCGCCAACTAAACTAGCTAGATCCGCCAACTAAACTAGCTAGATCCGCCAACTTAACTAGTTTGATCCGCCACCTACACTAGCTAGATACGCCAATTTATCTAGCTTGATCCGCCAACTAAACTAGCTTGATCCGCCAACTAAACTAGCTTGATCCGCCAACTAAACTAGCTAGATCCGCCAACTTAACTAGTTTGATCCGCCACCTACACTAGCTAGATACGCCAATTTATCTAGCTTGATCCGCCAACTAAACTAGCTAGATCCGCCAACTAATCTAGCTTGATCCGCCAACTAAACTAGCTTGATCCGCCAACTAAACTAGCTTGATCCGCCAACTAAACTAGCTAGATCCGCCAACTAAACAAGCTACATCCGCCAACTTAACTAGCTAGATCCGCCAACTAAACTAGCTAGATCCGCCACCTACACTAGCTTGATCCGCCACCTACACTAGCTATATCCGCCAACTAAACTAGCTAGATCCGCCACCTAAACTAGCTAGATCTGCCACCTACACTAGCTATATCCGCCACCTAAACTAGCTAGATCCGCCACCTAAACTAGCTAGATCCGCCAACTAAACTAGCTATATCCGCCACCTAAACTAGCTATATCCGCCACCTAAACTAGCTATATCCGCCACCTACACTAGCTAGATCCGCCACCTACACTAGCTATATCCGCCACCTAAACTAGCTATATCCGCCACCTACACTAGCTAGATCCGCCACCTAAACTAGCTAGATCCGCCAACTAAACTAGCTATATCCGCCAACTAAACTAGCTAGATCCGCCACCTAAACTAGCTACAACCGCAAACAAAACTAGCTAGATCTGCCACCTACACTAGCTATATCCGCCACCTACACTAGCTTGATCCGCCAACTAAACTAGCTAGATCCGCCAACTAAACTAGCTATATCCGCCACCTACACTAGCTAGATCCGCCACCTACACTAGCTAGATCCGCCAACTAAACTAGCTAGATCCGCCACCTAAACTAGCTAGATCCGCCACCTACACTAGCTATATCCGCCACCTACACTAGCTAGATCCGCCACCTAAACTAGCTATATCCGCCACCTACACTAGCTAGATCCGCCACCTAAACTAGCTACATCCGCCAACTAAACTAGCTAGATCCGCCACCTAAACTAGCTAGATCCGCCACCTACACTAGCTATATCCGCCAACTAAACTAGCTAGATCCGCCACCTAAACTAGCTAGATCCGCCACCTACCCTAGCTATATCCGCCACCTACACTAGCTAGATCCGTCAACTAAACTAGCTATATCCGCCACCTACACTAGCTAGATCCGCCACCTACACTAGCTAGATCCGCCACCTAAACTAGCTATATCCGCCAACTAAACTAGCTTGATCCGCCACCTACACTAGCTAGATCCGCCACCTACCCTAGCTATATCCGCCACCTACACTAGCTAGATCCGTCAACTAAACTAGCTATATCCGCCACCTACACTAGCTAGATCCGCCACATAAACTAGCTATATCCGCCAACTACACTAGCTAGATCCACCACCTACACTAGCTAGATCCGCCACCTAAACTAGCTAGATCCGCCACCTAAACTAGCTATATCCGCCACCTACACTAGCTAGATCCGCCACCTAAACTAGCTATATCCGCCACCTACACTAGCTAGATCCGCCACCTAAACTAGCTATATCCGCCAACTACACTAGCTAGATCCGCCACCTACACTAGCTAGATCCGCCACCTACACTAGCTAGATCCGCCACCTAAACTAGCTATATCCGCCACCTACACTAGCTAGATCCGCCACCTACACTAGCTATATCCGCCACCTACACTAGCTAGATCCGTCAACTAAACTAGCTATATCCGCCACCTACACTAGCTAGATCCGCCACCTAAACTAGCTATATCCGCCAACTACACTAGCTAGATCCGCCACCTACACTAGCTAGATCCGCCACCTACACTAGCTAGATCCGCCACCTAAACTAGCTATATCCGCCACCTACACTAGCTAGATCCGCCACCTACCCTAGCTATATCCGCCACCTACACTAGCTAGATCCGTCAACTAAACTAGCTATATCCGCCACCTACACTAGCTAGATCCGCCACCTAAACTAGCTATATCCGCCAACTACACTAGCTAGATCCACCACCTACACTAGCTAGATCCGCCACCTACACTAGCTAGATCCGCCACCTAAACTAGCTATATCCGCCACCTACACTAGCTAGATCCGCCACCTAAACTAGCTATATCCGCCAACTAAACTAGCTTGATCCGCCACCTACACTAGCTAGATCCGCCACCTACACTAGCTAGATCCGCCACCTACACTAGCTAGATCCGTCAACTAAACTAGCTATATCCGCCAACTAAACTAGCTAGATCCGCCACCTAAACTAGCTAGATCCGCCACCTACCCTAGCTATATCCGCCACCTACACTAGCTAGATCCGTCAACTAAACTAGCTATATCCGCCACCTACACTAGCTAGATCCGCCACCTACACTAGCTAGATCCGCCACCTAAACTAGCTACATCCGCCAACTAAACTAGCTTGATCCGCCACCTACACTAGCTAGATCCGCCACCTAAACTAGCTAGATCCGCCAACTAAACTAGCTTGATACGCCAACTAAACTAGCTTGATCCGCCACCTAAACTAGCTAGATCCGCCACCTACCCTAGCTATACCCGCCAACTAAACTAGCTAGATCCGTCAACTAAACTAGCTATATCCGCCACCTACACTAGCTAGATCCGCCAACTAAACTAGCTATATACGCCACCTACACTAGCTATATCCGCCACCTAAACTAGCTTGATCCGCCAACTACACTAGCTAGATCCGCCAACTACACTAGCTATATCCGCCACCTACACTAGCTAGATCCGCCAACTAAACTAGCTATATCCGCCACCTACACTAGCTTGATCCGCCAACTAGACTAGCTAGATCCGCCACCTAAACTAGCTATATCCGCCACCTACACTAGCTAGATCCGCCAACTAAACTAGCTATATCCGCCACCTAAACTAGCTTGATCCGCCAACTAGACTAGCTAGATCCGCCACCTAAACTAGCTATATCCGCCACCTACACTAGCTAGATCCGCCAACTAAACTAGCTATATCCGCCACCCACACTAGCTATATCCGCCACCTTAACTAGCTACATCCGCCACCTAAACTAGCTAGATCCGCCACCTAAACTAGATAGATCCGCCAACTAAACTAGCTATATCCGCCAACTAGACTAGCTAGATCCGCCAACTAAACTAGCTAGATCCGCCAACTAGACTAGCTAGATCCGCCACCTAAACTAGATAGATCCGCCAACTAGACTAGCTATATCCGCCAACTAAACTAGCTATATCCGCCACCTACACTAGCTAGATCCGCCACCTACACTAGCTAGATCCGCCACCTAAACTAGCTATATCCGCCACCTACACTAGCTAGATCCGCCACCTAAACTAGCTAGATCCGCCAACTAAACTAGCTATATCCGCCACCTAAACTAGCTAGATCCGCCAACTAAACTAGCTAGATCCGCCACCTAAACTAGCTACAACCGCAAACAAAACTAGCTAGATCCGCCACCTAAACTAGCTACAACCGCAAACAAAACTAGCTAGATCTGCCACCTACACTAGCTATATCCGCCACCTAAACTAGCTATATCCGCCACCTAAACTAGCTAGATCCGCCACCTAAACTAGCTATATCCGCCACCTAAACTAGCTAGATCCGCCAACTAAACTAGCTAGATCCGCCACCTAAACTAGCTACAACCGCAAACAAAACTAGCTAGATCCGCCACCTAAACTAGCTACAACCGCAAACAAAACTAGCTAGATCTGCCACCTACACTAGCTATATCCGCCACCTAAACTAGCTATATCCGCCACCTAAACTAGCTAGATCCGCCACCTAAACTAGCTACAACCGCAAACAAAACTAGCTAGATCTGCCACCTACACTAGCTATATCCGCCACCTACACTAGCTATATCCGCCAACTAAACTAGCTAGATCCGCCACCTACACTAGCTATATCCGCCACCTACACTAGCTAGATCCGCCAACTACACTAGCTATATCCGCCACCTAAACTAGCTAGATCCGCCAACTAAACTAGCTAGATCCGCCACCTAAACTAGCTATATCCGCCACCTACACTAGCTAGATCCGCCAACTAAACTAGCTATATCCGCCACCCACACTAGCTATATCCGCCACCTAAACTAGCTACATCCGCCACCTAAACTAGCTTGATCCGCCACCTAAACTAGATAGATCCGCCAACTAAACTAGCTAGATCCGCCAACTAAACTAGCTAGATCCGCCAACTAGACTAGCTAGATCCGCCACCTAAACTAGATAGATCCGCCAACTAGACTAGCTATATCCGCCAACTAAACTAGCTATATCCGCCACCTACACTAGCTAGATCCGCCACCTACACTAGCTAGATCCGCCACCTAAACTAGCTATATCCGCCACCTACACTAGCTAGATCCGCCACCTAAACTAGCTAGATCCGCCAACTAAACTAGCTATATCCGCCACCTAAACTAGCTATATCCGCCAACTAAACTAGCTAGATCCGCCACCTAAACTAGCTACAACCGCAAACAAAACTAGCTAGATCCGCCACCTAAACTAGCTACAACCGCAAACAAAACTAGCTAGATCTGCCACCTAAACTAGCTATATCCGCCACCTAAACTAGCTAGATCCGCCAACTAAACTAGCTATATCCGCCACCTAAACTAGCTAGATCCGCCAACTAAACTAGCTAGATCCGCCACCTAAACTAGCTACAACCGCAAACAAAACTAGCTAGATCCGCCACCTAAACTAGCTACAACCGCAAACAAAACTAGCTAGATCTACCACCTACACTAGCTAGATCCGTCAACTAAACTAGCTATATCCGCCACCTACACTAGCTAGATCCGCCACCTACACTAGCTAGATCCGCCACCTAAACTAGCTACATCCGCCAACTAAACTAGCTTGATCCGCCACCTACACTAGCTAGATCCGCCACCTAAACTAGCTAGATCCGCCAACTAAACTAGCTTGATACGCCAACTAAACTAGCTTGATCCGCCACCTAAACTAGCTAGATCCGCCACCTACCCTAGCTATACCCGCCAACTAAACTAGCTAGATCCGTCAACTAAACTAGCTATATCCGCCACCTACACTAGCTAGATCCGCCAACTAAACTAGCTATATCCGCCACCTACACTAGCTATATCCGCCACCTAAACTAGCTATATCCGCCAACTAGACTAGCTAGATCCGCCAACTAAACTAGCTATATCCGCCACCTACACTAGCTAGATCCGCCAACTAAACTAGCTATATCCGCCACCTACACTAGCTTGATCCGCCAACTAGACTAGCTAGATCCGCCACCTAAACTAGCTATATCCGCCACCTACACTAGCTAGATCCGCCAACTAAACTAGCTATATCCGCCACCTAAACTAGCTTGATCCGCCAACTAGACTAGCTAGATCCGCCACCTAAACTAGCTATATCCGCCACCTACACTAGCTAGATCCGCCAACTAAACTAGCTATATCCGCCACCCACACTAGCTATATCCGCCACCTTAACTAGCTACATCCGCCACCTAAACTAGCTTGATCCGCCACCTAAACTAGATAAATCCGCCAACTAAACTAGCTATATCCGCCAACTAGACTAGCTAGATCCGCCAACTAAACTAGCTAGATCCGCCAACTAGACTAGCTAGATCCGCCACCTAAACTAGATAGATCCGCCAACTAGACTAGCTATATCCGCCAACTAAACTAGCTATATCCGCCACCTACACTAGCTAGATCCGCCACCTACACTAGCCAGATCCGCCACCTAAACTAGCTATATCCGCCACCTACACTAGCTAGATTCGCCACCTAAACTAGCTAGATCCGCCAACTAAACTAGCTATATCCGCCACCTAAACTAGCTAGATCCGCCAACTAAACTAGCTAGATCCGCCACCTAAACTAGCTACAACCGCAAACAAAACTAGCTAGATCCGCCACCTAAACTAGCTACAACCGCAAACAAAACTAGCTAGATCCGCCACCTAAACTAGCTATATCCGCCACCTAAACTAGCTAGATCCGCCACCTACACTAGCTAGATCCGCCAACTAAACTAGCTATATCCGCCACCTAAACTAGCTAGATCCAACAACTAAACTAGCTAGATCCGCCACCTAAACTAGCTACAACCGCAAACAAAACTAGCTAGATCCGCCACCTAAACTAGCTACAACCGCAAACAAAACTAGCTAGATCTGCCACCTACACTAGCTATATCCGCCACCTAAACTAGCTATATCCGCCACCTAAACTAGCTAGATCCGCCACCTAAACTAGCTACAACCGCAAACAAAACTAGCTAGATCTGCCACCTACACTAGCTATATCCGCCACCTACACTAGCTAGATCCGCCAACTAAACTAGCTAGATCCGCCACCTACACTAGCTATATCCGCCACCTACACTAGCTAGATCCGCCAACTAAACTAGCTATATCCGCCACCTAAACTAGCTTGATCCGCCAACTAGACTAGCTAGATCCGCCACCTAAACTAGCTATATCCGCCACCTACACTAGCTAGATCCGCCAACTAAACTAGCTATATCCGCCACCCACACTAGCTATATCCGCCACCTAAACTAGCTACATCCGCCACCTAAACTAGCTTGATCCGCCACCTAAACTAGATAGATCCGCCAACTAAACTAGCTAGATCCGCCAACTAAACTAGCTAGATCCGCCAACTAGACTAGCTAGATCCGCCACCTAAACTAGATAGATCCGCCAACTAGACTAGCTATATCCGCCAACTAAACTAGCTATATCCGCCACCTACACTAGCTAGATCCGCCACCTACACTAGCTATATCCGCCACCTAAACTAGCTATATCCGCCACCTACACTAGCTAGATCCGCCACCTAAACTAGCTAGATCCGCCAACTAAACTAGCTATATCCGCCACCTAAACTAGCTATATCCGCCACCTAAACTAGCTAGATCCGCCACCTAAACTAGCTACAACCGCAAACAAAACTAGCTAGATCCGCCACCTAAACTAGCTACAACCGCAAACAAAACTAGCTAGATCTGCCACCTAAACTAGCTATATCCGCCACCTAAACTAGCTAGATCCGCCAACTAAACTAGCTATATCCGCCACCTAAACTAGCTAGATCCGCCAACTAAACTAGCTAGATCCGCCACCTAAACTAGCTACAACCGCAAACAAAACTAGCTAGATCCGCCACCTAAACTAGCTACAACCGCAAACAAAACTAGCTAGATCTACCACCTACACTAGCTAGATCCGTCAACTAAACTAGCTATATCCGCCACCTACACTAGCTAGATCCGCCACCTACACTAGCTAGATCCGCCACCTAAACTAGCTACATCCGCCAACTAAACTAGCTTGATCCGCCACCTACACTAGCTAGATCCGCCACCTAAACTAGCTAGATCCGCCAACTAAACTAGCTTGATACGCCAACTAAACTAGCTTGATCCGCCACCTAAACTAGCTAGATCCGCCACCTACCCTAGCTATACCCGCCAACTAAACTAGCTAGATCCGTCAACTAAACTAGCTATATCCGCCACCTACACTAGCTAGATCCGCCAACTAAACTAGCTATATCCGCCACCTACACTAGCTATATCCGCCACCTAAACTAGCTTGATCCGCCAACTAGACTAGCTAGATCCGCCAACTAAACTAGCTATATCCGCCACCTACACTAGCTAGATCCGCCAACTAAACTAGCTATATCCGCCACCTACACTAGCTTGATCCGCCAACTAGACTAGCTAGATCCGCCACCTAAACTAGCTATATCCGCCACCTACACTAGCTAGATCCGCCAACTAAACTAGCTATATCCGCCACCTAAACTAGCTTGATCCGCCAACTAGACTAGCTAGATCCGCCACCTAAACTAGCTATATCCGCCACCTACACTAGCTAGATCCGCCAACTAAACTAGCTATATCCGCCACCCACACTAGCTATATCCGCCACCTAAACTAGCTACATCCGCCACCTAAACTAGCTTGATCCGCCACCTAAACTAGATAGATCCGCCAACTAAACTAGCTATATCCGCCAACTACACTAGCTAGATCCGCCAACTAAACTAGCTAGATCCGCCAACTAGACTAGCTTGATCCGCCACCTAAACTAGATAGATCTGCCAACTAGACTAGCTAGATCCGCCACCTAAACTAGATAGATCCGCCAACTAGACTAGCTATATCCGCCAACTAAACTAGCTATATCCGCCACACTAGCTAGATCCGCCACCTACACTAGCTAGATCCGCCACCTAAACTAGCTATATCCGCCACCTACACTAGCTAGATCCGCCACCTAAACTAGCTAGATCCGCCAACTAAACTAGCTATATCCGCCACCTAAACTAGCTAGATCCGCAAACAAAACTAGCTAGATCCGCCACCTAAACTAGCTACAACCGCAAACAAAACTAGCTAGATCTGCCACCTACACTAGCTATATCCGCCACCTAAACTAGCTATATCCGCCACCTAAACTAGCTAGATCCGCCAATTAAACTAGCTATATCCGCCACCTAAACTAGCTAGATCCGCCAACTAAACTAGCTAGATCCGCCACCTAAACTAGCTACAACCGCAAACAAAACTAGCTAGATCTGCCACCTACACTAGCTATATCCGCCACCTACACTAGCTAGATCCGCCAACTAAACTAGCTAGATCCGCCAACTAAACTAGCTATATCCGCCACCTAAACTAGCTATATCCGCCACCTACACTAGCTTGATCCGCCAACTAAACTAGCTAGATCCGCCAACTAAACTAGCTATATCCGCCACCTAAACTAGCTATATCCGCCACCTAAACTAGCTATATCCGCCACCTAAACTAGCTACATCCGCCAACTAAACTAGCTTGATCCGCCACCTAAACTAGCTAGATCCGCCACCTACACTAGCTATATCCGCCAACTAAACTAGCTAGATCCGCCACCTAAACTAGCTAGATCAGCCACCTACACTAGCTATATCCGCCACCTACACTAGCTAGATCCGCCAACTAAACTAGCTATATCCGCCACCTACACTAGCTAGATCCGCCAACTAAACTAGCTAGATCCGCCACCTAAACTAGCTAGATCCGCCACCTAAACTAGCTATATCCGCCACCTACACTAGCTAGATCCGCCACCTACACTAGCTAGATCCGCCACCTAAACTAGCTATATCCGCCACCTACACTAGCTATATCCGCCACCTTAACTAGCTATATCCGCCACCTACACTAGCTAGATCCGCCACCTACACTAGCTAGATCCGCCAACTAAACTAGCTATATCCGCCAACTAAACTAGCTAGATCCGCCAACTAAACTAGCTATATCCGCCACCTACACTAGCTATATCCGCCACCTAAACTAGCTATATCCGCCACCTACACTAGCTAGATCCGCCACCTAAACTAGCTATATCCGCCACCTACACTAGCTAGATCCGCCACCTACACTAGCTAGATCCGCCACCTAAACTAGCTATATCCGCCACCTACACTAGCTAGATCCGCCACCTAAACTAGCTAGATCCGCCAACTACACTAGCTAGATCCGCCACCTACACTAGCTAGATCCGCCACCTAAACTAGCTATATCCGCCACCTACACTAGCTAGATCCGCCACCTACACTAGCTAGATCCGCCACCTAAACTAGCTATATCCGCCACCTACACTAGCTATATCCGCCACCTAAACTAGCTATATCCGCCACCTACACTAGCTAGATCCGCCACCTACACTAGCTAGATCCGCCACCTAAACTAGCTATATCCGCCACCTACACTAGCTAGATCCGCCACCTAAACTAGCTAGATCCGCCAACTAAACTAGCTAGATCCGCCACCTAAACTAGCTACAACCGCAAACAAAACTAGCTAGATTCGCCACCTAAACTAGCTACAACCGCAAACAAAACTAGCTATATCTGCCACCTAAACTAGCTATATCCGCCACCTAAACTAGCTATATCCGCCACCTAAACTAGCTAGATCCGCCACCTAAACTAGCTACAACCGCAAACAAAACTAGCTAGATTTGCCACCTACACTAGCTATATCCGCCACCTACACTAGCTTGATCCGCCAACTAAACTAGCTAGATCCGCCAACTAAATTAGCTATATCCGCCACCCACACTAGCTATATCCGCCACCTAAACTAGCTACATCCGCCACCTAAACTAGCTTGATCCGCCACCTAAACTAGATAGATCCGCCAACTAAACTAGCTATATCCGCCAACTAGACTAGCTAGATCCGCCAACTAAACTAGCTAGATCCGCCAACTAGACTAGCTAGATCCGCCACCTAAACTAGATAGATCCGCCAACTAGACTAGCTATATCCGCCAACTAAACTAGCTATATCCGCCACCTACACTAGCTAGATCCGCCACCTACACTAGCTAGATCCGCCACCTAAACTAGCTATATCCGCCACCTACACTAGCTAGATCCGCCACCTAAACTAGCTAGATCCGCCAACTAAACTAGCTATATCCGCCACCTACACTAGCTATATCCGCCACCTACACTAGCTAGATCCGCCACCTAAACTAGCTATATCCGCCAACTAAACTAGCTAGATCCGTCAACTAAACTAGCTATATCCGCCAACTAAACTAGCTAGATCCGCCACCTAAACTAGCTAGATCCGCCAACTAAACTAGCTATATCCGCCACCTACACTAGCTATATCCGCCACCTACACTAGCTAGATCCGCCACCTAAACTAGCTATATCCGCCACCTACACTAGCTATATCCGCCACCTACACTAGCTATATCCGCCACCTACACTAGCTAGATCCGCCACCTACACTAGCTAGATCCGCCATCTACACTAGCTGGATCCGCCAACTAAACTAGCTTGATCCGCCACCTAAACTAGCTAGATCCGCCACCTACACTAGCTAGATCCGCCACCTACACTAGCTAGATCCGCCAACTAAACTAGCTTGATCCGCCACCTACACTAGCTAGATCCGCCACCTACACTAGCTAGATCCGCCACCTACACTAGCTATATCCGCCAACTAAACTAGCTATATCCGCCACCTATACTAGCTAGATCCGCCAACTAAACTAGCTAGATCCGCCACCTACACTAGCTAGATCCGCCAACTAAACTAGCTAGATCCGCCAACTAAACTAGCTAGATCCGCCACCTAAACTAGCTAGATCCGCCACCTAAACTAGCTATATCCGCCACCTACACTAGCTAGATCCGCCACCTAAACTAGCTAGATCCGCCACCTAAACTAGCTATATCCGCCACCTATACTAGCTAGATCCGCCACCTAAACTAGCTAGATCCGCCACCTACACTAGCTATATCCGCCAACTAAACTAGCTATATCCGCCAACTAAACTAGCTATATCCGCCACCTAAACTAGCTAGATCCGCCAACTAAACTAGCTATATCCGCCACCTACACTAGCTAGATCCGCCAACTAAACTAGCTTGATCCGCCAACTAAACTAGCTTGATCCGCCACATACACTAGCTAGATCCGCCAACTAAACTAGCTTGATCCGCCACCTACCCTAGCTAGATCCGCCAACTAAACTAGCTACATCAGCCAACTAAACTAGCTAGATCCGCCAACTACACTAGCTAGATCCGCCACCTACACTAGCTATATCCGCCAACTAAACTAGCTAGATCCGCCACCTAAACTAGCTACATCAGCCAACTAAACTAGCTATATCCGCCACCTATACTAGCTAGATCCGCCACCTACACTAGCTATATCCGCCAACTAAACTAGCTAGATCCGCCACCTAAACTAGCTACATCAGCCACCTAAACTAGCTATATCCGCCACCTATACTAGCTTGATCCGCCACCTACACTAGCTAGATCCGCCAACTAAACTAGCTATATCCGCCACCTACACTAGCTAGATCCGCCAACTAAACTAGCTTGATCCGCCAACTAAACTAGCTTGATCCGCCACATACACTAGCTATATCCGCCAACTAAACTAGCTTGATCCGCCACCTACACTAGCTAGATCCGCCAACTAAACTAGCTACATCAGCCAACTAAACTAGCTAGATCCGCCAACTAAACTAGATGGATCCGCCAACTAAACTAGCTTGATCCGCCACCTACCCTAGCTATATCCGCCACCTAAACTAGCTACATCCGCCACCTAAACTAGCTTGATCCGCCACCTAAACTAGATAGATCCGCCAACTAAACTAGCTATATCCGCCACCTACCCTAGCTATATCCGCCACCTACACTAGCTAGATCCGCCACCTACACTAGCTACATCCGCCAACTAAACTAGCTTGATCCGCCACCTAAACTAGCTAGATCCGCCACCTAAACTAGCTACATCCGCCAACTAAACTAGCTACATCCGCAAACAAAACTAGCTAGATCCGCCACCTAAACTAGCTACATCCGCCAACTAAACTAGCTAGATCCACCACCTAAGCTAGCTTGATTTGATTCAATGACTAAACTATCTAGATGTGACTTTAAAAAGCCAGATATGACTGAATTAGTTAGATTTGCATCGACGGTTACTCATGGAGATGCTATCTTCAACAGCCCAGTCTTTTGTAACATTTAAACAATTTACGAGTACGGAAAAGAACAGTTTTGTAGTATTATGAAAAACTAAATGTGATAACCCAAGTTTCAAGTTGTAACCTAAGACGAGATAGTGTCTGAGTGTTATATCAAACAAGAACTACATGACGTAAATTTGGTTGACTTACATATGTACAGAGAAGTTCAAAAAGGTCACACTCACTTTTAAGATTAATTAACGAATTCTAATTAAATTCTGTACAGTTTTATATTTACAATGTTAACACTTATGTGATGTTTCCGTTAACATTCATATTACTTTAAGACAGTCTTTCATATTCTACCAGAGCAAAACCTCACTCACCATGTTTGTTGTTCTTTGTCGATTACAAATTGGCTGGTAGCAATGGCCATATTAATTGATGGCTGGGAACAGTGCCTTTATTAGATAGTATGATGGCTGGGAACAGTGCCCATGTTAGGTGGTATGATGGCTGGTAGCAGTGGCCATATTAAATGGAATGATGGCTGGGAACAGTGCCCTTATTAGATAGTATGATGGCTGGGAACAGTGCCTATGTTAGGTGGTATGATTGCTTGGAGCAGTGACCATATTAGATGGTATGATGGCTGGGAGCAGTGGCCATATTAGATGGTATGATGGCTGGGAACAGTGATCATATTAGATGGTATGATGGCTCGGAACAGTGACCATATTAGATGGTATAATGGCTGGGAACAGTGCCTATGTTAGATGGTATGATGGCTCGGAGCAGTGCCTATGTTAGATGGTATGATGGCTCGGAGCAGTGACCATATTATGAGGTGGCTTGATGGTGTGAGGCAGTGTATATATGAGGTGGTATGATGGTGTGAGGCAGTGTGGATATAGGGTGACATGATGGTCTGAGGCAGTGTATATATGAGGTAGCATGATGGTGTGAGGCAGTGTGGATATGGGGTGGCTTGATGGTGTGAGGCAATGTATATATGAGGTGGTATGATGGTGTGAGGTAGTGTGGATATGAGGTGACATGATGGTGTGAGGCAGTGTATATATGAGGTAGCATGATGGTGTGAGGTAGTGTGAATATAAGGTGACATGATGGTGTGAGGCAGTGTGGATATGAGGTAGCATGATGGCGTGAGGCAGTGTAAATATGAGGTGACTTGATGGTGTGAGGCAGTGTGGATATGGGGTGACATGATGGTGTGAGGCAGTTTGGATATGAGGTAGCATGATGGCGTGAGGCAGTATGAATATGAGGTGACATGATGGTGTGAGGCAGTGTGGATATGGGGTGACATGATGGTGTGAGGCAGTGTGGATATGAGGTGACATTATGGTGTGAGGCAGTGTGGATATGGGGTGATATGATGGTGTGAGGCAGTGTGGATATGAGGTGACATTATGGTGTGAGGCAGTGTGGATATGGGGTGATATGATAGTGTGAGGCAGTGTATATATGAGGTGGCATGATGGTGTGAGACAGTGTGGATATGAGGTAGCATGATGGTGTGAGGCAATGTATATATGAGGTAGCATGATGGCGTGAGGCAGTGTGGATATGAGGTGACATGATGGCGTGAGGCAGTGTTGATATGAGGTGGTTTGATGTTGTGAGGAAGTGTGGATAGGAGGTAGCGTGATGGCGTGAGGCAGTGTGGATATGAGGTAGCATGATGGTGTTAGGCAATGTATATATGAGGTAGCATGCTGGCGTGAGGCAGTGTGGACATGCGGTGGCTTGATGGTGTGAGGAAGTGTGGATAGGAGATAGCGTGATGGCGTGAGGCAGTGTGGATATGAGGTGACAAGATGGTGTGAGGAGGTGGCTTGATGGTGTGAGGCAGTGTGGATATGAGGTGACATGATGGTGTGAGGCAGTGTATATATGAGGTGGCATGATGGTGTGAGGCAGTGTATATATGAGGTGGCATGATGGTGTGAGGCAGTGTGGATATGAGGTGGCTTGATGGTGTGAGGCAGTGTGGATATAAGGTGGCTTGCTGGTGAGAGGCAGTGTGGATATATGAGGTGACATGATGGTGTGAGGCAGTGTGGATATAAGGAGGCTTGATGGTGTGAGGCAGTGTGGATATGAGGTGGCTTGATGGTGTGAGGCAGTGTGGATATGAGGTGGCATGATGGTGTGAGGCAGTGTGGATATAAGGTGGCTTGATGGTGTGAGGCAATGTGGATATGAGGTGGCATGATGGTGTGAGGTAGTGTGGATATAAGGTGGCTTGATGGTGTGAGGCAGTGTGGATATGAGGTGGCATGATGTTGTGAGGCAGTGTGGATAGGAGGTGGCATGATTGTGTGAGGCAGTGTGGATATGAGGTGGCTTGATGGTGTGAGGCAGTATGGATATGGGGTGACATGATGGTGTGAGGCAGTGTGGATAGGAGGTGACATGATGTTGTGAGGCAGTGTGGATATGAGGTGGCATGATGTTGTGAGGCAGTGTGGATATGAAGTGGCATGATGATATGAGGCAGTGTGGATATGAGGTGGCATGATGGTGTGAGGCAGTGTGGATAGGAGGTGGCATGATGGTATGAGGTGATATGATAGTGTGAGGCAGTGTGGATAGGAGGTGGTATGATGGTGAGAGACAGTGTGGATATGAGGTGACATGGTGGTGTGAGACAGTGTGGATATGAGGTGGTATGGTGGTGTGAGGCAGTGTGTATACGAGGCGGCATGCTGGTGTGAGGCATGTGGATATGAGGTGACATGATGGTGTGAGGCAGTGTGGACAGAATGTGGTATGATGGTGTGAGGCAGTGTGGATATGAGGTGGCATGATGGTGTGAGGCAGTGTGGATATGAGGTGGCATGATGGTGTGAGGCAGTGTCGATATGAGGTGGCTTGATGGTGTGAGGCAGTGTGGATATGAGGTGGCTTGATGGTGTGAGGCAGTGTGGATATGAGGTGACATTATGGTGTGAGGCAGTGTGGATATGAGGTGACTTGATGGTGTGAGGCAGTTTGGATATGAGGTGGCATGATGGCGTGAGGCAGTGTGGATATGAGGTAGCATGATGGTGTGAGGCAGTGTGGATATGAGGTAGCATGATGGCGTGAGGCAGTGTGGATATGAGGTGACATGATGGCGTGAGGCAGTGTTGATATGAGGTGGCTTGATGGTGTGAGGAAATGTGGATAGAAGGTAGCGTGATGGTGTGAGATAGTGTGGATATGAGGTGGTATGATGGTGTGAGGCAGTGTATATATGAGGTGGTATGATGGTGTGAGGCAGTGTGGATTTGAGGTGACATGATGGTGTGAAGCAATGTATATATGAGGTGGTATGATGGTGTGAGGCAGTGTATATATGAGGTGGTATGATGGTGTGAGGCAGTGTGGATTTGAGGTGACATGATGGTGTGAGGCAGTGTATATATGAGGTAGCATGATGGTGTGAGGCAGTGTGGATATGAGGTGACATGATGGTGTGAAGCTGTGTGGATATGAGGTGACATGATGGTGTGAGGCAGTGTGGATATAAGGTGGCTTGATGGTGTGAGGCAGTGTGGATATGGGGTGGCATGATGGTGTGAAGCAGTGTGGATATGAAGTAGCATGATGGTGTGAGGCAGTGTGGATATGAGGTGACATGATGGTGTGAAGCTGTGTGGATATGAGGTGACATGATGGTGTGAGGCAGTGTGGATATGAGGTGGCTTGATGGTGTGAGGCAGTGTGGATATGAGGTGACATGATGGTGTGAGGCAGTGTGGATGTGAGGTGGCATGATGGTGTGAGGCAGTGTGGATATGAGGTGGCATGATGGTTTGAGGCAGTGTGTATATGAGGTAGCATCCTGGATGAAGGCAGTGAAGATATGAGGTTTCATGAAGGCTGGATGTTGTTTAGTGTATATGCTGCCTTCTGGGAGTGCTAATATGAGCTGAATTAATTAATTTTTGCTGGAGGTGGATTGATATGGTGAAAGATGTATATACATGGATCTGTTAAAATGCGTTTCTGTACTTTTAAATCACATTGTCCAGTTGTAGATATAGGTCTGTGTTTTAGACACTGTTTTTAAAATAGTTTTATTAATTAATTTCTTATTTTTGACTCGTTCTTGGAACATTTTAAAGCGTGTTTCAGTATTCATTAAAACCTGATCTTAATATGTGCATGGTAGACAACTGTTTCAAATGCTGAAAGATAAGTTACTGGATTATTTCCCTTAGGTACCGGCGCCTTAGTTGGCCGATTGTTCAAAACTTTATTAACTTTATCATTGTTAACTTTTAAACGTAAACTCGTTTTGATTGGTTCATATATTTGAATAAAACAAGTACAGCTAAAACTGTTGCCTCACGTATTACTTGAAATTCCGCAGATCATATACTGTATGTCTATTCTTGAAACTTCCAGAATTGTGAAGATCCAATAGTTAACAACGATGATTTTAACAACGATGTTAACTTAGAGACGTTCTCAAAAATCGGTCCAAATTATACCCCAATCAGGTGGTAAACTGTGTGTACATTTTTAATAACTTTAAAGTATTAAAGTTATTCAGCCATGCATAAAATAAAAACACCTGCCTCACGAAAATTTATTAACGTCTAATTTCCGGAGGTTCAGTGCCTTACTAACCCAAACTAAGGGTCGCCCTATGACCCCTAACACTGCATTTCGCTCTGCACCGCAGGTCAGGGCTGTTCACGTCGTACCTTCATTTCCTCGTGCCGGGGTCTCTATTGTCTCCGGCACGTGCTTGGAATGTCTCGTGCAGAATTAACCTAGGACGCTCGCAGATTTAGCGGATAATATTAGCTACCTGCTGAATATAGAGACGACCATTTTAAAAGAAGTGATTAAGTTTCTTTTGATTAATATATCATAATATTAAGGAAATTGATTTATTTTGCAAATAAGAAATCCACCCATGACAAAAACTTAAATTTTTGCATTCCTGAAATTTTCTTTGAAATTTGTTCTTCTATTCGTCTGAAAAAAGTAAATTTATTTTACTACCTAGCGGTTCTATAATTCACTTTATACTTGGATGCAAAGGTGGCCAGTGTATTATGTTTATATAGTGGGTTTTTCAGTTAAATACATTTTTTTGTGTCATATTTCACAAATATACACCATCTTAACCACGTGCTGGCCACCTTTGCTTGGATGTATAAAAAGGGGTATAGGTAAGCTCACCCATTTTCGTTTATACCGATTTGGAACGTAAAAAGTAACATGATGAAGAATATCAGATGCAAGCTATATCAAGATATGTAATATACACGTGTATTCCATGTGTTCATACTACTTAATACCAAAAATTATCTGAATAAGCGAGTTATTTTAATCTTTTTCTTTTGTCTTATATTTGATATTGCCGGTAAAGGCAAGTTGTATAATTCTTAGCGTGACAAGAATACGTGCAATATTAATTGAGTATTCATGATCAGAATACAGCAAATAAGCAAATATAGTTTTTAAATTATTTATTTATTATTAAGTCATGTTTAAATCGTCACCAAACCTACGAGGGTGCTGGGATATCGTTCTATCATATACACACAGAGAAATACTACAAAAAAAACTCCGGAAAACTGTTGTCTGCTCAACTATTAACTGCTTCATTTTCACGTGCACAACGCTCGACCAAACAGCTTGAAATTAGGTAAGCTCGTATTAATTTAAAATAGTCATGGCATGGTCATTTGATTATATATTAGTGCAAATACAAGAAATATCTAAAATCGACTCTATTCAGTGTGAATCCGAACTAATGACGAAAATTTGTTAAATAAGTGTAATATATTTCGGACTACAGTTTTTCGGATAATGAGGCATAAGAGCAAGGTTGCCAAACACTACTTCTACTGGTAAATGAACGTTTGGTTTTTTCATATGTGAACTGCGTCATCCGCATATGTGTACATTCTGCTACTTTAACTTATATGTGTAGTTATACATACAACTTCACGTATATTTGCAACCGCTCTAATGTCTCCTACTATGAGAGTGGCTCGGAGAGGGCACTTTTCAGCTCGTCTGATTTTTGAAAAAAATGACAAGCTATTGTCGTCACTTGATTGTTGTCGGCGTCGGAGGCTTTAGTTAAGTTTTGCCTTTAGGTCATTTACAAGGAAACTATCAAAGCTATCAATTTGAAACTTGGGGAACTTGTTCATCTAATACCCTTCTTCACATCTTATCCTAAAGATACTCAGTCTCACATTTTTTTTGGGTTAAGAACATGATTTTTTATAGATTTTGGTTGATTTTGAGAATTTGACATTATAGCTTCTTCAATTTTTGTTGGATTGATTAAAAAAAAATCCCAGACAATTAACAAATGGATATTGCACTTCAATATGTCAAATGGGTTTTGAGTCACACATTTGGAAGGGTAGTGGGAGGGTGGCGGATATCTTAGTATTTCTGGACTTTGTAATTTTAAGCTTGTCTGATTTTTGAAGTTTTGTGCGAGGGTCACTTACAAGCAAATATCAAAGCTATCACTTTCAAACTTTGTAATACCTATCAAATGTACAGTATGAAATAAATAAACTGTTAAAGGATAAAATCAGATGAGTGTTCAGCACCCACATGCCGAGCTCTTGTTAGTTGTTATGATATACCATCGAGTGAAACGGTATCATGAATGTTTTCTTAAACGTAAGTATGGATATTTCGTTTTCAATTCTGTTATTTGTGTGATGAAATAAAACTAACAGCAGGGGCCATCCAGGATTTGACGTAAGAGGGGCGTAACTTAGGGGTGTAACTTTTTTACTTGTGCCTCTCCCGCAGAACGGAAATTTATTTGGCTCAAAGTCCTCAAGAAATATTGACAATTTCTTTTCATAAATGATACATTTTGGCGTAATTTATATTACTTTTATCCTATATTGAAGTAAACAGTACACTTGGACGACTTTAGGGTGAACGTTTAATTTTTTTTTATAATATTTATCATGGGTATAATAATTTTGAAGATCATTTAATATTCGGCACATGTATATGCCAGTGTTTAGGATCTTTCAGTTAATAATGAAATTATATACTTACAAAAAAAAATCTTTACCTTTTTTATGACTAATCTACAATTTAATGACTGAACTATGAATTAATGGCACACATTTAAATATGACTATGATTTATTTTACCAAATGTTTGATGAAGCCTGAGCGTTAAATATTGAAGACAAACTATTAAATGTAAATGCGTTAAAATTTTAAATGCAAGCCATCTAATCACCAAGCGTTACGATATTATAATC
Source organism: Mya arenaria (assembly GCF_026914265.1). Taxonomy (NCBI): domain Eukaryota; kingdom Metazoa; phylum Mollusca; class Bivalvia; order Myida; family Myidae; genus Mya; species Mya arenaria. Next base: position 7,207,062 of record NC_069126.1, read on the forward strand.
TACAATAACCCCAATACTTTATCTGTCAGTGAAGGTTATTTAAGGTAGCGGATCTGAATACTCTCCGCTTGAAAAGAAGTAGTTGTAGGCTCGCGCACCTGGTGGCGGGGGCCCAGAGATCCCTTTCATAACCATTGAAATGTGGCTGGCAACATGTGTCCCCAAACCTTTTGTTAGTCCCATATTTATTTCATCAATGTTTGTATAGATTTTAGCCCTGTGTGTGTGTTTTTAAGTCTTTGTTGCAGTACTGTTTTGTATAGTAGTTATAGTAATTATTTTTTACAGGCATATCAGATTCTGGATTACGGGAGTCTGCTTATAGAAATTTGGAGGGAAATGTGATGTGACTGTCAATCTTCTTTGTGGTGCATGTGATGATAAATTTGGAAGTAAACTACTGTAAGAGATTCTCAAAAAAGGTATTTTTTGTTAACACTTTTTTAATTTTGATTAATAAACTGTTTAGCAAATGCTTACCATTTTGGGAGATGACAAGTGTGTGTTATTGTATTATGTATAACTTGAAAGTGAATATTCAGGGGGGTAGGCGGGCATTACTGAATGTTACACACGAAAGGGGGCAGGTGTAGAAGGGGGAATATCCCGGTAGCTGGTTGGGGGTTCAGAGGGCCTCGCCTGGGAAAAAATGGAACTACATTGTACCATGTTGAGCTCTAGGTGTATTTGGAGGGATATATAGATTCTAGGCCGCTGACTTTGACATTTAACTATTCATACAACTATTCTTATATCATTTTTTAGCTGGGCCCTTGACTTTGATGCCATTTTTGGCCATATTTATTTTTTTCATTTTTCAAATTGATGTTACGCACATGCGTTAATGCGTAACACTGGCTACGCCCCTGAAATAAAGCAAATTAAATGTGTTTTTAGGTGACTTTTGTTTATTATTGTTTTATTTTAATTAATAAATGGTACAATTTTACCTGCACATTCCATTTTGAACATGTTGATATTATTGTAACATATTTATCATAATCTCATTGATAAATGAAGCATGTGTGTTTGGCTTGTGGTCACGAAGCCAGAAAATTAATGTGGGTTTCCTCCAGGTACTCTGGTTTACCCACAACACTAGACCACACTCTCGCGCAACATCGTTCCAACAAGAGCGATTGATTCAATGTGGTAATGCCATGTTTCAAAATCATTGTAAAATGAATAAGTTTAAACTAAATGAAGCAAATGCGTTTTTTTTTAACTCATAATCTTTTGAAACTTATAATCTTGTATTTTAAGTAACGGTATAATATAACCATTAATTTTAATCAGTTACAAAGCAAAACAAATAAAGATGGGCTTAACTTGATTAAGAAACTCATCTAAAATATCGTGCAGTTGTTTTATTATTATTAAAGTTAATTTGCTGATGTCCTTGAGAATGTCTTTTTATAGTTTTGATTTATTTCCGATGTTAAAAAAAATATTGTTTGTCGTTATTATCTTTATTTAATGATTTTCCTCATGATATATTCGAATTCTAAATGCTGAATAAGGAAATAGAAAGTGAATGCATGGATGCAAGACTCATTTAGTTAATTAAGTATTTAATGTGTTCTTGATAATGAAATATCTAATGAATTTCCATGTTAAAAGCATTCATACACATGTCAGTATCTTTTCAACCTCTTTGTCAGAGGGTCGTAGATCGGCCATCTAAATAATTACTTTACAAAGAGGGTCGTGAAATCTTCCCATCATTACCAGATCATAAAAAGGTCTGTGGAAAACAAATTTATTTCGCCGCCCTTTATTGTCCATCAGAGCATAAAACGGTATAGCACGAGGCCCTCCCCCCCCCCCCCCCCAATTTTTACAACAACCGTTTATTGATTATCACTATTTGGACATCGCTCTGTGCGGTTTTGGTGACCAGCAGTCTTCGTTAACCAATGGTAGGTTCAAGGACTGTGCAAGTCATGCATGCTTCAGTTGCTGAACCATAGATGGGCGCTACTTGACCGTGGCTCAGCTGTATGGATATTCAAGTGTACGAACTATCAAACTGATGTACGAACAATTATTTGCACATAAAAGAGCCAAAGAACAGCTGTATTTACATGGTGTCCAGGTTTTTGATTATAATGGGATGATAACATCAGTATGGTATTGTGGTCTTTTGTGATATCATTTGCGATTATTTTTCCCTTTAAGTCAGGTCTTGATAATGCAGCATTTGAAGTTATTGTTTGAGTAAGAATAATGAACTTTTCTTTAAAGTTAAGGGGATGCTTTTATGCTCTTTTTCAAAGCTATAAAATACAAATCACAAGCAGATCCCAGTTTCATCCAAGTTAACTTTTTATGTCAATATCGGAGAAAGAAGTAATAAAATACGTTTAAAATGCACCATTTCGGACTAGAATTCTTTAACCATTTGGGATTTCAGTAATCCAAACCCCCACATACCAACAATTTAAAGTATTTTGATTTAGGTACTGAGAGATGGGCCCATGTCAAAAGGTTGTGCCCCTAAGTTATACCCCCTCTAACTTTAATTTCTGGATCTGCCTACGCAAATTGACCATACATACAATATCAGCAAAGATAGTATAACCCCCCCCCCTTTTCACTTGCAAACTGACAGTACTCCTTCATTTTATACTGTAATCCTACCTTACAAATAAAACGTAATGATTTTCAGAATATGTGTTCAAAATTATGTAAAATTTTGAGTGTTATTACCGAGTTGTATGGGCCATTCTCTTTAGTCTGTGTACTCTTGAATGCATCATACCAAAAAAGGGAGGGCTCCAGCCGCAATAAAGAAGCTAGACAAGAGTATTGGAAGAATATCTTAATGAAAATATATGGAGTCTGTTGCAATTAGTGAGTTTTATTGTAATTAACCGAAGAATAGTTAATGGAATATGAGAGCGAGTGCATGAAAAATGAGTTTATCACTGTCCAAGATACATTTACCAACTCCGATACTACAGATAGTGTCACTTGGAAGGGCTGTGGGTTTGATCCCGATCAATAGTAATCTACTGATTAAACAAGCATGCTTATTGATTGCCCGACCCCAGGACACGATTCTGGAGCTTTGACGAACTTTGAGTCGACAAAAATGAAGCAATTAGGATAAATATGCCGGAAACTTAATCCCAGTTCTTAATTTGTTCCTTACTGAGGTGATATGGTTGTTAATTGAAATTGGTGTAATTTGTCCCCACAAACCTTGGTGCTTGTTCAAGGAGTTAGCCCGTTATCAGTGTGTGCGCGTTTAATTTAATTACAGAGTGGACATTCTAGTTTTGCTCGTAATTGGTGTCATTTTACGACAATTATCTCATTAGAGGGTTAAGAGTAATGAGAACTCTACAACAATTGAACCAGAACTGTTGATAATCAATTATTAAGTAAACCACTCATTTCGTTCTTTTGTATGATAGATATTGGTTAACATTGATAATGATACTGATAGCACTTACAGTACACGTACAGCTCATGTGTCTCCCAAAACGGGTTGTGCGTAGGTTTAAACTTATTTGATTAACCACGATTGGGAAACAAGTTATTACAGAATTATATTAATCACTCTCATTGGCATGATGTTATGTGAGAGTTTCTTGGTCTTGTGTGGGGGAAGAAACCAAATTGCCAGGAAGATATCCGACTATTAAAATTAATGTCTGGCTTGGTGACCACAAACAAAACTTACATGTGCTGAGGAATTGAACCTGGGATTCCTTAGTGAGAAACCAGTGCTCTAACATCAAGGTGCTAACTGGACAACCTTAGGTTGTGGCTTTAAGGTCAACTAGGGTTATATTTTGCATTTCGCAGGCTAAGTGCAAGATGGTTGTTACTTAATTTCGAAATAGAATTAGCTACAACAGTCTTGTGCTTAAGCCCTTGACTTGCATCTCAGAAAAAGACAAAAGTACTGGTTTTTACCCATGAAACAAACTTATGTTAGAAACATCAGGTTAATAGAACTAAAATAATTTAATATAAGAGGTCAACATTTTATTTTGTCCAATAAAAATGCAGTATTTTCATGTTTTCCAATACATTTATTTCAGTAAATCAGCTGTCAGCCATTATTGATTTTAATCAGGTGAATGGATATAATTAAACAGTGGCTGGCCCATTAAGTAGGTAGTTTACACAATTATATGTAAGCCAACCACTAAAAATATTTTAAGATTGTTTATAGTGTGTACTGACACAAAATAAATGCTCATGCAACAAACATTGCATCAAACCATTTTATTTTTGTAAGTACATTAACTTACATCCTTTAGCCATTACTTAGTTTACTAAATAAACTACAAACAAATTTTGCTATTCATGTTCAGTAAAGCAAAAAAAAAAAAACACACAAAAAAAACGATGCTTTTGAAAGTGTTTTATGGTCAGAGAACAAAATAAATTGTTTGACCTCCATAAGCTGTTGAAACGGCAGCTAATATTGCCTTAATGATATTTGCTTGATGCAAAACTGAAGTCTCATCAAGTGCTTCTAGTCTCTTTAAACCTATTGACCGCTAAATAGGGGTAGGGATAATAACACTTTAGTATTTATATAGCAAAGCTAAATTAAAATTGAACCACTCCAGCTGCTAAGACCCCTTATAGAGTTCTAATAGTCTCGCGCCAAGGTGTCATGTTGACTTAAGGCTTATTGTCAACTCCAGTTTAATAGTTTTAAAGGAAGTATCAATAATAATTAAAATATGGAAGTCTGTCTTTTGTTTGCTGTTTGCCACTCATTTTCAGTAGCTATATTTGTAAAAGCAGGTGTTTGTTTCACACAAAATTTAAGTTAAAATGTTTATTTTCATAATTTAAGTATTAAATATTGTGGTTTATCTTATAGCATTGAGAAGTTAGTTGTAAAGAATAAGTCAATTATTTTTTGCCAAATTGTTTAAGGATTAACATCAGCATAGAATTATCAATCTTGATTAGGGAAAATAGCTAAAGTTGTGCTTCGATTGCCACAAATCTACAGTGTAGCTGCCATAGGTAAAGTTGTGTTTCAATTGCCACAAATCTACAGTGTAGCTGCCATAGGTAAAGTTGTGCTTCAATTGCCACAAATCTACAGTGTAGCTGCCATAGGTAAAGTTGTGCTTCCATGCATTGCCGCAAATCTACAGTGTAGCTGCCATAGGTAAAGTTGTGCTTCAATTGCCACAAATCTACAGTGTAGCTGCCATAGATAAAGTTGTGCTTCCATGCATTGCCACAAATCTACAGTGTAGCTGCCATAGGTAAAGTTGTGCTTCAATTGCCACAAATCTACAGTGTAGCTGCCATAGGTAAAGTTGTGCTTCCATGCATTGCCACAAATCTACAGTGTAGCTGTCGTAGGTAGAGTTGTGCTTCCATTGCCACAAAACTATAGTGTAGCTGCCATAGGTAAAGTTGTGTTTCAATTGCCACAAATCTACAGTGTAGCTGCCATAGGTAAAGTTGTGCTGAAATTGCCACAAATCTACAGTGTAGCTGCCATAGGTAAAGTTGTGCTGAAATTGCCACAAATCTACAGTGTAGCTGCCATAGGTAAAGTTGTGCTGAAATTGCCACAAATCTACAGTGTAGCTGCCATAGGTAAAGTTTTGCTCAAATTGCCACAAATCTACAGTGTAGCTGCCATAGGTAAAGTTGTGCTGAAATTGCCACAAATCTACAGTGTAGCTGCCATAGGTAAAGTTTTGCTCAAATTGCCACATATCTACAGTGTAGCTGCCATAGGTAAAGTTTTGCTCAAATTGCCACAAATCTACAGTGTAGCTGCCATAGGTAAAGTTGTGCTTCAATTGCCACAAATCTACAGTGTAGCTGCCATAGGTAAAGTTGTGCTCAAATTGCCACATATCTACAGTGTAGCTGCTATAGGTAAAGTTGTGCTTCAATTGCCACAAATCTACAGTGTAGCTGCCATAGGTAAAGTTGTGCTCAAATTGCCACATATCTACAGTGTAGCTGCCATAGGTAAAGTTGTGCTTCAATTGCCACAAATCTATTTAAAGTGTAACTGCCACACACCCGTGAACCCACAACCGTTAGGGTGAAAGGTGGCACCTATATCACTAGACCATTCCAGCCTTACAGTCATGGCATTAGCATAATATCAGGATAAAAATGTTCATACAATAAAATAAAAAAGAAGATACAATTAAACAAAAGCTATTTATCTTAACTATAAGCATTGCATATCAGTATTCTTATCATTGCTGTACATCATTATAGTTATCTTCCATCTTTCTCCAGCCTTCTTATCAGAACAGTTGTCTTAAGTATTATTACATAATTTAAAAGCCCATGTCTGTGTTTCAGGAATGGAACATTTGGTGTGACAAATAAAGCCCTATGTGTCTCTGTGGACTAAGTTGGCATTTGTCAGGTTAGTAAATTACAGTTTGATTCAAGGGCGTAGATTGCCTTAAAGGGACTTGCTCATGTATGTTTAGTACCATATTGTGTGTCATTTATTAAGCAGGAGTGTTAAAACTTATGATACTGACAGCTGGAACCCTTCAACAAATGTCGATATATGCTCAAATATTGTCTTTGAAATCCATGATTTCTAAAACTGTTGCAGAAGAAATTTAGCTGAAAAGGGCTGTAGCGTGATTGGTTAATTGACATTAACATGTGATGCTTTGAATGTTTTAAACAAAGTTTAAAATACCCATCAAATTATGTACGAGTCTCTGTGGCCAAGTTGGATCACTCCCCACTAAATCCAGATTTTCTTTTTACACTTCAATTGTATTTTTTCCGCAATTTTAATAATAAAGAGTAAACTTAAATCAATATTGATTAAAACTCCCAGGCATATGCCTAGGTACGGCCCTGGATATCCTCAATTATCAGCTGCATTTTTCCGTACTCTGACTTGTACATTTGAGGCTCTCAAAGTTGTTTTTATAGAGATTTCTTCGGCTGTCATGAACAAATGTTATCAGAAGTGTGCTTTTTACATCGATTTATCAAATATTATATGCTTTCTGGAGATTTCTCAGTGAAATACAATGATATTTCACCATTCAAAACAGTGAAATAACATATAAATATCCTGCTTTCTTATTCAAATCAAACGTCAGCATCCACAGTGCTGGGACACAAAATCAATGACGCCATTTCCGAAATGACGTCAAGTTCACATACAATTTGAACACTTTTCTGAAAAACTGCAATAAACTGTAATTTGAAATCCTTATATAGGGCATATTATAAAAAGAAAAACAATGTTTGTTTTATATAGTGTAAGATCACAATATATTTCACCTCATGAACATCAAAAGCTTATGTTACACAGTTGATGAAATATATTACAGGCTTTAATACACTGAAACAAAGAATCATCCCCTATGTATACCATACACTGCTTTCATTTGGGAGAAAAAAATTGTCTTTAAATTGGTGAAAGTTGTGGCAATATATGACATAAGGAAAGAAAATAATGAAGGAAAGCTAAAGCAAAATTAAGTAAATATGGAAATTAAATTAATGAAAGATGTAATTATTTAAGTTTTAAATAGATGCGTAGTTACCAAAGACAAATATTCCGTGGTAAATGTGATGTTCGTCTGAGAAGGGACCTTAATCTGTCTGAAAAGAATAAATTTACAACTTGTTGGCTGTGATGGCAATGTTGTTGCATGTTTGGAAAGATTTGTCACATACAGTTTACCCAGGAGGTATTTTTCTATGGCATTCAATATTCTGATATATCAAAGCTCCATTTTGTTGCCAAAAAATAACATTGGACGGGACTGAGGGAATTGAATATACTTACGTTGAAAAATGTTGTCTGAATTGTTGATTTATATTCCAGTACAGACTATCAATTTTGTCGGACGGATGGTCGACTTTATAATTGTCATGATTCAATGCAATAAGGGTCTTTCAACCTCATGTCAGTCTCAACAACTTCAACAACCCCATGACTGTGTCCCCCCCCCCCCACAGTCCACTTAATTTCAGCAACCCTCTCTCCCCTTCTGACTGCCCCTCCTCACCAGTTGCAACCTATCCCCTCCTCTTTCCATTTCTGTTCCTAATTTACTTTCCCCTCTGTTTCAGACCCTGTCCCTAGCCTCTCCTTCTACTGCCAGCTAGCACTTCACATTGCCCCTTCTCCTCCTGTTTTCACTACTACAGCCTCCTTGTCTTTCAGCTTTCTTTCAAGGATGTTCTGAATTACTTATTTCTGCCTCTGTTCCATACCCTGCCCACAGCTTCCCCTCCTATTACCACCACTTTACACTGTTCCCTGTCCCTCCCGTTGCCACTACTCCAGCCTCCCCCTCTTTCTCGCTTTCTCTCTATTAAGTTCTGAATTACTGATTTCCGCCTCTGTGCCAAACCCTGCCCCCACCCTGCCCCCCAGCTCCCCCTCCAATATTTAGTACCGCTTCCCCAAAAAACCCTCTCCATCCCATGCTCTCAATCAAGTTATGAATAACTTATTTCCGCCTCTCTTCCAGACCCTGTACCTAGCTCCCCCTCCTATTTCCACCACTTCCCCAAAAAACCCTCTTCATGGCTTTCTGTCAATCAAGTTATGAATAACTTATTTCCTCTTCTCTTCCAGACCCTGTCCCCATTGCAGCTCCCCCCCCCCCTCCTATTTCCACCACTTCCCCAAAACCCCCTCTCCATCCCTTTCTCTCAATCAAGTAATTAATTACTTCTTTCCCTGACTATTATCGGTAATACATTTCTTTTAAATAAACAACAACAAGCACAAAACAGGCTGGAAATGAAAATGGCCTTCCTGTTGACAAGCAGTCACACATGTTACAGTTTTTCTTTGAGCAAATTATGAAGTAATGTTAGCCAGGTAGGAGGCAGAAATATTGATTGCATATTATAGACGCTGTATAAAAGTGTGGCAGTAGTAATGGTAGAAAACAGGAAAATAAATAATGCCTAATAAAGCATTATAAAGATACATGCGTCGTGTGTGTCGGCAGGTGTTATAAGCTCGGCTTTTATCAGGATTACTGAAGAAGAACTCGGGCTTACGGAAGTAATAAGGCAGAGGTGAAGGTAATCATGATGCAGACAACAGGTTGTTATCATGATCATGGCAGTTGTGATGATCACATATGGGATTGTTCACATGTTGTCTGTAAATGTTGACGGTCAGCTGAATGGGTATTGTTATTTATGTGTATTGTGTCATTTTCAATCAAGTGATTTTCTTTAGACTGGATCTTTTATCATTGGCTCCTTAGATTTGGCAAAATATTATCCATGACACAATAACTTAATATTTATTCATTTAGACTTTAAACTCCTCATGGAATATCAAGCATACACACCCTGATTACATTATCATATTTACTCATTTGTTTCAAATTAATATATCTAGGAATATTGTCATAAATTTTGCACCAGTTATGGTATTGACAGCCACTTCAAACTGATGCAACGACGTTAATGTTGTCATAGCTTTGGTGCCGTGCATTGGTAGCCGTATCGGTCAAGAATGGTATTTTTTTTTCTATAAATATATACCTTATATCTTATTATGTATATAATTATATCAAAAAGAAATACCCGCCCTGACCGATATTGCCACTTATGGCATTCAGCAGTCGATTTGGTAATACTTAGATAAGTTGTCCACTCATTATCGTTTGGCTAGATGACTCATAAAGACGATTTGATTGGCTAGTAGTTATTATTGGATAAATATTAACCAATCAATTATCCTTTTGGATAACTTTGCCCAAACCAAATACTTAACTCATTTTATACAATTTACTGCTGGTCTGCAGTCAACATCGTCAACTTTGGCCATAACTAAAACGCCTATTAAGATATCCGCATGATATTTCAATGGTACACAATATCAGCAACAAACTGCAAGTTAGGTGTGCATGTATAACGTGCGACGTCAACAAGGCCAACAGTTCCCTTCAGAGAAAAGCATGCTCAACCCTGAAGAGGTCCACCAATCTTTATATACAGTAAATTCTCAATCCACACAGAGCCCGGGCTTTGCTTATTTGCATATTACCAACCATACATACTATGAAAGCACATCCGCCACCTACAGTGGACCGTTACACATGCAACATGTAGCCAAAACCATCTGATTTAAATAATGGTCAAGTTATGTCCATTCCTTTAATCAAAATTAAACAGACTTGCATTGGCGTCCCCTTGCCACACTCTTGTTTGCCGTGCTCTTGTTTGCCTTGCTGATGCTTTCACAGAAAATGGGAGAAATCAGGCAACATGCTATGTCAAAGCTCAGCACAATAGTTCATTAAAGGTGACAGACATTTAAATAATATGATTTTCCAAGATTAATATACATCATCCTTGTGATGAGTTTGGTACTTAACGTTCTTAACTATTTATTGACGTTCGTTGTATTTTCATAAAGAAGCCATAATCTTCCAAAATCCCGAGGGATTCCGTACATTATCTAGCGTCATAATGTTCAATTGAACATCAAATGCACTGGATCTTGTCAGAAATTTCGTATGTATTGCTATTTTAGAGACATGCTGGAATTGATCTGTTTTCGGAGGCTTTAAGACGCCATTGTGTATAACTTTGTCCATATTTTATGGTTACTGGATGATTTGTGTCAGAGACTTTTTCCATGCTATTACTGTCTCTTTCTATTGTTTGTTTTTCGTCTGCCATAATTTATATAGATCTGATCATGACATCATAATGTGAGTTATTGCCAATGGCTGAAAATCACTGTAAAAAGTAGTACTGTTTTCACAATTTAGTTGGAAGTACTCTGTTATTTTGATAGAGAAACTATGACATAACTGATGGAAATGTGGTTTTTGACTGATGCTGTATAATTTACTTTTATCGAAATCAAAATATGAGTTCTTGTGTCTATTGAGTCCATATTTAACAGTTTGTTTGCTGTTACGTGACATACTCAGAAAAATACCTGCGGCCTGAAAGCTTTAGAGCCTTTCTTCTAGTGTTTTTTTTTGTTTTTCATTTCAGAATTAGGAATAAGAAAGTAAAAAAATAATTTAGCAACACTGAGCAAAATGTCCAGAACTTTGTTAAAGTTGACTAGCAACTTCGTTGTTAACTTTTAAATTGAAATATTTGATGATGTGTTTAAATATTTAGATATAAACAAGTACAGCTGAAACATAATGGTCATTCCCCTTGTTAGAAATACAGCAGACAACAAGTGTGTCCATTAAACTTCTAGAGCAGTAATGATATGAAATTTAACAACAATGACGTTAACAATGTTGTTAACTTTAATAAAGTTCTGAGCTGTGAATTAAATAATTTGCCCACTATCTACCAATGTACGTAACACTTAAATTGGGTTACACCAATCAAATTACTTCATTGTTTTGCCTGAGCAATATAATTTTGCTTGTGCTGTCAAGGGGATGCTTTAAGCATTTTATTGTTCAATGAACTTGCTGTAGGCCATGAGGTCTGCTCATCATTCTCTGAATATGTGCTTTTTTGTCTTAGATTTTCCAGGCTTTGCTTTTATGCATTTATAAGAATACTGCATTGACCTTGAAGGGCGGCCTGCACATCGGCCTTCACATCGAATAAAGTTTAGTTGCCCACATAAGTTAGTCTAAATGGTAAATTGTAATTGCATTGTAGTTTTTCAGAAAAGCGTGCCAAATTGTATACCAACATAGCTTCATTTTGGAAATGACGTAGTTGAAATTAAGTTCCATCCCTGTGCTTGCTTACGTTTTGAATCTTAATTGTGAAAGAGCTAAAATGTCAAAACAGTGAAAAATATAAGGTTTATTATATTTTCTCTATTTGAAACATTTGATTTCACTGATCTTAATAATACCATCAACAATATAATAAATGAGAATGAATTGTGATGAGTAAGTTGATATGCAATCTGAACCAAGTACTGTACAATTGTAAATACATTGTTTGCAATATTTCTTAATGTCTGTTCGATATATTTTATAACAGACGTTTTGATTCGTGCAACACCTTGCATCCACATTTATGTCAATAACGCAAATCCAGCTTCGTCTGAACGCCCAAAGAGATTATTTTCTGTTTATGTAAAGGGAATAGTGGTGAACATAAAGTTGGATTTTATGGCGGAAGTCCTTATGTGTGAGAAATTCTATTTAAATGTAAATCCTGCTCATATGGCCAAAGATTAAGGGTGCATCGCTTTATTGTTGTCTTTCTTTCGATCATAAATTTGAATTTACAGCTATTTAAATTTGCATGGTTTTTGCGGTTTTGTGCGATTTTTTTCACTGAATAGGGATATAAGCTCTAGATAATGTTTCAGTGTGTCTGATTTTTCGAGAAAAGAGGTTGAGGTATTGTCAAGGTCTTGTTTGGATTTGTTTGTTTTTTTGCACCATTTTGGAAATGGCTCTCTCTGATTGGGAAAAATGAATCATTTTGTTATTCCACATAAATATTTTTTGTAGATCCATTTTCTTTCTTCAATCACTTTCAATTCACATAAAAAAAATTAAGGGGAGAACTTTATAAAAAAATTTATACATCTGTTCATAGCGGTGTACTGGTCGCAATTTGTTGTCCGATGAATATATTAAGTTAGCCTTGTCCAATCATTACCAAATTTGGTCAATGTGTTTGGACATAATGTCTTTGACACGTTTGATAGCAGACATTTTACTCCAGACTCTTGGCAATATATAGCCCTTAAATTATAGAAATTCAAGTCCTATGACACCCTTAAGTTACAATATTTCTACAATTTGTGCCAGGTTGATTGTCATTGAAATACAGACAAGGGTTGGCAGTCGCACTAGTCTTGTGGGTAAATTTGATCAAATATCCCTATTTATTACTATGATTTTATAGACTGATTACCTGTTACCGCACTAATGTCCCAAAATGCCACCGTCACTGGGGCTGCGGCAAAACCCCATATTGTAAAAAAATGTAAAAAATAAAATATACATACGGTATATTTTTTTTAAACTGAACGCTTTTGTCTCCAAAGTCTCAAAATATGACATCATGATAGACAGCTGATGTCACATGTTTGCGGCATAGACTAATATAATTTTAATCTTTTAATACATTTGGCAAAGAAAGGGGTTAATCGTTCTCTAATTGAATATATAATTAAACTCATTTCATTTTTAGCTTGACTACCGGTATTCGAAGAATATGGAGAGCTATACTACTAAACCCAAGCGTCGGTGTCGGCGTCAGCGTTGGCGTCGGCGTCACCCCTTGGTTAAGGTTTTGCGTGCAAGCACACATAGGTTAATATCCCAGCAACTACTTGAGGTATTGCATTGAGACTTTATACAATGGTACTTAACCATCCAACCTACTTAATTAACCAAGTTTGGTAAATCTACTTTGCATTTAATGCAAATAATAGGCCTTTAATATTTGACTTAGAAATTCTGGTTAAGGTTTTGCGTGCAAGCACACATAGGTTAATATCTCAACAACTACTTGAGGTATTGCATTGAGACTTTATTCAATGGTACTCAACCATCCAACCTACTTAATTTTCCAAGTTATATAACTCTAGTTTGCATTTAATGCAAATACTTGCCTTTTTTATTTCACTCAGAAATTCTGGTTAAGGTTTTGCATGTAAGCACACATAGGTTAATATCTCAGCAACTACTTGATGAATTGCATTGAGACTTTATACAACCACCCAACCTTATTGAATAATCAAGTTAGATAACTGTGTTTTGCAAATAATGGCCCTTTATTATTACATTTAAAAATTCTGGTTAAGATTTTGCATGTAACCACATTTATGTTAATATCTCCGCACATCATGTTTTGCATTGAAATCTAATCTAACAGTGATCCATGCATGTTTCGCCAAAACTTTTCAATCCTTACACTGAAAACGGCGGAATAGTCGAGCGCGCTGTCTCTGTGACAGCTCTTGTTATTTTATATTGTCAATAAACCACAGCTTTTATAGTTATTAGAAGGATGGAAAAGGTAAGAGTGTTCAGGGAAAAAGTCAATTTTGAAAAAAGAGAGCAGACCGTGTTTTCATTTTCAAACACATTATCGAGAATGAATAGGTTTATATGGTTGAGGTAATTGAATTTCATGTGCACAGGCAGTGCAGGAAATGATGCTGGAATTGGATAAAGCGTGATTGAAAATCCGCCTGTAAATCAGTCATAATTGATTGGAAGCCATTGCCGCTATTGTTTTGGAATGAATTGTGACAGAAAGTCGCCCGGGTTTACGTGCATGAAACTTGTTAATGGCCCAGCTCTGTCATTCAAAGTCTTCCAAGCAGGACGGCAGCTCCTTCAAAACCAGTCGTGACACATTCGTTAAAGCCACAAGGTTCAATAAGAATTGGAGAAAGATTACTTTAGATGCAATGCTGCTAATGATTGTTGAAACGTTTCAAGTATGCGGAAAATAAGATAGGTTCAGAAATGGATGTTGGGTGCATTAATGTAGTTCTGAGAATATTTAACATCCAATCAGAATAGCTTGGCCATCTCTGCCATACAACGAGCCTCAAACGAATGCCTGTCATTCATAAAGTAGTTCATAAAATTAATAATAATATTCATTAATTGTAGTGTTTTAACGTTTGATTTTTATTACTAAATTCAAATTGAATTCCAGTGAAGTGTATTTCTGGAAAAATCATTAAGATTTTCAAGGAGTATAGTCCTATTAGGCTTAAATGCTAACTTGAAGTTACTTATACCAATCTTGCTTTGTAGTGTAGTTAAATGTAAAGAATTCTGACATTGTAAATTGTCCATATACATCTGAGACTGTTTTCGAAGAAAAATGGCTGAGATGATTCCATTGATTTGACATCATAAGTCTGTCTGGTCTTCAATGAAAAAAAGTTAAGATAATTTGATTATTGGCACTCAGTGGTGTAGGTTTAACTTTGGAGGAGTCGCTCAAACTTCAACTGGATAACCATATCTAAAAAAGTTTTAAATATTTCACATGAAACCGAGTTACTTACTTTTTGAAGGATTGCCTTAATAAGCTTTCCCTAATGATGAAGAACCAGAGGTGTTTTGCTGGTTGACCAATTTTATATTGCTTACATTTTCACTGCATTGTTTGTCTTTATACATTGGATAATTATGTCATTTTAGCCCACAGTGGTAACTTTAAACCAATTTTATTTTTCTTAGAAGAAATGTTACTTTTTTGTAACGTTGTTTTATGTTCAGTACGCAAGTGGATCTTCCTCCCCATATAAGGAGTTGGGGGTCATGAATCACGAGAACTCAGTGTTATCTTGCATGCAAACTGGTCAATTGACTATAGAATGTATAGGAAAATTATTTAGTGTTGTAAGACTAGAAGAGATCCAGAAGTGCTGTGCTGCTTGACCATCTGAGAAGAACCAAAAATATTGTGCTGCTTGACCAATGGAGAAATACCAGCATTCAAAACTCCTCGGCCATTTTCCATCGAAAATAAGCCTTGATGTATATGAACGGTTCACAATGCCAGAAATCTTTACCGTTTAACTACACTGCAAATAGATCACATAGTAATTTCCATTTAGCAGATAAACTTCTTTAATGACCTTAATCTTTTGAATCTTTATTATTTATGAAACTATACACTTCACTGGTGATCAATTTAAATTTAGTAATACAAAATACACGTTAAAACACTATATATTTATTAAAACCATTATTTAAATTTACGAACAACTAATGACCAAGGAATTCCAAATGAACAACAGAGGTGTTAAACTGCTTGACCAAAAGAGAACAAACAGAAGTGTTGTGCTGCTTGACCCATTCAGAAGTACCAGAAGTATTGGCATCTGCTGAGTTTTTTTCTCTTAATTAAGACTTCAAAATCTTATAAACCTCAGTATACCAAACAAATTACAGCTTTGTGAAATAGCTTGCGTCTTGTTATTACCCAACTGTTTGAGTTGAAAGTCCAGACAAACTGAATTATTCTGAAATTTATGTTTTCTATTCACTGAAATATATAATTTATACAGATTCAATTTAAAAGAATGTGAATTTACCTCTCAAATGAAGATTAAAGGAATACTCTGGAACAAACTTATTACATAGTTATTCAATATTGATGACAAAAATGTCTACATAGAGTTAATTAAACCACCAGACTTCTAAACAAGTCTTGATATTTTTTAATTACACAAACTGTTTTCCAGGAATAAAACAGCATATGGTGGCATGCGCTTTTTCTCTGTAATGGCATGGCATTCCATCCGTCAATGTTACCGTCAGACGTGACCAGGTCTGGGATTTATATAAACGACAGCCTTGCGTGTCTGTGACGTGGTTTCACGATATGTCTGTATTCTTCAAGTAACTACAGTTAACTAACTGTGATCACTGGGCTCATATACAACATAGCAGTCTCGATAATAATTACTTGTATTGCGTTTTATTTGTGTCAGGTGCAAGACCCACGTCCTTACTTCTGACTGTATCACTCCTCCATACTTGACGTCAACCATGATGGGGGCTGGCATGTAAATAGTTTATTATAACTCTCCTGACTGTATGCATATTAGTAATTGCATAATATATTGAACTTGATGGCACTTTTGGGGCATTCGTCACTTACTGTGACACCTCTTGTTTGGAGATACATCCAACTTGCGCCAAGCTCGTCCAAGTCCTGCAGAAATGCTTAACAAATAGCTGACAGTTTCACTAAGGGCTCAATGCGAGACAAATGTTACTCCATATCAAAATAGAAGGATCTACGTCTGTCGTACACTGATCTCTCGAGACTTACTTTCATGAAGTTTCCGTGCTGAAACTATCCTTCAACATCTTTTTGCTGAAGTAGCCTTTTCTAATCTTATGACGAAAGGTGTGAATGGCAATTTTGTCTAGAATAAAAGTCTGCTATATTTGAAAGCAAAATTGTCATTGCATTAATTTACCATCATGGCAGCCTTCCTTATCTTAGCATTGTAATGGCCAATGCTGTGTTTTAATTGTCAGCGATAATAGAAGTTTCTAGAAAGTTTCTAAAAGGACTCGCCTGACAATGATCCATATATTTATAGATGGAACGATAGCATAGATTATGTAACATGGCATTCCGGTTTACGCCTATTTACGGCTTGTTTAAGGGCCAGTTTGTATTGATCGCCATAATTTCTCCAACTTTGTTGGAGACTGGCATCATTTAATTGACAGATGTAAATACTTAATGAACCTCTGGCCCTCAAGTCTAAATTAAGTCGAATAAAATGCTTACTGTTCAAAAAAATTAGCTTCTTTAATTTACAATGCCTTAATTTTCTGTATGAAACAGGAATTTCACTGAGTTGACAATTTTACTTTAATTGAAGTGAACCAAGCAGAAACGTGACATAAGCAGGAAATGATATCAAAGGTTCCTGTGACTGGAAACAGAATGTCTCCTATGGGTGACATGTTAATGTCATAAATGCTTTAAAGAATGCTTTTAAGGCTTTTTTTCAATACAAAACATTATATACAGACACTTTTTAACATTATAGTTATAAGGTAATATTAAAGACCCTTGTTTTTGCTTGTCAGAGTTCAATTCTTGTGGGCCCTGCTGTTTCGATGATATATCTTAGTCATAAACCTTATGCTGCTCTAAGTGTCTTAGTGCCCGGAGGACACTGGTAAAGTTTCAAGTTGTATTTATAATAAACCAGAAGGTCGCCGAACCATGGGGCATAAAGTGCTCAATGGTGACAAATACAAATAATATATCCGTGTGGGGTAACATATTACTTAATAAATTTTATACAAAATTAGCTAAAGAACATCCATACATTTATAAATCAACTGTTCGAGTATCTTATTCTTACTTGTATAAAACAGCCTCCCTTTCAATCCATTAAAGTGCGAAAATGTTATTACCTAGAAAGTAAAGTGATTGGCAGAATCTATACGATGAATGTTCTTATGATATTTTCATTTACATAGTTTATGCCAAAAACGGAGTTTACGCCATGAATCGTAAAACCTTAAGTCTCACGATCTTTATTGAAACTCAGGGTCTTGTTTTGTAACCAGACAAGAGCATGTCTCTTGAAGCAAATTCCTGGTTGCAGACTACGTCCTTTGTCTGAAGGACAGTGTACTATTTTGTTACAAAACTGAAATAAATTGTTGAATCACTAGAGTCTCAGCCTTCATCACGTTACTTCCTTACATTCTGTTTCTTTCCTGTTCAGTAATGTGACAAAATTGCTATGCCATCTCAGATGGCGAGGAATTGACAGACCTTTGTCCTTGTGAAATAATAACAAGCCCCATGGGGCTGTTTTGTCAACGTAATTAAGGGATTATATTAAGTTTGCGAATACAATGAGTCCACTTTTTGGCACGTTTTTGAGGCGTCTGCAGTTGATAGGTTACTTTCTACCAACTGCTATTGATACCATTGATTAACTAAGATGTTGAGATGATATTGATGGAGTTTTGTCACCGCGTTGTCGAATGGTGAAGAAATGTCAACACATTATAATCAATGTCATGTCATTTCAATGCTTGCAAGTCAACTATCAGTGTAACGTGTGCCTCGATTTGCATGAAAATGGACAGCAAATGATGGCAGCTTAATCAGTGATGCTGTCAAGGAATGTTTAAGGAAATCTTTTGCTCCAAGAACTGGAATGATGGACAAATCAATACATGTATTGCAAGTAATCAGTGATGGTTCTTAACTTGTTGTACAATTTGTCATATCAAGTATTAATATACTCTAATGTAGTTTGATTTCTATGCATGCAATGTTTTACGTAATAAAGCAGAGAGGAAAAGTAGAGGGCAGTTATCATATATTTCAAACTTATACTGAATAAGAAGCTACATTTTTAAAACAACATATGGCATCATCAGTGTCTAGTTTAAGTCCAATATAGCTTCACTGACATTTCAAACCTCCTTTTCTAAAAGCTGCCAGGAGCAGTCATGTTCCAAGAAACATGTTTTTCAGTGCTGATGTCTTCCTTAAGGGACATGCCTGATTAGACCTTCATAGTAATAGTAAGATGACATGAATTAAAACCTAATTGATTAAGAATATCGGATGAGAGCCTGTGGGCGGACCTTTAAATACCTGCAAAAGTTGAAATTTTTAATGATTATATATAAGCCTAGAACTTTATGATTGCCTTTCTGCAATTTCATTGGTTGTAAAGCTAGGCTGTATTCTAAGCTGAGTTAGAATCATTCTCAGCTAGTCTTAAAGTTTAGGTATTGACATAGCGTATGGTTGGTCTTTCGCGTCATGCAATTTAGCATCAGATAACAGTTACTATAAACTTGTGCTCTGGTCAAATATATTTCAAGATATTTGCAGGAAACTTAGTAAACATGTTACCAGTGACAAATCTTAGTACATCAGAACTTTTATAAACTACGATTTTAAATTTTTGTATATCTCAATCCAGTCTCGAATGTCTTGCTGAAGTGTATGATATGATATGTCTGTTGATTAACTTAGGAGAATAAGGGATTCTCCATTACAGTGCTTGTGATTCCCCCCGATTATACCCCCGACAAATGGAGTTTGAAGGGCATATATTGAAGTCACCCTGTGGTCTGTCGATCGGTCAGCCTGTCGGTTTGTCGATCTGTTGCAATTTTCCTTCTCCAAAGAATAACTTGAAAACAACTGAATGAAATTTGATTATAATAAAAGGGTCAGTGCAATATATAGTAACTATAACTCTATTTCAGCTAATTACAGAGTTATTGCCCTTAATTGTTCTTGTCGGGAGCATAACTTGTTTAAAATATCTGCTGCAATTATATTTCAGACTAAAAGACATTGATGTGACTCACTCCGCAAAGTAATTCTTGGATACAAATTATACCATGGTAATAGCCTCTAATTTTGTTAAAAGGACCATTGCAAGCATGAGGGGTTTTATTGGATAGTCCCTAATAAAATCTCTAAGCTCATCATTTTCTGTACATGAGGACCATTATTTAATTTTGCAAACATTTCCAAATTAGGCCCCATTTTCCGAGGAGTGTTTGGTAATGGCACATCTGAAGAACTTGCCGTAAAAGAAGCTGTAGGATTCAGTACAACCGGATGTAAACCACTGCTTTAAGTCAGGATTTTATTACTTCGACCCATACAAGTGCTGATTTATGGCGCGATTTCCTACCCTAAATATGTTTCATTTGTTTGATAGCGTCCTCCATATTCCTGGAATTCCATCATCTCTGTGAGTATTAGTTGCATTTTGGTAATGAATTTCCCCCATATGTGGACGATGATAGTCAGTTTTATGGGTGTAATACTCATCTCACTGAGGTGGAGACATTCCTCAATAAGGATGTACTCTTTTCCTACGTTTAATAAAAGCGCTGAAAGCGTTGAAAGGCTGTTTGCGCGACAAGCATGATTTTGCTTGTTTAACAATTCTATTCACAGGCAATTCTTCAGGCAATGAAGATCAAATCAAAAAGTGAGTGACCCCAAATTATAACTGATGAGTGCCTATAATAACCTAGGAATAGGTAATGTAAATTGATATTTTTTTAATACAATTTGCTATTTTCATAGCAGTTACTGTTTAACCTTTACTAGTATGTATGATCATTGCTTTCATCTTGCAAGTGTATTGACTAGTGTAAAGTTAGTTATGTGAAACGTGATATTGGCTGGGGACGTTTTGACATTTGTAGGAGATAAAGTAAGGCAGGGTCTTTTAGTCAATGAAGTTTCATTTTCTGCTAAATTATCTATATTTATCTACTGGCCACGGTTACTCACAGAGATATATTAAAGATTCTTTGGCTTGCTTTAAATTCACATTCATGTTGCATTTTTATGAACATATTGAACTAAAGTGGGTCCTTTAATTCGCTCTATTTTATATATAATCCATAAAAAAAAACATATGTCCTATTTTATAACCTCGGCGCATTAATTCTTTTTAACATGTCATGTCAAAAAGTTGATCTGAAAATACCGAATGCCAACAGCTTAAAAAGGAACAACTAATAAAAAGTTAGTTTGGCTTTACACAACTGACTCACAAAATTTCTTGAGATCAGAAGTTTTTTTTAAGCCTCTGTGTTGATAATAATTTTGTCAGCTTCCAAATTCTTAATCTAGGCCATGACAGTTAAGGTGGTCAAAATATTCATATAAAAATTGGTACGTTTGTTACGCAATCAAATATGTACATGTGCAAAGATTCATTTTAGTTGAGTATTCCGCAAGCTTTTGAAGCAGCAACAGTACAACGTGTTGTTACTTTACCGCATGCGTTGTTCAAGTCACAGAAATGGAAAAATAGACCCACGAAAAGACCCCCTGCACATCTATTAGATCATACATGTGTTATGCACCAGTCAATTGTAACCAAGGCCCCACCAGGTCCAGGGAATAGTGGGAACTTTGACTTTTCGGTCCAGCCAAGCCCGGGTAAAATCTCCGCCCCGCAGGACGAACTGATGGTAAAATCCCCGCCAAATGCCCCTGCATCCCAGGGACCCTAGGTTAGGCCCATTCCCCGCTATATTTAGCACAAAAATAAAACCAACGCATTCACCTGGTACTGTTACATGATTGACTGGTGCATTATAGAACATAGGGTATTTCTCTGTGTGCAATTGTATATCATTCTGTAGAATGGCACTTTCTTCTAAGCTTCTGTCCTTCTCAGGTCAAGCTTTTGTCATTTTATAATTGTCATTTAATTGTCAAGTACATCTATATTTTAGAGCTGAATTGTTGCATTCTACAGAAAATAGAACGGGCATACCTGGGCAGCAGGCAAAATTAGACTCTTACTTATTTGGTGTTTTTGATGCGTTCGTCAGAATCAAACGATGTAAAATTAATTAACAGAAAATTTGAAAATCCATGTCAATAGCCCACACAAAAATACAAAAGCACACCAATTACATTTTCTTATCAATCTTGGATAACTTTCACAGAATCGCTTGAGAGTATAGTGTCACATTCAAGGTCTAACTGAAGCCCATGGAGAATTTTATGACTGCTTTAAAACCAATGGTTTGATTGACAATAGAGATTTATGTCCAGATTCCTTGAACATTTTGATTTGTCAAAGTGAGCCTTAATGAGATTTGCCATTTTTGTCATTTTCTACCACTTTCTCTCTGATTCTAAGGTTGTCAATGCATATAGTTTTCAAAGCATTATCAGAACATTTTTATGTATCAGATTTTCGGCTGTTAAAGGCCCATTAGCTCTTGATGTAATCAATTACATCTGATTTGTTTTGGAAAATGTATCATTGTCACAAGTTGTAACATGAAATGAGTATCATGAAATTATTCACAGAAAAGGAATTTCAAATAAACAATAAATAAAAATGCCAGCAGCCGTGAGGAAGCAAACCAGGTCCTCTCATTTGGCAAACATATTAGACATGTGCAGTATCCACTATACCACAGTGACAGGAGACTGGCAATATTAAGAATGCTAACTGATTATTTCTTGCTTCAAATGTCACCAAAAAAAAGTTTTCATGCACCTTTCTAGATATAGGGCTTCACTCTCCTCAGAACTATTTATATAAAGACCGATTTGACTATTAACATAATCTGAATCACTGCACGCATATCCATGACAACCAGGAATTATCACATATTCATACAAATTTATTTTCACTACGCACAAAAGAGTTCCAGCAAAAAATACATTTTTTCTTAATTTTGTTTAACTGAGGTGTGAAAAAAAGCATCTATCATAGCCGCTCGTGTAAGATAGGTTTATCTCCCACCTCAGATAAATAGATCCATTAATTTAACCATGCTAGAAATTCTTATCTTGCCACGGGCGAAGATAAAATGCCCGTATGGAACTTCTTTTAATGGTCATCACATTGTAATTACCTCCCTTGTTGAAGACTGTCATCTGTAGCGTCTGTTTGAAGTGCATCATGGAAACCTTGTCTTGTGGCAATATGCAGAACATTAGTTAATTATTTCTTGCTTCAAATGTCACCAGAAAACAGTTTTCACGCACCTTTCAAGAAATAATGCTTCACTCTTCTTAGAACTATTTAAAGACCGATCAGACAATTTACATACTCTAAAACTGCGCAAATATCCATGACAACCACGAATTATCGCATATACATACGCAATTATTTTCACTAAACACAAAAGAGTTCCAGCAAAAAAATACATTTTTATGCCCCCTTTTGAAAAAAGTGGGGTATATTGTTTTGCACATGTCGGTCGGTCGGTCTGTCTGTCTGTCGGTCGGTCGGTCGGAATACCAAATGGTTTCCGATCAATAACTTGAGAACGCTTTGACCGAGGGACCTCATACTTGGTATGTGTATTGGTCATCACCAGCAGATGAACCCTATTGATTTTGAGGTCAGTGGGTCAAAGGTCAAGGTCAGTGTGACCTTTACATGAAAAACGGTTTCCGATCAATAACTTGAGAACGCTTTGACCCAGGGACCTCATACTTGGTAGGTGTATTGGTCATGACCAGCAGATGAACCCTATTGATTTTGAGGTCAGTGGGTCAAAGGTCAAGGTCAGTGTGACCTTAACATGAAAAACGGTTTCCGATCAATAACTTGAGAACGCTTTGACCCAGGGACCTCATACTAGGTAGGCTTATTGGTCATGACCAGCAGATGAACCCTATTGATTTTGAGGTCAGTGGGTCAAAGGTCAAGGTCAGTGTGACCTTTACATGAAAAACGGTTTCCGATCAATAACTTGAGAACGCTTTGACCCAGGGACCTCATACTTGGTAGGTGTATTGGTCATGACCAGCAGATGAACCCTATTGATTTTGAGGTCAGTGGGTCAAAGGTCAAGGTCAGTGTGACCTTAACATGAAAAACGGTTTCCGATCAATAACTTGAGAACGCTTTGACCCAGGGACCTCATACTAGGTAGGCTTATTGGTCATGACCAGCAGATGAACCCTATTGATTTTGAGGTCAGTGGGTCAAAGGTCAAGGTCAGTGTGACTGTAAGCTGAAAAAAGGTTTTCTGATTGTCCATATTTTTTTAATGCATGCACAGATGATTGGGATTGATGTATAAATGTTTGTATAGAAATGATTTTCTTTTATGTTACTATTTTAGTTGGGCATTTATTTGCCTTCTTAAGTTATCATAAGTAGATGACCTGCCTCATATGCATCCAATGACAAATCAGCTGTCATTTCAGTCCATGCATATTTCATTCAATTGTCCAAATATTTCTGGCAACTTGGCGCTCAGGGGGCATAATGTTTGACAAACATCTCTTGTTACTTTTGTTTAACTGAGGTGGGAGAAAAAGCATCTACCATAGCTGCTCGTGTTCATCTCAACCCTCACGCAGGGTGTTTTGAGGAAACTCGGTAAACCTCGTTTCCGCAAAACACCCTACGCTCGGGTCGGAATGAACATATCTTACACTCTCGGCCATGGAAGATACTTATAATCTCGACCCTCACGCAGGGTGTTTTGCAGAAACTCAGTGAACCTCGTTTCAGCAAAACACCCTAGGCTCGGTTCGGGATGAATCAATCTTACACTCTCGGCCATGGAAGATACTTCTAGTCTTCCGATTAAATTTAAAATTTTGCATCGGTATATTTATGTGTACTCACAAACAGATATGATTTAAACTGGGAAACCATTATGCGCTATTTATAACTGGGAAACTCAGATGAGACAGCAACATGATTGTGGCGTTTATTATTTAAATCTTTTTAAAGT
The DNA here is from genome assembly GCF_026914265.1 of Mya arenaria. Taxonomy (NCBI): domain Eukaryota; kingdom Metazoa; phylum Mollusca; class Bivalvia; order Myida; family Myidae; genus Mya; species Mya arenaria. Next base: position 7,231,712 of record NC_069126.1, read on the forward strand.
GATGTATTATCAGCCTCCTACTATCTTGCATTGACAGTTTCTAGGCTTGTTTTAAGGAAAAACACTGAATTTGCACATTTTTTGACAAAATATTATTCAAATATTTCCTAAGTCAGCTTTTAGGTCATTGATCATAAATACAATGTCCAGAAAATAATAGCATTTTTCAAGACAATGCCCCGTGTCCATAAAAGCAAATTGAAGGATGCAGAAAGACTCCTAGAGCTTTAAATGGCATCAGACTATTATGTTATTATTCTCATAATGAGCAAAATATGGTTTACGACCTCATTTTCCAGTCAAAAATAAATCATTTAAGAAAGGGACATAATGTATTTCCCTCCTTTCATATTCCATTGGAAAATCCACTAATTGGCTGAAATGGCTTTTCTCTGAAAGTCCTCTGATTCGGGAAATGAAAGGAAAACATCAAAGCTATCGGATGAATTGAAAAGACAAATATTATGCACTTCTCATAGGCGATAGAGCAAATAAAAAAAGAATAGATAATGTTTTGCATTTCTGAAGGAAGACATAACAACTTTGACATAGATTAATGCCCTTAAAAGAAAATGTTCTCTCCTTTCCTCCTGAATTTGTAATAACAAGATACTGAATACATAATATGCAGAATACAGTTTGCTGTACGATTGTACCTCGTACCTCAAATACCGTAACTGGTAAAAGGTGTTCAATAGTCTTGCCATAAGACTTTTAGATACAGTTGATGCCTTCAATGACAGTCTTATTGAGATGAAAAGTGCGTCCAAATTCTGATACAAGTGCAACAAAGGGATTAAAATTGTTCAACAATCCCTGCTATATAAAGTCAAGAAATTGCACAGGTTCGTTCAGAAAGTTCTTTACCAGTGCAAGGCTTGTGGTCATGAAGTGTTAAAGCTGCACTCTCACAGATTGACCATTTTAACAATTTTTTATTTTTTGTCTTGGAAAGAGCATTTTTTTTGTGTAAATATCTCTGCAAACCAATGAAATAAGATTGCTGACAAAAAATTAGATCGTAGATTTTCATATTTCCGTTGAAAATAAATGTTTTATGGCTTAAACTTTTAATAACGGTTTAAGAAAAATGCATAAACATCATTTTTGAACTTAAATATAAAAATCTGCAATCTGACTTTTTGTCAGCTGTGACTTATATAACTGGTTTCCATGGATTTTCGCAAAAATTGGCTCGTTCCAAGACAAAAAATAAAAAAAAGTTGTCAAAACGTTCAATCTGTGAGAGTGCAGCTTTAATATTGTGTGCTGTTATGACCTTCGTCATATAAGTGTAGATTTGTTGCTAATTTTGAGCACTGTAATGACCTTGATAATGGTGTGCTCTAGTATTTAAGTTAATGAGCTTTATAAATTGGAGATTTTTGGGCTATTAACATAAATCAGTTTTAGGTCTTGTCTAAGGTTATTTTATGGTCAAGATATTATCATGCCAGAAAAATGTAATAGTCTTGTTTATAGCGCGTTCATCTCTCTTCGATACTTTACTCCTTCCGTACCAGTAAATATCCACAACAAAACACACGAGCCAGCCCGTTGTAATTATAGTCGGCACGTGACACGTCAATAAAACCTCATAGCATATTGTTTGTCAGAAGTTCTGACTGTCTTTTGTACGGCGAACAAGTTTGACAGGACAGTGAAAAAAGAACTGTTAGTGAAATTGCATGTCACTATAGAGAACGGGGGTGTCCAGCGCGGAAATTTAATCACGGGCACATAAAAATTGGAGAGTTTTTGTTGTAAAAAGATAATCAGGCCATGAGTGGGGCCTGTAAAAGACATGAGAGGCCGTTGATTGACATGTAGAACATGGGTATTGAACTCGTTGAGATTGACCAGGACGTGTAATTGGATTTCACATGATTTCCTGTGGTTTCGAAAGCCGCTTTTGGGGTCTCCAGATTCAAATGAAGCAGTTAAAGTTTGTAAAGCCCTTATAGTATTTTAAATCCATTTACGGTTTTATTCTGAATAGGGTACAATTTTTTGCTCTTCAGTATGGGCTTTGCATACATTTTGAGTACTTGAAATGTTATTGAGTTTCAAAGAATATCCTGCCTTTCCGATGTCCCATGACCTTACCTTATTGTAATTGTCATTATTTTTCCCAAATGTGATGATTCATGGATGTTAAATTACCATTTACATTTTATACTCTTACTGTAAAATGTCATCTCATGAAGAATTGAAGACTTAATATTTGGGGGCCCTATTTCTAAAGCAACATAGTAGGTTAACTTTTCAACTATGTGTATAACATGTTGTTGTTTTTTTTTATAAGTTGAATTTGTAGAAAACTAAAAATGTTTTGTTACATGAAATGAAAATGAGCAAGAAAATGGTTTAAAATGTGAATGAATTAACCCTTAAGCTGCTGATGGCAATTTTAAAGGCTTTTCAAACAGCTTGGAACCAGACCAGAGGCCGAGTAACTCGGCGTCTGGTCAGGTTCCAAGCTGTTTGCCACTCAGTCAATATATCCCCAAAGTTTTAAGTAAATTGAAAGAAATTTAGAATAAACCAGACGACATTTTTGAGCAGACGACAATTTACCCAGCATGCAAAGGGTTAAAAAAATAGTGGATAAATTGGGAGTTTTTGATGTATATAATTATAATTTTTGACATTCTAATCTTTGTCAAAAATATGGAATTTTACACTAAGATGCTTTATGAATTCCTCCTCAAAATAATTTCTAACAAACTTACAAATGCTTGAACCATGAGACAACAATAATGTCCATTAGGAACTTCTCGGCCATTTTTCATCGAAAACAACCTAGAATGTATATGGACGGTTCACAATGTCAGAAATCTTTACATTTAATGATCATGCTGCAAGTAGATCATGTAGTTATTTCAATTCAGCACTAATGTTACACTTAATGACTAAACTCTTGGTAATTATAATTATTTATGCAATAATACACTTCAATGGCAATCAATTTAGACTGAGTAATACACAATACTCTTAAAACACTACTATTAATTAATAATACAATAATAAATTTTACAAACTACTTTCACTGATGTACCACATATTCGAGGTTGATTTCGGTGGAAAATGGCCGAGGTGTTCCAAATGTAACATGGTCATATGTTGGTGGAAAATAGCCGAGGTGTTCCAAATGCAACATGGCCATATGTTGGTGGAAAATGGCCGAGGTGTTCCAAATGCAACATGGCCATATGTCGGTGGAAAATAGCCGAGGTGTTCCAAATGCAACATGGCCATATGTTGTTCGCATGCCTCTTGAAAAGTCTGTGGCTTGGAGAGTACTAAAACTGCTATAGTCCATCATTAATAAGGGGGTTTAGAGACTGTGCCGATAATTAGGATGGAGGTTTACTGTGGTCATCTCTTGATTAATCAAGATAAAAAAAAGACAAACGACTCTTGGACATGAAATGGTTAACAAGCGGCAGTCCTCGTGATATCAGTGTGTCAGACTGTAAAATTTGTTTGTTGTCCTCTGGAAGCTTTTAGAATACTTCTGGTGTATAAGATGTTGTATTTCCTGTCTTCAGGAAGATGGGTAGTTCAAAGCTCCAAATAATGTTTTGGGTTGAAGGGAACTTTACCCAAAAGAGTACTTGTTACATTCTAATTTTGTTTCTAAGTATTCATTTAAATGCAGAGTTTTTACAAATAAAAACATTTCATCAATGAGTATCCAAAGAAAAGAAGACTTAATGTTTTTGTTATTATTACTTAAAGGTTGACCCCTGTTGCTAAAAAAGGGACAAATCTCGCAATGACATCCCTTAAAACTAAAAAGATTTGGTAAAGTAAGGGGCATTATTTACTGCCTTGAATTGGCTTAACTCCATGCTTCAAAATTTAATTGATTAATAACTCCCAGATACACATTGACGTTAATTAATGCGTTTTAATATCCAAAGGTTACATTTAATCCATTGTGTTTTGAATGCATACTTACTGCAGATTTACGCAATTATGCACCTAACTATATAGTCTTGTAATAGTTCATGTATTACAAACTATTAAAACGAAAAAAGTTTGTTTCATATGTAATACATGGACCAAAACAACTGACACTTAAGCTTCTTAAAGTTTATTGGTGAGACTCGAAAGTCAAGATTAAGATCATGTAAGTAAATTGCCATCACCTAGAATAGATTTAGTGCATCACATAATTTTATAACAGAAATACAGCGCACAAAGTACTCTGTTGTGATTGGCTTATCTGAAGCGAAAAAATAAAAAAATTCATTGACATGTTAAATTGATATAAAAATGAATATTACTGAAATATTATTTTCTTTCTTTTTTGTTCCCTGAAAAGATTACTCTTTTATTTTATGTAAAACATGCACTGATCAACTTAACTGGTAATGATACATTATTCTGCGTGTTCTACGAAAGTTCATTAATGAATTACAAGGTGTAACATGATAATTGAATAGTTTCACAGGTCTCATTTGCAGTCCCGACCATATTAAACCAGGGCGCTTGGCAGGAGCAATTTCATTCTTCCCGCTTTATTGTTTTACAGGGAATTATTAACAAAAATCGTATTAACTACCGAATGCTCATTGAGAACCAGAATAAAGCCAAGCTTGGATTATGTCTCATGCTGGTCACTAGGTGGCGCTAAATCTCATATGAGCTTGTAACTCGCGCAAATCACATTCCCGTTCAGTCATTATTGCACTTGTTTCGCTCGTTGAAACTCGTTGAGTCACATGACGATGCCTGGAAGCACTGACTATAAGAGATATTGATGGGTATTGGGAGTCTTCGGTAATGAAATTGTCGGTGAATGCATGTTGCTTTCTCGCTACTTGCATGACTCCGCTGGGAGAGGTTAAATAAATGTTATAGATTGTCCACTTGGCTCAGGAATTGTCACATCTCTCGTTGATTAATATACCGAGGTCTAGCACTCTCATTGAGGCCTCTTTTGTTAGACGGGAGAACGTCGCTTAACAGCACTGTTATGAAAGTGTATTAATTTGTGTAACTCTTTGTGGCATTCGTTATCAAAGGAAAATCTTTTGGACTGGAAATGTTTGAAGATTTAACTTGCACTATTGTAGAGGCTAAAATTGTCCATTATCCAAACATGCCTTTTATAAAGATAAGTTAAGATAGAAATTGGTTCTATACAAGCCTACAATCTTAAAACTCTTAAAAATGGCCTCAGCAATTGATGAGTTATGACAAAATGCCAAGCTCATTTTCACTAAGTACTTCTTAGATAGCTTTGGTGAAAAGTTGGTCACAATCGTTCAATATTGTCATCAGCTTTTATAATCAGATGTTCAAGTTCTTTTAATCTTGAATATGGTACTTAAAACATGGGCTTGCATAAATGATTTGACCTTGGGAAAGGTTAATGTGGCCCAACACAATGAAGATGTGCTTCTGTAATGACATTGTCAAGTCCTACTTTTGTCATCAGAGCATCTTTTTTTCACCTTAATGAATTCATCAAGCTGAACTAAAACATTTGAAGAAAATGGTATTTGAAATATGTTTCGAATATTAGAAGTGCACCAATTCTGTTCCCTAACGTTGTAGTTCAAATTCAGCAGTCAGTATAATCAGAAAGGTATTGGGACAAAACATAATTAAAAAGTCTAGCTACCTTTAAATATTAGTGGGTTTAAAAAGTTGTTTTTCTATAGTTGCTTCTCAACATGGTGTTCCTGGTTTGATTCTCGGCCTGACTGGGGAGCATGCATGTTCTGACTTAATAGTCATCAAATCCTGTCACGGCTCCAGTTCCCCCATATTGCAAGGCCATATGTTTGGGCAACATAATGTGTAACAGTGTGATTATTATCATGCTTTAATAACCTTGTTTCACAATCATTGTAAAATAAAATAGAATTTTTTAAACTTATTGCACTATGCACTCATGCAATGTCCTGGAGCAGATGTGAATAGTTTGACATGTAAAAAAATGCCTGTGATCCGGACAGATGATCCAAAAACATATCTGCACCATCATGGTTAGAGGACCATGGATCGTTATTTTTGCAACCATACCCTCAAGCCAGCTACTGGAAACAGTACACCGAACCAACTGCTGTCTTTCTCCTCTTGTTTAATTTACAAGCCTTTGTCTCAGATTTTAATGCCAGTTTTAATGCTGGAGTTAATGAATTGTAAACAAGATGTCTGCTTCCTATCATAAGTCATCTGGGGACTAAGGTGTAAAATGTCTGGAGGATTTGAATATTGGACATGAGGTCAGAAGATTTGAATACTGGACATGTCATGTCAGCTGTAATGAACAATAAAACTGGGTGATGATGGGCATTGAAAATCGTTGATGAACAATAAAATAATCAGCAGGGATCTGTAAGGGTCAGATGTGGGACTGCTGGACAGTGGACAGACAAATAGTATTTTACTGATAACATTTATTTACAAGCCGAAGGTGAAAGAAACTGTTTCAGACAATGTTCAACACTTAACTCAGTACTTGCAGTGATCAAAATCTACAGTTGAACCCCAGGCTGTTGGCTCGAACTCAGCCCAGGGACGGGCAATACCTGGAGCCTCGGGAATTTGAGTCAAGCGGGAATGCTTACTTTCAGTATAAAGAAATCAGTTCTTTACATCCAGTTATGATCGAGCCAATGAGGAAATCGATCCAAGGGATCAAGCCAAGCAAGTTCGAGCCAACGGGAGTTCGACTGTAGTAAATCTTTAAGGGCTTGTGGAAAAAAACGGAAATTCCCTATGATTTATATAATATGAGACTTACATGTATGTTTATATAATATGAGACTTGCATGTATGTTTATATAATATGAGACTTACATGTATGTTTATATAATATGAGACTTAATGTATGTTTAGTAGTTTTAATAATTACCAGTCTGCATCAGCATTTCTTATAGACTGCACCTGTATTGACATAGGATGCGGAGATAGGAAACATGACATTTATGGGCATGTTATTGGCTTCGGCTTGATAAAATCATCCTTATTATTGGTGTATGAATTATTCAGAGATCTGGTCTCAAAAAGCTCATTTTTAAACAAAATGTTTGTAAGTTATGGATAAAAGTAAATGATGCATACATGAACAGTAATTTTAGCAAAAGTTTCTTTGAATAGAGTTAACAAGCAAGAGTTAAAATTATGATTTATTGATAACATATTCAGAACATTTATGTAGTAAAAACTTTAAAATATTCAGTGTTTAGAAACAGAACCTTTTAACTATTAAACATATTTGTTTACAAAACATTTGCTTTTCTTGGGTTAAAATTAAAAAATAAATGACAAATTGACCATTTTAATTTTAAATTCTGATCGAAGAGGCAGAAACTCATATTTGACAATTTTAATGGTGGGGTGGGTGGGTGTGTTTGTCTGGGGGGGACAACTTCATGGGTGGTGGGGTGGACGGGAGAAGGGGGTCATCCCCTATCTGCTTTTGCAGTTTCTTCAGCATTCATCTCACTGGTTGATTTGGTACACAAATATTGTCTTCTAGGTGAAATATGATTCATAGCAATGTACAAGCTGTCATCTTTTCATTGTGGAAATAAATGGAAATAAGTCAAGCCTCTGGAATCATTTTTATACGATCTTGTATCGGCAACATGTGTTGTTTTAATCTACCATATATGTTTTTTGTACAAGTATATTGGATGTACTTTCGGATTAAGTTATAGCTCTGATGATAACATAAATAGGTCAGGCTATGGGTAAATTTTCATGAAATTTTTCATGGAACTATTCATTTCTTATTTTTATTTTCATAATTGATTGAATAGAAGAAAATATTATAAAATCATGTTTGTATAAAATATCTAACTTTTGGATCACTTTGCATTAGGTGAGTCATATCATTCATGTAATTAAAATTTTGATAAAATAAATCAAACAAAAGTTTTAATTTGTGCGATATTTTAGTATTATTGTGAGGAAGTACTTGATTTTGAAAAATGTAGCGTAACATTGTCACAGAACTGAAATTAAAATGTAGCATTCAAAGCTTCCCGTCGCTCCATGCTTCCCCTTGGCACCAAGCTTCCGGCAGACCATGATGGTGTCAGTCTGTGGCCACTAGATGCTTGCTCTGTCAATATTATAGTCACTATAAATTCATGCCCACAAGGGTTGCTTAATGAAAATGTATTTGCTTGTGAAGAACACTGACAAATAAGCTGTAATAATGTGCTTTTATCCTACTTATTCCCAATAAAGTACCTCTCACATGATGTTTTTAAAGGGACTTTACACCAGATTGGCACCAAAAACATTTTCTGTAATGAAACTCTGTACAATTATGTAATAAAATGTTTTACTCTTTGATATCATAATTGTAAAAAAAATACCAAAATTTAAAAAAAAAACGAGTCAGACCGGTTTCTAACCGGTGTCGCCAAAATTGCAGTCCAGAGTTGCATCCACATTGAGTGAGTGTGCTGCGAAGGCTTACCCTTAACAGTTAGAATATTTAAACTATACACCTAACTTGATAATATCACGTGATAACATCGACTAGCCAATCACGCATGAGGAATGAATTCTACTAGGTAGACATACCTAGTAATCTTTTTTAATGGAAAAATATGAAAAAACTGCGAAAAATAAATTCATTGTGAACTATGTAGTACTTCAGTTAATAAGTTTCAATGCATTGTACACATCGATACCAAGTTTATGTCAGCTTTCGACAATTTTCTTTTTTTTCTGCTATTTCATCACACGGAGTACACTATAGTGCCATATGCGTTTGTTATTAGTCATAAAAATGTTATTAAAACAATAAATAATACCTTTAATTATAAGTTCATAAAAAACATCATAGTTCGGAAAAATGAATCTGGAGCTGGTGGCTTTTTATTTGAAGCTGTTAGAAAAAACCCAATGAGTTTCGATCACTGTCTCATAAAGGGAACTAGTTTAAACAAAAACAGCATCCTCATATTTTGATATATCAAAACCTGAGGCTACTTAATTAAGCAACACATGAACAGAATGTTTGAACAATGAATATTACGCAGAAAAACACTTTGTAATCGATACTTTAATTTTCCTTCCTCATCTTCTGCCAGTACATCAAGGCAGGAGAAAGTAATGATTCTTTTCTCAGTGATTATAATGTGTTAACATGCAATTAAGGTAGAATTATTTACTGAATTGCTTTTCGAAAAGCAAAGGAAAGCAAACAGTTCCACTGGTCTTAAACAAACGTGTTTGAATATTGAGTATAAAGTGGAAGGTTGAAGGTTTGTTTGTCTGTTATTGGTTCATCATTGATTGAAGCTGCCATCGAGCAGCTTAAGTGTTGGAAGAAAAAGAAATGCAACAAAATTTTGTTAAATCTATAATCAATCTCTAGTAAGTTCCTGCTATCATAATTTGAGTCTTGATTCTATTTTATTTTTTCTTTCTGAGAACTATGGTATTTTAATATTGTGATAATCAAGAACTTGAGTTCATGCAACATTCTATTGTATAAAAAGGGGCCGTAATTAATTACCAACTAAGATCTAACTTAAGTTAAAGATAAGAATCTGAGTGTTTTGACTGGACTATAAAAATAGCTGGTCACTGAATGGAAATCAGTCCTTCAGCTCTTCAAAAATCATGTAATTAATAAGGCCCTTTTTTTCTAAAATGTCTTATTATAAAGTTATGGTTATAATAGCCTTGCTGCCAACAACGTCAGCGGTAAGCCTTGTTTATAATAGATGCGTGTACAGAACTTTTAATGTTGGTTATACTTTAATGGTGACAACATCTTATTACGAAATTTGGTGAACATGTTCACAATGCTAAATGCACATATTATGTGGAGCAAGTTCAATCACTGGCTCAAATACATGTTCTGAGTAATGTCCCTTGTTCTGCTTACTTTAAATGCACCTGTTTGCTGGGCTTATAAAGCAGGTGCTCATGTCAATCACCTGATGTTTGCTTTATCAATTTTATCAGATTTTAAATGTCAATATGCCCTCATCATAATATTGAAAAATAAATATTTTCTGATATTTTTCATTTAAGATTCTCCTTCCATTTATATACATTTTGCCTCCAGCTAAGACAAAGTAAGAGTAATCCTGACTAAGACTAATTACAAGGGCAACCTTTAGCTTTCTGCTGGTCCATCTGGCGTAAAGAGGCTTAGCACAGATTGGCCAGGGAAGCTGACTGATATAGAAAAGCCGTGGAAAATAGTGGGAAAATTTCACTATGTTTTATTATAGCTTTCTGACAGCAGTCTTAATATTGATTGAAATGACACTATTGATTCTCGACTTAGGACCGTTTTCATGTATCATTACAGGTGTAAGCCACTGAGTGAAAGACGGGAGAGTTCTTGATTGTCCTAGCTGGTCACAACCGAACGGTGGAATTGGCGAAACCTTTTTTTCTGCTTCAGTGGTTCTATCATCAGCAGCGTAACTAACTAGTGTCACTTGTGGACGGGAGACCGGGAGTGTCTTAGAAAAAAATAACCGATCAGCGACTGATGTTCCTTTGAATGCTATTGAGGAGTAACATTGGATTTGTCGGAAATCTGCTGCAGGATTTTAGAGGATGCTAACTGGATATTTGGAGAGCTATTATGTCTCATATTGTCTGGTACATTTTTCTTGAGATTTATTTGTGAAGAACTGTTGACATTAGTGTGAACTGGTGAAAAGATGATATTTGTTTCCTTAGAAACAATAATTATTACTGAAACTGCAATTTTCTGGAACTCAAAAAAGTTCACTGGTTAGAATGACCAAGATGTGGATTTTTTTTGGCCTACTGGGATTAATATATGATTTAAGGCAGATGGAATTACAGCTGATAGATTTTTAAAGGTAAGTGCTTTTTATTCATAGAAAATATTTGTTTTTTTACTTTGATATAATTTAAGAAATAGCTAGAATGTATTGATTTTACAAACAATCTGGATACTGTTTGACATTTATACAGAAAGATTTGCATTTAATAATTAGAAAAAAAGGCTGCGACTTGATAAAATGATATAACATTAGTGTTCAAAATATTAATAAAAAAAAATTGTGCTGAGCTACTAAAAGTGTTTTAAAACTTTTTTTGATGAATGTATGAGATAACTTTTGTACCACAAAAATGAAATAAAGTTCGAAAGCATCTGAACTTATATGACACTCATGGAATGTGCAAAGAGCAAGACTTAAGTGTAATACAATTAGCAACAAATTATACCTATTTTCCCTGATTACCAAAGCACGTTGTTTTATTCTACTGATATGATTTTTAGCACTGGATTATAATGCTCATTTTTTTGGGGGGGGCTATAAAAATTTGGAAACAGAAGTTATAAAATTACCAATTAAAAATAAATAAATAACAATTCAGTATTTTATACTTAAGTTCAACTATTTAAAACAAATCTTAAAATGCTTCTGTATTACATTGCTGCTGACAAATTAATGGTGTTTGATAAATTTATGGGTCAAAATATAACTGTTTAAAGTCAATAAAAATATTTTGGGCGTCCCAAAGAGATTCAGTTAGTTTGAAATGGGGACCCTTATAAATTATAGCCATAAAATTGCGTCACGGGCTCGGTGTTATTTGCATTAAAGAAAAATCTCAGTATTACCCAAATGTGCACTTCGCATTGTGCACCGTTTGCAATCTTTTTCCACTTAGCATAAATAAAGTATCAATCACCATTATTCGGATTCTCCAAACTTTCACCCCCACCATGATCTGTGAAAATTGCATTTTGTGACAATGATTCATCAAATGCAGATCTTGAAATGAACAGTTTGTTTCAACATCAATCTTCCAGTGTTCCAATGTTTGTCTTAGTGTAATTGTTCTTTCCTCCTCCTGGTAATTTGAAGAGCAAGGAAAAATATTTCCGATTTTTTTGGAAAAAATGGGGGTCGTGGAGTTTATTTAAATGCTTTTATTATGTAAATTGGATGGAGGATTTATAATAATCTTAGTAGCCAATATAAGAGTAATTAATTAAGATGTCATTTTATCAGTTGTAATAAATTTGATTGAATTTTTGTTTGTTCTTTTAATGCAGGAAATACTTTCGATTTTTTGTTAAGCAAAAGATTTTTTAAAGTCACAATTCAGAAAAAAAAATGTGTTCATCAATTTGTAGGATCATTAGCGAAAATGCCAAAACAAGCAATAAAGATGTATAGGCATTTTCGGGCAAAATTTCCAAAACTGATGTATAAAAAATCAAGCCCTATTGTCAGTTAGATGAGGTTGTAATTACATCACCAGAAAAACGGAACATTTCACAGAATTAGCCTCATTTCTTACTTTCTTATGACCATTAAACAAGCATCTAACATCTTTATTTGTGACAGACGCAATGAAAGTCTTCAATGGGGCTGAAAGGCACACTATTCTTGCGCTCGCTCTGTAGATAATGGGCGTAAAATGTCGATGGTTGTCTACTTCTTGCCAAATAGGGCTATATTGTGGAATACAGAGCCAAGCAAGGTTAATTAACAAAATTATAAGCATTATAAAACTGTAGGTCCAATATGGGTGTGGTTCGAAACCTTAAAAAATATTGCATATCAATTCAGCAGGGACGTTTTGAGTCATTGAACAAAATCTGTTGCAACAACTTAAAAAGCCTGTTACACTGTACATATTTAAGTTATCTGCCTACTGTATTTTACTTAAGTATAAAACTGTTCCTGGTGTTGTTGTTTTTCATGATTTATATAAAAAAAGATAAATTATGTGTTTGATGTTATAGTGTATTGAGCTTTTGAATATCATGTAACTATTCAAGGAAGATGAAAGTCAGCTGACTCCATACTTCTATGAATTCTTTCGGACAAAAAGCATAGGCTACAATTTTTTTCTCCCAGACGCCGCATGAAGAAGGCACATAATTAGGGTTTATTTAAATTAATTAATTCAAGATAATGAATATTGTTGTCACATTGCGCGCTCTCGAGGGAAGGCACTGTCGTTATCAAGACTGCTCTGTCTTCGTTAGTCGACCAAATTTGGACAATTTGCGAGGACAAATTATCTCGAGGTGGTGCATCAAGTCTGTTGATGTTATGTACATTATGGGATAGATAAGCATTAGGACTTACTGGAGGACTGATTTGTGTATTGTTGTAAGATAACTATCATGTGATTAATGAAATATTATTATTTTGATATTCCTGTTTTCTAAATAGCGAGATCTCATCACAAGACTAATATTTGATATAAAAATCAGGAGCATACCTGACACATTTTGAATTAATTGTATGCCCACCCACTTAATTAAGGTGTTGATATGTGAAGGTCTTTCATTGGTTTGATCGCAAAATGATTCTTGTTGTTGGAGCGGTAAGGGTGTCAGATCTTGTAGGACCTTTTTTTTTTTTAAAGAGTTTTAAAGGTACTATAGACACCTGGTCCCAATTTCTCGAAACTTCTTAAGCTTAACAGGCTTTAGTTGCTTATTTCAATTAGCCAAAATACATACTGAAAATGGTTTTTGGTAAATGAAAAATGGTTTATTCTCATAATCATACAGATTTAATTCCTACATAATTTCAAAAAATTCTTGAAGAAGTAAATATAACACATTTTATAGAATAACAAAAATAGTGAGATTAGCTTAATCCTGTTATAAGGGACTTAAGAAGTTTCGAGAAATTGGGGCCAGATGATACAATTGCAAGAAAAAAAGAAAATTGTCATTCAAACACTTGCATTAAATTGACATCATTGTTTTACAATTAAAGCATTAAATCTTACTTATACTGATGGATGATATTGCTTACGACACAAATTGCATCTTTGGCAGTTTTTTGCACATTTTGCCAATGCGAAATTAACTGGACTTGTCTACCAAGTAAATACCAGTAAGTTTAGTAATAGGTTGGTATATTTATCTGTTCTCATAAACAGATATGATCTTAGCTGGGAAACCATTATGTACTATTTATAAGTCAGTTAGATATTACAATGAGTTTTTTAGGTTCAGATTGCTTTTTTGCTCCTTAACAATGATTTTAGATAGTGATTATCACATGTTCTGTAACAGAAGGCAGCAAACTTTCACAGATTAATTCTGTTAATTTCACCCTTTTATTCTGAACTGCATTCGTATTTTTGTGGAAACTGTAATTTCATTCTCCGACACATTTTGTGCACCAATATATGCAGTTAATGGGTTTATACCGCTGGGGCTAGGGGATATATGACTCTTCAGAGACTAATTATTTCAGTTGATATAATTGAGACTGTAACTTTATTCATGGGAAGTCTTTTATTTCATTCAGCAAAGATTTTGTTTTGGGTCCCATGGTGGCTATCGAAGGGGCCAAAATGGTATGGCCAGAAATAATAATCTGAGAAATTGCTGACCATGATGACAAAATCTGCCTAATGTTAACGAAATAATGCATATTTGGCACAATTGGCAATTAATGTTCCAAAAATAATTTCATTATATGGTGTTCACAGTTGGTGCTTGACACTGGCAGCTTTTAGCATTACTCATAGGCAGTCACTAAAGTACTCGGACTTATTCCTTGCAGACTTTGCAGTATCTTAACACTTTTTTAAATTTAGTCTAATCAACAATTGGATGGGTGCTTTGAACTATTTTCATACCTTTTTGGTCAACAGGCAAATCAAGTTGTATTTAATTAATCTGCCATTACTTGGGAAGATCTAATAATAAATGTGTCTTGCCATTCCTCATTCTTGTCTCCCCATTGCTGGAAAGTTCTTGTCTTCCCATTACTGGAAAAATCTTGTCTTGTCATTACTGGAAAGTTCTTGTCTCCCCATTGATTGAAAGTTCGTGTCTTCCCATTACTGGAAAGTTCTTGTCTTGTCATTACTGGAAAGTTCTTGTCTCCCCATTGCTTGAAAGTTCTTGTCTTCCCATTACTGGAAAGTTCTTGTCTTGTCTTGTCATTACTTGAAAGTTTTTGTCTTCCCATTGCTGGAAATTTCTTGTCTTCCCATTACTGGAAAGTTCTTGTCTCCCCATTATAAGAAAGTTCTTGTCTCACCATTACTGGAAAGCTCCTCTCCCCCCATTACTGTAAAGATCTTGTTTCCCCATTACTGTAAAGTTCTTGTTTCCCCATTGCTGGAAAATTCTTGTCTTCCCATTACTGGAAAGTTCTTGTCTCCCCATTATAAGAAAGTTCTTGTCTCACCATTACTGGAAAGCTCTTCTCCCCCCATTACTGTAAAGTTCTTGTTTCCCCATTACTGGAAAGTTCTTGTCTTGCCGTAACTGGAAAGTTCTTGTCTCCCCATTACTGGAAAGTTCTTGTCTTGTCATTACTGGAAAGTTCTTGTCTCCCCATTACTGGAAGGTTCTTGTCTTCCCATTACTGGAAAGTTCTTGTCTTGCCGTAACTGGAAAGTTCTTGTCTCCCCATTACTGGAAAGTTCTTGTCTTGTCATTACTGGAAAGTTCTTGTCTCCCCATTGCTGGAAGGTTCTTGTCTTCCCATTACTGGAAAGTTCTTGTCATATCAATACTGGAGAATGCTTGTATTACTGGAAAGTTATTGTCTCCCCATTACTGGAAAGTTCTTGTCTTGTCATTACTGGAAAGTTCTTGTCTCCCCATTGCTGGAAGGTTCTTGTCTTCCCATTACTGGAAAGTTCTTGTCATATCAATACTGGAGAATGCTTGTATTACTGGAAAGTTATTGTCTCCCCATTACTGGAAAGTTCTTGTCTTGTCATTACTGGAAAGTTCTTGTCTCCCCATTGCTGGAAGGTTCTTGTCTTCCCATTACTGGAAAGTTCTTGTCATATCAATACTGGAGAATGCTTGTATTACTGGAAAGTTATTGTCACTCCATTACAGGGAAGTTGTTGCCTCGGTATTTCTGGAAAACTCTTGTCATGACTATCAATACTGGAAAGTCCTTTAGTTACCATACTGAAAAGTTCTTGTCTTGCCATTACTGAAAATTGCTTGTGTAGGCTAATAATGATCATGTGGAAAGTATCTGACTGAAATGTATTAAAATTTTACTTGAAAGCGTTTTTAGTTTTCTGTGAGTGCTTTAAAGCCTCCGTGTCTAAACCTATTAGAAATGCAACCTTCGCATGTTATTTCATCACTACAAGGCTCTGAAATGATGAACAACATTGATAATTGGTCGTGAACATTTCTTAGAAACACCTTGTTTTTGTCCACTTTAATGTATATAATTTAATTCCCGGTAATTATAACACATGTTAAAATGCATGTTACAGCATGTTAGGATTTCCGCAATTGTTAACCTAGCTAATCAGAAAAAAACGTAATGAATAGTGTAAATAATTGATGATGTAGGTAATTGGACAGTCGTTTGATTACTGTTTCATGTCAGTTTAAATGGTCCCGCTAGGATGGCGGCAACGGCAAAACCTGCCAGAGAGAAGAAACCGCCTGCACAAGGCTGTGACCAAATTTCATGGTTTATAAAAAATGAACAACCGTATATATTTCCAGATGTCTATTTCATTGACACTTTAAACTCACTAGATTAATATGTCTTTATAGTTTTGAATTGTGATAACTGCCACGATTGAATGTGAAACCTTTATTCCGTTATATCTTATCTATTCGCTAGCTATGAGCTGATATGAATTGCAGCCAGAATCTGTTTCTTTGATTTAAACTAAGGGGGCATGATACAATCCTATGTGTACTTCAATAGCATTTTTCTCCTAGGTATGAAAAATCGAAATTGGGCTGCAATTCTACTCTGGATTCCTTCCTGAGCGGCCAAGAAAATGTGCCCTGGTGTTTGAACCCATGTTCTCTGGGCTGGGATGTGGAATCCATTACCACTAGACCTCCTTGTGATTCATTTTCAGGTAGTCTGCTTTTCAATGTCGAGGTGTCGTAAAAGCCTTGTTGTTGCTGGCGTTGTTGAAGCGCAAAAGCTTTTACCATTAGTTCAAGTTAACTCTGTACAACCTTGATACGCATGTTGCAAAAGCCCAATTTGCACATGGTAAATGTAAAGCAAAGTCAAAGACTCTTTTATTTATAAATTGTTCAGTTTGTTTACTGTTATGCCCCTTTTTTGACTAAAAATAGCAACTCACAGATAAGCGTTCACTCGTGTTTGACTCACTGTGAGCGCATTTGTAATAATCATTCCTTTATACGTTGCAGCATCTGAGTATTAATACAATTAAGTAATTACAAACACCCTTGCTTTTCTGTATAAAATAAATATTAGGTTGAAATTTGTGGGGCTTTGTTCACCTCAAATTTTTACCCCACAAATTTCAATCAAATATTGTGAACATTACAGAAATCATCATACCATGTCATGTAATTTTTCAACTCTAAAAAAACATGAGCCGAGGGAGACAATACAGTGAGGAGCAATTTTTCTGGTTTTAGAGAAATAGATAATTGATTAATGTATTAGCAGTGTATTAATTTACATAATGTTATTATTTGATACCTCTGTTCTGTATTCAGAACCATAATGTTAACTAATTTTCCTATTTTCCACTCGGAATCATCCATAGAATACTTATGGCATAATTAGATTTCAACGCATATATTTTCTTCGTGACAGACTGTTTGTGAAAAACCATTGAAATATATTCAATAAAGTTTCCTTTGATGTAATATTAATAAAATCATTGTTGTTCCAACTATTGTGTGCATATCATTATTTCCCAGCAATTATTAGCCCCAGATGAATTTAAGTTGTGGTAATTTTTCACCTGGTGTCATATCCATTTACAAAATTTGATTTATATCCTTCGGGCTTGAATGACAAAATCCCATTAATCATGTGATCATGCAAAATGCAATGAAATGCAATGCAAATTGTTTTATTTCGATACCCATAATTGATTTAATATCATCATTTAAAGCTAAAAATTGAAGAAAAAAAAAATAAACAAGGTGATTGATGACTAAAACTATTATATAATGATAATTGAAGTTCATACAGTTCGACACTAAATTAGAAGAAACTTGCTTGGAACCATTAAATTAAGGTAGCATGAAATGCAGCATTGAAAATTATTAAGTTGACACTCATATTTAAAATCAATACATACACACATGTATTACAAACATAAATTTTTAGTGCTTAAAACAATTAACTACTTACTAAATAATGCATTTTATGGAAAATATTAATTGAAGATATTAAACAGGATTGTAACCGCATAAATATTGAATGCCTGGTGGGTCCTAAAAGATTTACAGTGATCAACTATGGTTTCATAAGGTAAAAAAACTGTTTTCTGCACCTTTCTTTCAAATTTAACATGGTACCCTTCATATAGAAGCATTGTTTTCGATATATTCATCCTTTTCAGTAAATTAATTATTTGGGAGTAAGAGTGCATCTTTAAAGCTGCACTCTCACAGATACACCATGTTTACAACTCTTTTATTTTTGGTCTTGGAAAGAGCAAATTTTTGCGTAGATATCTGCAAACCAATGATAAAAGGTTGCTGAAAAAAGCTCAGATCACAGATTCTTATATTTCCGTTCAAAAATTAATGACATAAAACAGTAACTAACGGTTTAAGAAATATTCATAAAACGTCAATTTTTTAACTTAAATATGAAAATCTGCGATCTGATTTTTTTGTCAGCAGTCTTAACTAGTTTCCATTGATTTTCGCTAAAATAGGTCCGTTCCAAGACAAAAAAATAAAAAGTTGTCAAAACGTTCAATCTGTGAGAGTGCAGCTTTAAAGGTGTGTATCAAGTATTGGATGTAAATGTAAAATTTACAGAACATATAAGAAATTTTTGGGATAAATGTCCATCAAATTCTCGATTACCATGATTTCGATGTCCCAGGGTAGAGTGTGTGTGTAAATGTGTTTATCCAGCGCGATAGATTTGGTTCCCCTCTCGAGGGACGGTTCCCAGTTGCCAGACCGTATACCATTACACCCCTCATCTAGATAACATCGCTGTTTTATATGGCATTGCTGCTTATGACGGCATCCCAGCTTTAAACAGTCATCAAACATAGGCCTCTGTTTATGGTAGATATGCTTTGTAGACTCAGAAAATAGATTTGGAAAGGTTAATTTGTTTTGGAATAATAGATTTGTTGTTTTATTTTTTCCTGATGTAAGCCCTCAGAGAAGTATATTAATACATTAATATGCCTTTTAAATTGATTTGCTATCACAGTCATCGGTGTAGTTTTATACCAACATCAAAATGTAGCATTTCTTACAAACTGATGGAATTGACAACCATACTCTGGGGCTGAACCATCCATCACACACCCATTACCCCCTCCACCCTGCTCCCCCCTCTACGCTACATTTATTCAAGTACTTGTTAAGGTGTACTTAAGAGGCTGGAACACAGTAATCAGAAACATTAAACATGGCATTATGAGTTATGCGGACTCTCAGAATGGTTTCAAGGATTCAAGTAAAAAATAAAGGAGTATTTGGTCTACAAGGTTGTGTGTGTGTGGGGGGGGGGGTGTAAGACTACACCCTGCTCAGAGTTCTAGGCTGAACATTGCCCTAGCTGCCAATGTATCAAGCTATGTCCCTCAGCGGATTTAAGCCGATGCCAGAAGTTTCGGAGCCTGGCACTTCATATGTACGATTATTGGCTATATTTTATCATTGATCGCTGTACCCATAAGGATATGCCTATCATTAGTAAAAATATTGACAAAACCGTTTGACAATATTTACGTTAGAGTCCACTCCGTACAGTGTTTGACATTTTCATCGACAGGTGGATTAATTGCATCTCACAGCATCATAATTGATTCTGAATAAATGTGATGGTTGGCAGAGCAATGTTTGGACAGTTTCACAGATGCAAACATGGAGTTTGATATTGTAGATCTATTGAGTCTGCCACACCATTTCAGAAGTTACCAATGGTAACCTAGAAACCAAGAAAAATATCCAGTATTTAAATATTAAACCAACTATGTTGTCAGAATCATTTTAAGTTCTATATTCCATATGAAGAATCGATTGATTCAGAGGGGTGGGGGATTTGGGGTAGAGGGGTTTTGGTGGGTACCCCCCCTAAACTTCATATTTATATTTCGACTGTTTAGTTATCATTCAGCCAAATTGAAAAGGTTAATTAATTTAAATACTACCTTTTTAACTACATGATCCAGACTGTTTGGTTACAAAAAATTAAAGTGACAAGGTTTTTTTGGCCTCGTACTCTCTAAAATGTTGTAACCAAGCCTTGAAAAAGAAATCTCGTTATCTCGATTTTATGGGTATGTTATAAGTTTTCGATTTTTTTTTCGGTTCACTAATACAGTTTTTGTTTATTGGTTATATATATAACGAATGTTTGTTATCTCGCAGTATTTCCCAAGGTTCCAACGATTTTGGCATAGCAAGTTTAAAACTGTAATTGAAGAACTTATCACAATCTTGAAGTAAGAAGTACACCCAGCGGTGGACATGAAAGACAATACAAGTTTTGATAAAAAAATAAAATAAACTGTTCAATAATGAAAGACAAAATGATTCAGTGCTAAAATGCACTTGTAGGATCCTTGCTGGATGTTCATAAGGATTTTATTATTTTGATAGCTAATGTCTTTTATCATCATTTATCACATACCCACTGGTCAGATAGGCATTACTTGCTGAATGCATTAACAGTTGTAGGAGGGCGCAGATCCTGGGTCCAGATATGTCACCACAGGCCTGGTACAAGCTTGTATGAGACTTGTATCTCGCCTCTGACTGACAGGAGGGGCTTGTTCTCCCCAACACTACCTGTTCAATCTGTGTTATCAGCCTCTGATGGACATGGCAGAAGGGGACTGTGGTCTAGAAGAAAATTAAATGTTAGATGTTGTAAAAAATAAGAATTATTGCAGTTATTTAAAGGGACATGCTCATGTTTTTGTAATGCTAAATTAATGGTCACTTGATAATGGCTTTTTTGTTGCATGATTGGTTGATCGACATTATCACATGGTTTTATCAATGTATTGATAAAAAAAAAAATATCAATCAATTTTGTATAAGCCCTAATGGCCTTGTGTTAAAGGCGTCAGTTTTCTTTTTTCTTTCTTGACCTCAACAGTGTCTCCAGTGTTTGAACCATAATAAAATCAAGGTACATATTTTAATCAAAGTACATATTTTATACTTTTTTTATAATAAAATTGTATTATTTTTTTCTGCAATTTCAGTATCATAGGGTAAAATGATGATGAAATAAGTTTTTTCAGATGCATTTAACCTGTTAATCTAATTTTTGGTCCATAAACATGAATGAGTCGGTTTAATACTTGAAAATATTTAATTCTGTCACATCAATCTGATTGTCATGATAGTGTACCTGTATTGATGAAAATAAAAAATAAAAAATAAAAAATTGTTTTTTATTTCAGTAATTTCTTAGGATGTTTAATTCTGTTGCACCTCTGTCAAATTTATCATATTATTGCTGTATTATAAGGACTTAAACTCAAACATTTTATTAACCCATTTGAATTCAAAAATCACTGTTTACAAGAGAGGTAACTGCTATGAGACTTAATTACTGACTCCAGTTGCCCCTGAAACTAATCAGAGCCAAGAATTTTAATGCAATTGATTATGCACTGATGAAACACATTCCTGAACTGAAATCTTAAACAATAATTGATTATTTTTTCACACACCAAAATTAATGTACTTGCTCCTGATTATTTCACAAGCTTTTAAAATGATTACATTGGCAAAATATTCATTATTTGGCCCCAAGATTTTTTTCAGAATGGTATTAAATTGGTTTGGACTGTCAAAAATGGAACACCATAATTGTTTCTATGATCGTATTACTCTGAGGAAAATTTAAGAAAAACCAGCCTGGAAACCCCTAAAATCATTACAAGGGTTATTACAAACAATTATTAGAGCTGGGTTGCATCAAGTTTGACACATTTTACGGCTCCCCTGGCCTCATTTTAGCAAGATGAGGGTCGTAATCCTTACACAGGGAAGTGAGGATTACAAGAAAAGAAGTTTTCAGAAAGTTGGGCCCTAGAAAAGAAATACTTCAATTCTCATCCCTATTTTTCAGACCATTGGGATAGGGCTTATTTTTTGCATGTTTGTTTTTATGAATGTATTTCGAAGAATAATGGTGAAAGAATTGTATTATTCAAAGGTGTTATTGTTGGCAGGCAGTCTGCATAGTGCTAAAATCCTAACCTTGGCGATTGTGTACATTCAAGATGTTCACATATGATGTTGCCAGTGACAAAACGGACTTACGTAGCAAAAATTAAGGCACATAACTCTGGCTTGAATATTTATACAGTTATATGCCCCTTTTTGACTGAAAACAGCAACAATGACTGATAAGCCAGGCTAGACTTTGACACTTCCCAGCAGCTTTCTTAACAGGCTTGGCTCTCACTTTAAAGCCCATTTCTTTAATTCTTTAAACTAAAGATAATATTGTAAAGTGTTTTAAAAACATTTTATAGATTTTCTCTTCTTGTTGAAGCCAACCTTTTTTTATTAAAAACATTGGGTTACTGTAGCATCTGATGTGTTTGCAAGAAGGTTGAGAAGCTAAAATATTATTCCTTGGCCTTACAGTTAGCTCCAGGGGTTAAATTTATTAAGATCCCTGGGTTCTTGTGAATATTGACAATAAAAACTTCCATTTTAATTACCAAGGCTTTGTGATAGGGATCAGCTAATTTTGTTATATTTTTTTCTTCTGTTTATATTGCCTGTCATAGGGATTTTAGTTAAGACATTAAGACATTAGTTTTAGTAAATAAATTATAATAATGTCAAGTAACATAACTTCAATATTCATGGTATGAAAATATACCATTGTGATTTCTTTTAGTAAACATACTTTTTTACAACACAAGTCCCTAAAATGTCAAGATATATCCATGAATCATTATTTAGGAAATTTTCTTTCATGAAAATATAATAATGCATTTTGTTAGTTATTGTTCTCTGCATCTCATGTAATCCTGTTACTCATCATTTATGTAGCCCATTTACCTGAGAATTTATCATAGCTCTTTGTAAGCCTTCGTTTGATTGGCTGGCTCATTTGCTACAAGGCTGCTGAATGGTCAGAACACCTGATTGCTGATAAGCCATTTGTACAATCGACCTCAGAGTGAGTTTACAATATTCTCTTGTGTGTTGGAAGGAAAACATTGTGCGGAAGTGTGAAAGTTGTGCGTTATATCGTTATATCGGCAAGTTTAAAATTGTGTAATGGTCAAACTGTTAAAACAAAAGGCTTGATAGTTTTTGAATGAATTTGTACAGAGTGCAGTTTACATGTAGGACATTTTATGTTGTGCCAGTGTTTTAAAAGAAGTAAATCTGGATTTTTTCATGGTCTGCATTAATTTTGGATGGAATATAAACAGGTAATGTGTGTAAATAATGTAGAATTTCAGACTTGAAGCATAACAGATTTGATATAGGGAGGGAATAAAATGGAATTTTATATAAATTGAAAAAAAGTTTTATGCCTTGAAAACATCTAAGGAAGCAATGTAGAAAACAAAATGCATGCATTAAAAAGTATCAACATTAAGACATGGGAATTATGGTATTTTTAGGTAAATACTGTTTGCAGTCAAAAGCTAAAGTGACTATTTTATCACTGCCTAGAAATCATGAATCAAACTGCTAATGGGTAGGTCTACCTTCAGCATTTAAAAGAAAAAAATAATTAGTCTGTTTACTAAAAAAAAGGTTAACTTTTAGGCGCACAATATAGGTTGATGATTTTTTTTATTTGGCTTCAATGGTAAAACAAAAACAACATCATTTAGGTACAAAATTAAAAAAGTATTAGCCTTTATAAATGTTTTTTCTCTTTAATTAATATCTACGTGGCCACAAATTCCCCATTTAAAAAAAGTGCCAAATATTGCTAATATATTCTTTTCCATACCTAAATCATATGCATTTTTTTTATTTTTTTTTTATCATTGAAGGGAATTGAGTTATATGACAAATGATAATGCAATAAATTAAAAAAAAAAATGCATGAACCTATATAGTGTGCCTTTAAATTATTGCCATATGGTGTTGACGTCATCTGCCGTGATCTTAACGTGCGAAACCTTTCCCTTTGTCATTATTTGATCAATGTTTAAACTAAACCGAATACACTCCCTTCATAAAACAACACGAAACTTGTGTTAAAACGTTTCAACAAGAGTGACTCTTAACATAATTTAATATGACTTTCTTAACGATCGTTTAAACAAATACATTTAATTTAAACTGAATACATATAACTGTTAATTGACTGGAAAGAGTGCAACACTGTCATCATCCCAAGACCTCTGGGTCCACTAGCTGTTGTGACATTATACAAATTCAGCAATTCTGAAGGACCAGAGTCCTAATTTGTAACTAACAACTTGAGCCTCAAGTCATGACTAAGACTCAGAAAAGCTTTTTTTAATGTCATAAATTATCTTTAATAAAGTTAAATAAAGTTGTTTTACAGATAATGTTATAATAATGAAACATAGTATTTGCAATATTCTTAGCCAGTTTAACTGTCATTGCTCTACTTTGATAAAACAACTGTACAACAAATTTAAAATTGCCTGTTTGGAGTATTGAGCCTTTTAATCTCAGACTCAATACTTAATGGATACAGACCCTGAAGATAAAGTGAATGTTTTAAACCCTCCCATGTACTGTTAAATGGTCCCCCGACCTTCCCTGCTATTTGTCTCTCCATTCCCAAAAGCTGACTCCTGAGTCCTTGTCTGTTATTGTAATCAGACAGAAACTGCTGTGTCAAAACCTTCATTATCCAACAAGAATTATGGTCTCTCTCATTCATTCTTGACTTGCTCATTTTATGCTTTTTTTCAGACTGAAAACCATAACGTTCCATCTTTCCATTTGTCATATTGACAATTGTGTCAGTTAAGGGCCATTCTGATTTTGCCATTATTCTGTTATTTATTACAAAAATAACACTGAATGTTTTAAGGTGTCAGACCAGACTGCCAGGGGCTGATGGTTTACTGCCTGTTGCTGTTGGCACTAGTCTTTTCCATATCAGTGTTTTGACTGGAAATTGGAACTGTTTGAAACATAATTTTCTTCTTCTGTATTTTGACACCCCATCTAATCAACTGCGGAGGAGTCAATGAATATTATACAGTTATTTACTTATTAAAGCTGGACTCTCACGGATGAACTGTTTTGACATTACTTCATTTTTTTTTGTCTTAGAATAAGCCAATTTTTGTAAATGTCTGAGAACCAGTGATATAAGACTGCAGACAAAGAACCACATTGCAGTTTTTAGCTCAACTATTCGAAGAATATGGAGAGCTATACTACTCACCCAAGCGTCGGCGTCAGCGTCACCCCTTGGTTAAGGTTTTGCGTGCAAGCACACATAGGTTAATATCTCTGCAACTACTTGTGGTATTGCATTGAGACTCGATACAATGGTGCTCAACCATCCAACCTACTTAATTAACCATGTAAGATAACTCTAGTTTCATTTAATGCAAATAATTGCCCTTTATTATTCGACATATAAATTCTGGTTAAGGTTTTGCGTGTAAGCACACATAGGTTAATTTCTAAGCAACTACTCGATGTATTGAATTGAAACTTTATAGAATGGTATTCAACCACTCAACGTAATTGAATAACCAAGATATATAACTGTATTTTGCAAATAATTGCCCTTTATTATTAGACTTAAAAAATCTGGTTGAAATTTTCCATGTAACCACATTTATGTTACTATCTCAGCACATCATGAATTGCATTGAAATCTAATCTAACAGTGATCCATTCATGTTTCGCCAAAACTTTTCAATCCTTACACTGAAAAGCGGCCGAATAGTTGAGCGCGCTGTCTCTGTGACAGCTCTTGTTCATATTTACATTCGAAAAATTGATGTTTAATACCGAAAAACTTATTTTTTCTTTTTTGTGTTAGCAACGCTTTTAGCCACAAAACAGGTAAATATTAAAAACTGTGATTTGATATTTTATCACCAGTCTTATATCACTGGTTTCCATATAATTACGCAAAGATTGGTTCATCCCAAGACAAATAAAAAAGTTGTCAAAATTTCCAGCGTTGTTATGACATCATATGATAAACTGTTTCCGGTCCATTAAAAGACAGGCCAATATTGCGTTATATTATGTCTACCAAAATAACTTTTCGTCCAATGATGGACAGTTTATTTATAGATCATGTAATAATAACATTTAATAGTGGGAAAAATAAGTGAAAACTTGGGACCTGGGACTGTGCAGAGTCCTGTTTTTGTTGAGACTGCAAAGTGCTGTTATTTGTTGCATTTTCTTATTTCTAATGAGATCTTGAAGTGGGTATTAGTGTTTGACATAAGATTTCAAAGCATTTTGCTTGAGAATCAATTCCATATGTCAACACAGTAAGATTGCATGTTGCTTTGAAGGTTCTGCGAACATTACACAGGATCCTGTTGAGATAAATGCGAGAAAAGATAATTTAGGAAAGATCTAAAGTATATTCAATTATCAGCATATATTTTAGCTCTAAGATGTGCTGTATCATTAGATATTCAGCAAAAATAATCATTGCATGCCAGTCTGCTTCGTTTCAGTTGATCAAGGGATATAACTCTAGATTTCTTTTCCCAACAGTGATGAATCATGCTTACAGTGTAATGTCATTGACGGCAAACATAAGTGTGTGAATCTTCCGCAAATTCGTCTCAACAACTATTTATGATATGTTTAAATGTAATCTTACTTAAAATGCATCAAACCCGCTCGAAAGCAGAAAGGGGATTTCGCCCCCTGTGACCCCCTGGACCCGCCATGGGTCCTGACTGCCCCTTGGACCCCGGCATAAAGTTCAGAGATATTTGCTTTCAGCCATTCACCTCCCTGTATGTAATAATCATATCTGCAATGGTTTTGAAATTAGAGCCAACCAAAACCTTTGCTCATTAACAACAACAATGGGTCATAACTCAGCAATAAAAGGAACAAACTATTTGTTCAACACTTCTTCATCCTAATACTTTCCTGATGAATAAAATCCTCAGGAATATCTTAAGTTCGGATTATTTTAATACACATGCATAAAACCATAAAAGGACAGGTAAATTTCTGTTAAAATAAGTACAAGAACTCAATATCTGCTTCTATTTTTGTACGCAGTTATTTAGGTATTGCACTAAGGTGACGAAATGCGAGTCCCATTTTCTAAAAGTGAACAAGACCTCTCGATGTTCTGTCTGCAGTAATTGTTATGCCTAGTATAAATCAAGATATTTTTTTACATATATGGCAAATTTGGAATTGCAATAGAATTTTTGTGTAACAATGTGCCGCCTGATGTTTGCTATCAGACAGACTGTCCCTAAAATTCTATAATTCTAAGATGTTTTTGTGATTTTCCCAGACTTCGAGATGTTTTTTTCTTAGATTTAGACACAAAACCATTAGTAAGTTATCCTGGTCTCTTGCTGTAAATTGACCATTCTGATTTTATTTCGCCATATTGGTCAACATAATTGTGGTTTATTTAAGACAAGCATCAAGCTTTCTGTAAAGGCTAAAAAACAATATACTGGTGTCATTTGTGTAACCCTACATGTTTTTTTAGCAGTTTATGGAAATATTTAAAAAATAAAATATGGGTGATCTAAACAATTCAAAAGAGAATTATCTATAAATCAAATAAGAATGTTAATTATGACCTGATATTAAGAATTTGCATAATTCGAAGGTACTGTAAAAAATCCATGCCAAAAAAAACCCTACCTCACCCACCCATGCTTTTTTCAGGCTGTAACCAGAAACAAACCAATTTTGTTTTTAGCCCTGAAGAATTGGCTTCATTCTGTCAAGGTTTCAAATAGCCCCTATATAAGAGATTGGGAAACTTACAAAATCTGGACTGTCACCTTGATGGCATTATAAAGCTTTGGTTGGAATCAAGTTGACTTAAATGCCTGCTTGACATCTAAGGGCTGTAAGAGACTTTATCAAAAGCTTTAAAGAAAGTACTATGTTCTAGTTATGTTTTGCTTGGAAAGAGGTGAAGATGTAAACCTCTCCCCAGTTGTCTACCTCATACTTCAGTTTCTACCATATCCTGCGTAACAAACAATATTAGGCTATTTTAATATTTTACATACAGAATAATGCGAGTTTTGAGTTTTTGCACGTATTCATGAGTGCCAATAAAGACAACAGCTAGTATTCAATCAAGACTCGACCATATACCACCCTCTTGAGTCACGAGTATACCTTAAAAGTACCCAGAAAATCGCATACCAAAAAACGGGTGGTGGTCACTTTTAGACATTGCTGGTCTGCATCGGTAAGATAAAAAGATGATTTTAATTTAGATTTATCTTGCGATCGGTGCATTCCTGGAAATTGCCTGTTAGGCTCTCTGTAGCTGCTGCGAATTCTACTCACAAAATCTTATTTTCTATTTTAAAACTGTGGATTGGATTATCTAAACATCTTGAACGTCTCATTTTGCACATAGGTTTTGTTGTTCCTTCATTATTTTCTGATTCTGTGTTTTCATGTGCTGAGCTAATATTTTAATAAGTGCATTTATATGATGTAAAAAATTCAGTATTACAAAAAACATGGATTATTAAAACACTGACAGGCTTTGTCTCTACCCAGACATCTCTAAAGCAATTTTCACAAAGCAAAAATATTTTGGCAACATAGCACTAACCATATGCACATGTCGTTAGCATGCATCGTAGACAACAAACAGAGACAAGTGTGCATGTGACTAACCGTCCATGTTTTATAAGTTCTTACTCATTGTTCACAGCAGGGGTCGTTTTTGCAGGTGAGCATATTATATAGCGGGAATTGCAAAATAAACGCTTGTTTAGAATGCCAAATGGTTTGGCAACTAATGTTCGGTTGGCAACTCCTGGTGCCATGAGCTAGTTTGGACACCGAACGGGTAGTTAGTTGCTTAATGGTTGTTGCATTGTAATGTATGTGATTATAAACTTTTCTAGTTGGCAGAGATTACTTTTTTCTCTGTTTCAACACTATTGTTGTGGAAGCAGAAGTTAGAACATTTTATTGTACATCCTATTAAATATATGGGAGATACGCTACATCTGTATTCTCCTGCGAAAATGGTTCATGAAGTTTATGATTTGTTAAGGATTTGTTTCAAGAACTTAATGAATAAAAGTGCAAGAAAGAACCAACGATCAAAGTTCAGGAACTTTATATTTTATTAATCTTAAATTAGCAAATTGCAAGAGTTGTTTCACCCAAGAGGTTGTGGATTCGAATCCCACCAGGGGTACTTTCTCATGGCCTCTCAAAAAGGACACAGTGTTGGTTTCTGCCCAGAAAACAGACTTGAGGGTGATTTTATAAGCTGTCAACTTTCATCAAAATCAAGCTAAAATAAATTAGTATAAACTAAATTAACCGAAAATCTTCCAATGAAGTTCATTTTTCGTAGAATATTTATGACTGACTTTAAAGGAAAAAAATCTGTTTCTCATTCTTTAATATATGGCCTTGCTGACAAGTTGTCATAGCTCTGAAATGATACCCTCAAAGAGCTGTTTAATGCATAATGTATCAATTGTGTTGCCTGGTGAAACATTGTTCGATGTCATTGGAATTTGGAATTGTTCTCACCTCTGTGTCCACCGCAATAAACTTCTGAGAATAAATATAAGCTTGTTTTTTGTAAATTTTAAGTTCCCGTTCGAAATATTCTATGCTTTAAAATGACTGGAATCTCTGCATTTTATAATTGTAACTGCACTGTCAACGCAGATGCTCTGCTCAACAACAACCGACCAAACAAATTAAAACAGTTCTGTGAAGTTCCCCGAGTTATTTGCAGGTTTCCAAGACATTTTCGTAAACATTTTCCACTGTTTTGAGCCCTGATTTAGGTTTTGTTTATAAATCAAGTCCATTATCAGATTAGGACAGGTGTGAATCCAGGTTTCAGAATCGCTAGATTTATGTTGGAATCTGATATCTTGGTACATTCAGCTATATCTGCTAATAGGTGCTACAAAACACAACTGTTCTTAAAGCTGCACTCTCACATATTGACCGTTTTGACAACTTTTATATGTTTGGTCGGTGAATGAGTGAATTGTTGTGCAAATGTCCGGAAACCAGTGATATATGACTGCTGGCAAAAGATCAGATCACAGAACTTTCATATTTACTTTCGAAATTTGATTTTTTATAGCTAATAGCATAACTAATGCTGTAAGAAAACATGAAAATTTGTGTAGTTTTTCAAACAATTGAGATCTGTTCTAAAGTATGTTATCTCTTACGAATGATGCCAAAATTAGCTGACTCTGAGACTACAAAAATAATATCTCTGAGAGTGCAGCTTTAAATTTTGTGTAGCATTTTGCTCATTGTTGATCAGTAAACATTATGCTGATGTCATATCTAGCCTGTTCATTTTTCAGGCAAAAAATATTCAAGGAATTTTATCATAGCCTTGGCATTGTTTAAATTCTTTGTTTTCATTGGTGTGCAAAAACTTAAACCTTGGCCATGCCTCAAAACATGTTAAAGATTTTCAAATGAAATTAGAATGAGACATCAGTGTGGTAATATAACTGGTAAACCATGCAGGTGTAGTGTCCATCAAGAGATATCAGGGGTTTAGCTATAACAGATAAACCATGCAGGTGTAGTGTCAATCAAGAGATATCAGGGGCGTAGCTATAACCGATAAACCATGCAGGTGTAGTGTCAATCAAGAGATATCAGGGGCGTAGCTATAACTGATAAATCATGCAGGTGTAGTGTCCATCAAGAGACATCAGGGGCGTAGCTATAACCAGTAAGCCATGCAGGTGTAGTGTCCATCAAGAGATATCAGGGGCGTAGCTATAACCAGTAAGCCATGCAGGTGTAGTGTCCATCAAGAGATATCAGGGGCGTAGCTATAACAGATAAATCATGCAGGTGTAGTGTCCATCAAGAGATATCAGGGGTTTAGCTATAACTGATAAATCATGCAGGTGTAGTGTCCATCAAGAGACATCAGGGGCGTAGCTATAACAGATAAATCATGCAGGTGTAGTGTCCATCAAGAGACATCAGGGGCGTAGCTATAACAGATTTATAATGCAGATGTAGTGTCCATCAAGAGACATCAGGGGCATAGCTGTAACTGATAAACCATGCAGGTGTTGTGTCCATCAAGAGACATCAGAGGCGTAGCTGTAACTGATAAACCATGCCGGTGTTGTGTCCATCAAGAGACATCAGGGGCATAGCAATAACTGATAAACCATACAGGTGTAGTGTCCATCAAGAGACATCAGGGGCATAGCTATAACTGATAAACCATGCAGGTGTAGTGTCCATCAAGAGATATCAGGGGCATAGCTATAACTGATAAATCATGCAGGTGTAGTGTCCATCAAGAGACATCAGGGGCGTAGCTATAACTGATAAACCATGTAGGTGTAGTGCCCATCAAGAGACATCAGGGGCATAGCTGTAACTGATAAACCATGCAGGTGTAGTGTCCATCAAGAGACATCAGGGGCATAGCAATAACTGATAAACCATGCAGGTGTTGTGTCCATCAAGAGACATCAGGGGCGTAGCTGTAACTGATCAACCATGCAGGTGTAGTGTCCATCAAGAGACATCAGGGGCATAGCTATAACTGATCAACCATGCAAGTGTAGTGTCCATCAAGAGACATCAGGGGCGTAGCTGTAACAGATAAACCATGCAGATGTAGTGTCCATCAAGAGACATCAGGGGCATAGCTGTAACAGATAAACCATGTAGGTGTAGTGTCCATCAAGAGACATCAGGGGCGTAGCTGTAACTGATAAACCATGTAGGTGTAGTGTCCATCAAGAGACATCAGGGGCATAGCTGTAACTGATAAACCATGTAGGTGTAGTGTCCATCAAGAGACATCAGGGGCGTAGCTGTAACTGATCAACCATGCAGGTGTAGTGTCCATCAAGAGACATCAGAGGCGTAGCAATAACTGATAAACCATGTAGGTGTAGTGCCCTTCAAGAGACATCAGGGGCGTAACTATAACTGATAAACCATGTAGGTGTAGTGTCCATCAAGAGACATCAGGGGCATAGCTATAACTGATCAACCATACAGGTGTAGTGTCCATCAAGAGACATCAGGGGCATAGCAATAACTGATAAACCATACAGGTGTAGTGTCCATCAAGAGACATCAGGGGCATAGCTATAACTGATCAACCATACAGGTGTAGTGTCCATCAAGAGACATCAGGGGCATAGCAATAACTGATAAACCATGTAGGTGTAGTGTCCATCAAGAGACATCAGGGGCATAGCAATAACTGATAAACCATACAGGTGTAGTGTCCATCAAGAGACATCAGGGGCGTAGCTATAACTGATAAACCATGCAGGTGTAGTGTCCATCAAGAGACATCATGGGCGTAGCTATAACAGATAAACCATGCAGATGTAGTGTCCATCAAGAGACATCAGGGGCGTAGCTGTAACTGATCAACCATGCAGATGTAGTGTCCATCAAGAGACATCAGGGGCGTAGCTGTAACTGATAAACCATGCAAGTGTAGTGTCCATCAAGAGACATCAGGGGCGTAGCTGTAACTGATAAACCATGCAAGTGTAGTGTCCATCAAGAGACATCAGGGGCGTAGCTATAACTGATAAATCATGCAGGTGTAGTGTCCATCAAGAGACATCAGAGGCGTAGCTATAAGTGATAAACCATGCAGGTGTAGTGCCCATCAAGAGACATCAGGGGCGTAGCTATAACTGATAAACCATGCAGGTGTAGTGTCCATCAAGAGACATCAGGGGCAAAGCTATAACTGATAAATCATGCAGGTGTAGTGTCCATCAAGAGATATCAGGGGCGTAGCTATAACAGATAAATCATGCAGGTGTAGTGTCCATCAAGAGACATCAGGGGGCGTAGCTATAACTGATAAACCATGCAGGTGTAGTGTCCATCAAGAGATATCAGGGGCGTAGCTATAACAGATAAATCATGCAGGTGTAGTGTCCATCAAGAGACATCAGGGGGCGTAGCTATAACTGATAAACCATGCAGGTGTAGTGTCAATCAAGAGATATCAGGGGCATAGCTATAACTGATAAACCATGCAGATGTAGTGTCCATCAAGAGACATCAGAGGCATAGCTATAACTGATAAACCATGTAGGTGTAGTGCCCATCAAGAGACATCAGGGGCGTAGCTATAACTGATCAACCATGCAGGTGTAGTGTCAATCAAGAGACATCAGGGGCGTAGCTATAACTGATCAACCATGCAGGTGTAGTGTCCATCAAGAGACATCAGGGGCGTAGCTATAACAGATAAACCATACAGGTGTAGTGTCCATCAAGAGACATCAGGGGCGTAGCTATAACTGATAAACCATGCAGGTGTTGTGTCCATCAAGAGACATCAGGGGGCGTAGCTGTAACTGATAAACCATGCAGGTGTAGTGTCCATCAAGAGACATCAGGGGCGTAGCTGTAACTGATAAACCATACAGGTGTAGTGTCCATCAAGAGACATCAGAGGCGTAGCTGTAACTGATAAACCATACAGATGTAGTGTCCATCAAGAGACATCAGGGGCGTAGCTGTAACTGATCAACCATGCAGGTGTAGTGTCCATCAAGAGACATCAGGGGGCGTAGCTGTAACTGATCAACCATGCAGATGTAGTGTCCATCAAGAGACATCAGGGGCGTAGCTGTAACTGATAAACCATGCAGGTGTTGTGTCCATCAAGAGACATCAGAGGCGTAGCTGTAACTGATAAACCATGCAGGTGTTGTGTCCATCAAGAGACATCAGGGGCGTAGCTGTAACTGATAAACCATGCAGGTGTTGTGTCCATCAAGAGACATCAGAGGCGTAGCTATAACTGATAAACCATGCAGGTGTAGTGTCCATCAAGAGACATCAGGGGGCGTAGCTATAACTGATAAACCATGCAGGTGTAGTGTCAATCAAGAGATATCAGGGGCATAGCTATAACTGATAAACCATGCAGGTGTAGTGTCCATCAAGAGACATCAGAGGCGTAGCTGTAACTGATAAATCATGCCGGTGTAGTGTCCATCAAGAGAAATCAGAAGCGTAGCTGTAACTGATAAACCATGTAGATGTAGTGTCAATCAAGAGACATCAGGGGCGTAGCTGTAACTGATAAACCATGCAGGTGTAGTGTCCATCAAGAGACATCAGGGGCGTAGCTGTAACTGATAAACCATGTAGATGTAGTGTCCATCAAGAGACATCAGAGGCGTAGCTGTAACTGATAAATCATGCCGGTGTTGTGTCCATCAAGAGACATCAGGGGCATAGCAATAACTGATAAACCATGCAGGTGTAGTGTCCATCAAGAGACATCAGGGGGCGTAGCTGTAACTGATAAACCATGCAGGTGTTGTGTCCATCAAGAGACATCAGGGGCGTAGCTGTAACTGATAAACCATGCAGGTGTTGTGTCCATCAAGAGACATCAGAGGCGTAGCTATAACTGATAAACCATGCAGGTGTAGTGTCCATCAAGAGACATCAGGGGGCGTAGCTGTAACTGATAAACCATGCAGGTGTAGTGTCCATCAAGAGACATATGAGGCGTAGCTGTAACTGATAAACCATGCAGGTGTAGTGTCCATCAAGAAAAATCAGAGGCGTAGCTGTAACTGATTAACCATGCAGGTGTAGTGTCCATCAAGAGACATCAGAGGCGTAGCTGTAACTGATTAACCATGCAGGTGTAGTGTCCATCAAGAGACATCAGGGGCGTAGCTGTAACTGATAAACCATGCAGGTGTAGTGTCCATCAAGAGACATCAGGGGCGTAGCTGTAACTGATAAACCATGCAGGTGTAGTGTCCATCAAGAAAAATCAGAGGCGTAGCTGTAACTGATAAACCATGCAGGTGTAGTGTCCATCAAGAAAAATCAGAGGCGTAGCTGTAACTGATTAACCATGCAGGTGTAGTGTCCATCAAGAGACATCAGGGGCGTAGCTGTAACTGATAAACCATGTAGATGTAGTGTCCATCAAGAGAAATCAGAGGCGTAGCTGTAACTGATAAACCATGCAGGTGTAGTGTCCATCAAGAGACATCAGGGGCGTAGCTGTAACTGATAAACCATGCAGATGTAGTGTCCATCAAGAGACATCAGGGGGCGTAGCTGTAACTGATAAACCATGCAGGTGTTGTGTCCATCAAGAGACATCAGGGGCGTAGCTGTAACTGATTAACCATGCAGGTGTAGTGTCCATCAAGAGACATCAGAGGCGTAGCTGTAACTGATAAACCATGCAGGTGTAGTGTCCATCAAGAGAAATCAGGGGCGTAGCTGTAACTGATAAATCATGCCGGTGTTGTGTCCATCAAGAGACATCAGGGGCATAGCAATAACTGATAAACCATACAGGTGTAGTGTCCATCAAGAGACATCAGGGGCGTAGCTATAACTGATAAACCATGCAGGTGTAGTGTCCATCAAGAGACATCATGGGCGTAGCTGTAACTGATAAACCATGCAGATGTAGTGTCCATCAAGAGAAATCATGGGCGTAGCTGTAACTGATAAACCATGCAGGTGTAGTGTCCATCAAGAGACATCATGGGCGTAGCTGTAACTGATAAACCATGCAAGTGTAGTGTCCATCAAGAGACATCAGGGGGCGTAGCTGTAACTGATCAACCATGCAGATGTAGTGTCCATCAAGAGACATCATGGGCGTAGCTGTAACTGATAAACCATGCAAGTGTAGTGTCCATCAAGAGACATCAGGGGGTGTAGCTATAACTGATAAACCATGTAGGTGTAGTGTCCATCAAGAGACATCAGGGGCGTAGCTATAACTGATAAACCATGCAGGTGTAGTGTCCATCAAGAGACATCAGGGGCGTAGCTGTAACTGATAAACCATGCAGGTGTTGTGTCCATCAAGAGACATCAGAGGCGTAGCTGTAACTGATAAACCATGCAGGTGTAGTGTCAATCAAGAGACATCAGGGGCGTAGCTGTAACTGATAAACCATGCAGATGTAGTGTCAATCAAGAGATATCAGGGGCGTAGCTATAACTGATAAACCATGCAGATGTAGTGTCCATCAAGAGACATCAGGGGCGTAGCTGTAACTGATAAACCATGCAGGTGTAGTGTCCATCAAGAGAAATCAGGGGCGTAGCTGTAACTGATAAACCATGCAGGTGTTGTGTCCATCAAGAGAAATCAGAGGCGTAGCTGTAACTGATAAACCATGCAGGTGTAGTGTCCATCAAGAGACATCAGGGGCGTAGCTATAACTGATAAACCATGCAGATGTAGTGTCCATCAAGAGATATCAGGGGCGTAGCTATAACTGATAAACCATGCAGGTGTAGTGTCCATCAAGAGACATCAGAGGCGTAGCTATAACTGATAAACCATGCAGGTGTAGTGTCCATCAAGAGATATCAGGGGCGTAGCTATAACTGATAAACCATGCAGGTGTTGTGTCCATCAAGAGAAATCAGAGGCGTAGCTGTAACTGATAAACCATGCAGGTGTAGTGTCCATCAAGAGACATCAGGGGCGTAGCTATAACTGATAAACCATGTAGGTGTAGTGTCCATCAAGAGAAATCAGAAGCGTAGCTGTAACTGATAAACCATGTAGGTGTAGTGTCCATCAAGAGACATCAGGGGCGTAGCTGTAACTGATTAACCATGCAGGTGTAGTGTCCATCAAGAGACATCAGAGGCGTAGCTATAACTGATAAACCATGCAGGTGTAGTGTCCATCAAGAGATATCAGGGGCATAGCTATAACTGATAAATCATGCAGGTGTAGTGTCCATCAAGAGACATCAGAGGCGTAGCTATAACTGATAAACCATGCAGGTGTAGTGTCCATCAAGAGATATCAGGGGTTTAGCTATAACTGATAAACCATGCAGGTGTAGTGTCCATCAAGAGACATCAGAGGCGTAGCTATAACTGATAAACCATGCAGGTGTAGTGTCCATCAAGAGAAATCAGAGGCGTAGCTGTAACTGATAAACCATGCCGGTGTAGTGTCCATCAAGAGACATCAGGGGCATAGCTGTAACTGATTAACCATGCAGGTGTAGTGTCCATCAAGAGACATCAGGGGCGTAGCTGTAACTGATAAACCATGCAGGTGTTGTGTCCATCAAGAGACATCAGAGGCGTAGCTGTAACTGATAAACCATGCAGGTGTAGTGTCCATCAAGAGAAATCAGGGGCGTAGCTGTAACTGATTAACCATGCAGGTGTAGTGTCCATCAAGAGACATCAGGGGCGTAGCTGTAACTGATAAACCATACAGATGTAGTGTCCATCAAGAGACATCAGAGGCGTAGCTGTAACTGATAAACCATGCAGGTGTAGTGTCCATCAAGAGAAATCAGGGGCGTAGCTGTAACTGATAAACCATGCAGGTGTAGTGTCCATCAAGAGACATCAGAAGCGTAGCTGTAACAGATAAACCATGTAGGTGTAGTGTCCATCAAGAGAAATCAGAGGCGTAGCTGTAACTGATAAACCATGTAGGTGTAGTGTCCATCAAGAGAAATCAGGGGCGTAGCTGTAACTGATAAACCATGTAGGTGTAGTGTCCATCAAGAGAAATCAGAGGCGTAGCTGTAACTGATAAATCATGCAGGTGTAGTGTCCATCAAGAGACATCAGGGGCATAGCTATAACAGATAAACCATGCAGGTGTAGTGTCCATCAAGAGAAATCAGAGGCGTAGCTGTAACTGATAAATCATGCAGGTGTAGTGTCCATCAAGAGACATCAGGGGCGTAGCTGTAACTGATAAACCATGCAGGTGTAGTGTCCATCAAGAGACATCAGGGGCGTAGCTGTAACAGATAAACCATGCAGGTGTAGTGTCCATCAAGAGAAATCAGAGGCGTAGCTGTAACTGATAAACCATGTAGGTGTAGTGTCCATCAAGAGACATCAGGGGCGTAGCTGTAACTGATTAACCATGCAGGTGTAGTGTCCATCAAGAGAAATCAGAGGCGTAGCTGTAACTGATAAACCATGCCGGTGTAGTGTCCATCAAGAGAAATCAGGGGCATAGCAATAACTGATAAACCATGTAGGTGTAGTGTCAATCAAGAGAAATCAGAGGCGTAGCTGTAACTGATAAACCATGCAGGTGTAGTGTCCATCAAGAGACATAAGAAGCGTAGCTGTAACAGATAAACCATGTAGGTGTAGTGTCCATCAAGAGAAATCAGAGGCGTAGCTGTAACTGATAAACCATGCAAGTGTAGTGTCCATCAAGAGACATCAGGGGCATAGCTGTAACAGATAAACCATGCAGGTGTTGTGTCCATCAAGAGAAATCAGAGGCGTAGCTGTAACTGATAAATCATGCAGGTGTAGTGTCCATCAAGAGACATCAGGGGCGTAGCTGTAACTGATAAACCATGCAGGTGTTGTGTCCATCAAGAGACATCAGGGGCGTAGCTGTAACAGATAAACCATGCAGGTGTAGTGTCCATCAAG
Organism: Mya arenaria; assembly: GCF_026914265.1. Lineage (NCBI taxonomy): Eukaryota > Metazoa > Mollusca > Bivalvia > Myida > Myidae > Mya > Mya arenaria. The sequence continues at coordinate 7,270,221 of NC_069126.1, forward strand.
AGAAATCAGAGGCGTAGCTGTAACTGATAAACCATGTAGGTGTAGTGTCCATCAAGAGACATCAGGGGCGTAGCTGTAACTGATTAACCATGCAGGTGTAGTGTCCATCAAGAGAAATCAGAGGCGTAGCTGTAACTGATAAACCATGCCGGTGTAGTGTCCATCAAGAGAAATCAGGGGCATAGCAATAACTGATAAACCATGTAGGTGTAGTGTCAATCAAGAGAAATCAGAGGCGTAGCTGTAACTGATAAACCATGCAGGTGTAGTGTCCATCAAGAGACATCAGAAGCGTAGCTGTAACAGATAAACCATGTAGGTGTAGTGTCCATCAAGAGAAATCAGAGGCGTAGCTGTAACTGATAAACCATGCAAGTGTAGTGTCCATCAAGAGACATCAGGGGCATAGCAATAACTGATAAACCATGTAGGTGTAGTGTCCATCAAGAGACATCAGAAGCGTAGCTGTAACAGATAAACCATGTAGGTGTAGTGTCCATCAAGAGAAATCAGGGGCGTAGCTGTAACTGATAAACCATGCAAGTGTAGTGTCCATCAAGAGACATCAGAAGCGTAGCTGTAACAGATAAACCATGTAGGTGTAGTGTCCATCAAGAGAAATCAGAGGCGTAGCTGTAACTGATAAACCATGCCGGTGTAGTGTCCATCAAGAGAAATCAGAGGCGTAGCTGTAACTGATAAACCATGTAGGTGTAGTGTCCATCAAGAGACATCAGGGGCGTAGCTGTAACTGATTAACCATGCAGGTGTAGTGTCCATCAAGAGAAATCAGAGGCGTAGCTGTAACTGATAAACCATGCCGGTGTAGTGTCCATCAAGAGAAATCAGGGGCATAGCAATAACTGATAAACCATGTAGGTGTAGTGTCAATCAAGAGAAATCAGAGGCGTAGCTGTAACTGATAAACCATGTAGGTGTAGTGTCCATCAAGAGAAATCAGAGGCGTAGCTGTAACTGATAAACCATGCAGATGTAGTGTCCATCAAGAGAAATCAGGGGCGTAGCTGTAACTGATAAACCATGCAGATGTAGTGTCAATCAAGAGATATCAGGGGCGTAGCTATAACTGATAAACCATGCAGGTGTAGTGTCAATCAAGAGACATCAGAGGCGTAGCTGTAACTGATAAACCATGTAGATGTAGTGTCCATCAAGAGACATCAGAGGCGTAGCTATAACTGATAAACCATGCAGATGTAGTGTCAATCAAGAGATATCAGGGGCGTAGCTATAACTGATAAACCATGCAGGTGTAGTGTCCATCAAGAGAAATCAGAGGCGTAGCTGTAACTGATAAACCATGCAGATGTTGTGTCCATCAAGAGACATCATGGGCGTAGCTGTAACTGATAAACCATGCAAGTGTAGTGTCCATCAAGAGACATCAGGGGGCGTAGCTATAACTGATAAACCATGCAGGTGTAGTGTCCATCAAGAGACATCAGGGGCGTAGCTATAACCAGTAAGCCATGCAGGTGTAGTGTCCATCAAGAGATATCAGGGGCGTAGCTATAACTGATAAACCATGCAGGTGTAGTGTCCATCAAGAGATATCAGGGGCGTAGCTATAACAGATAAACCATGCAGGTGTAGTGTCCATCAAGAGATATCAGAGGCGTAGCTATAACTGATAAACCATGCAGATGTAGTGTCAATCAAGAGATATCAGGGGCGTAGCTATAACTGATAAACCATGCAGGTGTAGTGTCCATCAAGAGAAATCAGAGGCGTAGCTGTAACTGATAAACCATGCAGATGTTGTGTCCATCAAGAGACATCATGGGCGTAGCTATAACTGATAAACCATGCAGGTGTAGTGTCCATCAAGAGACATCAGGGGGCGTAGCTATAACTGATAAACCATGCAGGTGTAGTGTCCATCAAGAGATATCAGGGGCGTAGCTATAACTGATAAACCATGCAGGTGTAGTGTCCATCAAGAGACATCAGGGGCGTAGCTATAACTGATAAACCATGCAGGTGTAGTGTCCATCAAGAGATATCAGGGGCGTAGCTATAACTGATAAACCATGCAGGTGTAGTGTCCATCAAGAGATATCAGGGGCATAGCTATAACAGATAAATCATGCAGGTGTAGTGTCCATCAAGAGATATCAGGGGCGTAGCTATAACTGATAAATCATGCAGGTGTAGTGTCCATCAAGAGACATCAGGGGCGTAGCTATAACTGATAAACCATGCAGGTGTAGTGTCCATCAAGAGACATCAGGGGCGTAGCTATAACTGATAAACCATGCAGGTGTAGTGTCCATTAAGAGACATCAGGGGCATAGCAATAACTGATAAACCATGCCGGTGTTGTGTCCATCAAGAGACATCATGGGCGTAGCTGTAACTGATAAACCATGCAAGTGTAGTGTCCATCCAGAGACATCAGGGGCGTAGCTGTAACTGATTAACCATGCAAGTGTAGTGTCCATCAAGAAACATTAGGGGCGTAGCTGTAACTGATAAACCATGCAGATGTAGTGTCCATCAAGAGATATCAGGGGCGTAGCTATAACTGATAAATCATGCAGGTGTAGTGTCCATCAAGAGACATCAGGGGCGTAGCTATAACAGATAAATCATGCAGGTGTAGTGTCAATCAAGAGACATCAGAGGCGTAGCTGTAACTGATCAACCATGCAGGTGTAGTGTCCATCAAGAGACATCAGGGGCATAGCAATAACTGATAAATCATGCCGGTGTAGTGTCAATCAAGAGAAATCAGAGGCGTAGCTGTAACTGATAAACCATGCCGGTGTAGTGTCCATCAAGAGACATCAGGGGCGTAGCTGTAACTGATAAACCATGTAGATGTAGTGTCCATCAAGAGACATCAGGGGCGTAGCTGTAACTGATTAACCATGCAGGTGTAGTGTCCATCAAGAGACATCAGGGGCGTAGCTATAACAGATAAATCATGCCGGTGTAGTGTCAATCAAGAGACATCAGGGGCGTAGCTGTAACTGATCAACCATGTAGGTGTAGTGTCCATCAAGAGACATCAGGGGCGTAGCTGTAACTGATAAACCATGTAGGTGTAGTGTCCATCAAGAGACATCAGGGGCGTAGCTGTAACAGATAAACCATGTAGGTGTAGTGTCCATCAAGAGACATCAGGGGCGTAGCTGTAACTGATTAACCATGCAGGTGTAGTGTCCATCAAGAGACATCAGGGGCGTAGCTATAACAGATAAATCATGCCGGTGTAGTGTCAATCAAGAGACATCAGAGGCGTAGCTGTAACTGATCAACCATGCCGGTGTAGTGTCCATCAAGAGACATCAGGGGCATAGCAATAACTGATAAATCATGCCGGTGTAGTGTCAATCAAGAGAAATCAGAGGCGTAGCTGTAACTGATAAACCATGTCGGTGTAGTGTCCATCAAGAGACATCAGGGGCGTAGCTGTAACTGATTAACCATGCAGGTGAAGTGTCCATCAAGAGACATCAGGGGCGTAGCTGTAACTGATTAACCATGCAGGTGTAGTGTCCATCAAGAGACATCAGGGGCGTAGCTGTAACTGATCAACCATGCAGATGTAGTGTCCATCAAGAGACATCAGGGGCATAGCAATAACTGATAAACCATGCAGGTGTAGTGTCCATCAAGAGACATCAGGGGCGTAGCTGTAACTGATCAACCATGCAGGTGTAGTGTCCATCAAGAGACATCAGGGGCGTAGCTGTAACTGATCAACCATGCAGGTGTAGTGTCCATCAAGAGACATCAGGGGCATAGCTATAACTGATCAACCATGCAGGTGTAGTGTCCATCAAGAGACATCAGGGGCGTAGCTGTAACTGATCAACCATGCAGGTGTAGTGTCCATCAAGAGACATCAGGGGCGTAGCTGTAACTGATCAACCATGCAGATGTAGTGTCCATCAAGAGACATCAGGGGCGTAGCTGTAACAGATAAACCATGCAGATGTAGTGTCCATCAAGAGACATCAGGGGCGTAGCTGTAACTGATCAACCATGCAGATGTAGTGTCCATCAAGAGACATCAGGGGCGTAGCTGTAACTGATCAACCATGCAGATGTAGTGTCCATCAAGAGACATCAGGGGCGTAGCTGTAACTGATCAACCATGCAGATGTAGTGTCCATCAAGAGACATCAGGGGCGTAGCTGTAACTGATCAACCATGCAGGTGTAGTGTCCATCAAGAGACATCAGGGGCGTAGCTGTAACTGATCAACCATGCAGATGTAGTGTCCATCAAGAGACATCAGGGGCATAGCTATAACTGATCAACCATGCAGGTGTAGTGTCCATCAAGAGATATCAGGGGCGTAGCTATAACTGATAAACCATGCAGATGTAGTGTCAATCAAGAGATATCAGGGGCGTAGCTATAACTGATAAACCATGCAGATGTAGTGTCAATCAAGAGATATCAGGGGCGTAGCTATAACTGATAAACCATGCAGGTGTAGTCTCCATCAAGAGTCATCATGGGCATAGCTATAACTGATCAACCATGCAGGTGTAGTGTCCATCAAGAGACATCAGGGGCGTAGCTGTAACTGATCAACCATGCAGATGTAGTGTCCATCAAGAGACATCAGGGGCGTAGCTGTAACTGATCAACCATGCAGATGTAGTGTCCATCAAGAGACATCAGGGGCGTAGCTATAACTGATAAACCATGCAGATGTAGTGTCAATCAAGAGATATCAGGGGCATAGCTATAACTGATAAACCATGCAGATGTAGTGTCAATCAAGAGATATCAGGGGCGTAGCTATAACTGATCAACCATGCAGATGTAGTGTCCATCAAGAGACATCAGGGGCATAGCTGTAACTGATAAACCATACAGGTGTAGTGTCCATCAAGAGACATCAGGGGCGTAGCTATAACTGATCAACCATGCAGATGTAGTGTCCATCAAGAGACATCAGGGGCGTAGCTATAACTGATCAACCATGCAGGTGTAGTGTCCATCAAGAGACATCAGGGGCGTAGCTGTAACAGATAAACCATGCAAGTGTAGTGTCCATCAAGAGACATCAGGGGCGTAGCTGTAACTGATCAACCATGCAGATGTAGTGTCCATCAAGAGACATCAGGGGGCGTAGCTGTAACTGATCAACCATGCAGGTGTAGTGTCCATCAAGAAACATCAGGGGCGTAGCTATAACTGATTAACCATGCAGGTGTAGTGTCCATCAAGAGACATCAGGGGCGTAGCTATGACTGATTAACCATGCAGGTGTAGTGTCCATCAAGAGACATCAGGGGCGTAGCTATAACTGATTAACCATGCAGATGTAGTGTCCATCAAGAAACATTAGGGGGGTAGCTGTAACTGATCAACCATGCAGATGTAGTGTCCATCAAGAGATATCAGGGGTGTAGCTATAACTGATAAACCATGCAGGTGTAGTGTCCATCAAGAGACATCAGGGGCGTAGCTGTAACTGATTAACCATGCAGGTGTAGTGTCCATCAAGAGACATCAGGGGCGTAGCTATAACTGATTAACCATGCAGGTGTAGTGTCCATCAAGAGACATCAGGGGCGTAGCTGTAACTGATAAACCATGCAGGTGTAGTGTCCATCAAGAAACATCAGGGGGCGTAGCTATAACTGATTAACCATGCAGATGTAGTGTCCATCAAGAAACATTAGGGGGGTAGCTGTAACTGATAAACCATGCAGGTGTAGTGTCCATCAAGAGACATCAGAAGCGTAGCTGTAACTGATAAACCATGTAGGTGTAGTGTCCATCAAGAGACATCAGAAGCGTAGCTGTAACTGATAAACCATGCAGATGTAGTGCCCATCAAGAGACATCAGAAGCGTAGCTGTAACTGATAAACCATGCAGATGTAGTGTCCATCAAGAGACATCAGGGGCGTAGCTGTAACAGATAAACCATGCAGATGTAGTGTCCATTAAGAGAAATCAGAAGCGTAGCTGTAACTGATAAATCATGCCGGTGTAGTGTCCATCAAGAGAAATCAGAAGCGTAGCTGTAACTGATAAACCATGCAGGTGTAGTGTCCATCAAGAGACATCAGAGGCGTAGCTGTAACTGATCAACCATGCAGGTGTAGTCTCCATCAAGAGACATCAGAGGCGTAGCTGTAACTGATCAACCATGCAGGTGTAGTCTCCATCAAGAGACATCAGAAGCGTAGCTGTAACTGATAAACCATGCAGATGTAGTGTCAATCAAGAGATATCAGGGGCATAGCTATAACTGATAAACCATGCAGATGTAGTGTCAATCAAGAGATATCAGGGGCGTAGCTATAACTGATAAATCATGCAGGTGTAGTGTCCATCAAGAGACATCAGGGGCGTAGCTATAACTGATAAACCATGCAGGTGTAGTGTCCATCAAGAGATATCAGGGGCGTAGCTATAACTGATAAACCATGTAGGTGTAGTGTCCATCAAGAGAAATCAGAAGCGTAGCTGTAACTGATAAACCATGCAGGTGTAGTGTCCATCAAGAGAAATCAGGGGCGTAGCTGTAACTGATAAACCATGTAGGTGTAGTGTCCATCAAGAGAAATCAGAAGCGTAGCTGTAACTGATAAACCATGCAGGTGTAGTGTCCATCAAGAGAAATCAGGGGCGTAGCTGTAACTGATAAACCATGCAGGTGTAGTGTCCATCAAGAGAAATCAGGGGCGTAGCTGTAACTGATAAACCATGTAGGTGTAGTGTCCATCAAGAGAAATCAGAAGCGTAGCTGTAACTGATAAACCATGCAGGTGTAGTGTCCATCAAGAGAAATCAGGGGCGTAGCTGTAACTGATAAACCATGTAGGTGTAGTGTCCATCAAGAGAAATCAGAAGCGTAGCTGTAACTGATAAACCATGCAGGTGTAGTGTCCATCAAGAGAAATCAGAAGCGTAGCTGTAACTGATAAACCATGCAGGTGTAGTGTCCATCAAGAGACATCAGGGGCGTAGCTATAACTGATAAACCATGCAGATGTAGTGTCCATCAAGAGAAATCAGAAGCGTAGCTGTAACTGATAAATCATGCCGGTGTAGTGTCCATCAAGAGAAATCAGGGGCGTAGCTGTAACTGATAAACCATGCCGGTGTAGTGTCCATCAAGAGAAATCAGGAGCGTAGCTATAACTGATAAACCATGCAGATGTAGTGTCCATCAAGAGAAATCAGAAGCGTAGCTGTAACTGATAAACCATGCAGGTGTAGTGTCCATCAAGAGATATCAGGGGTTTAGCTATAACTGATAAATCATGCAGGTGTAGTGTCCATCAAGAGACATCAGGGGCGTAGCTATAACTGATAAACCATGCAGATGTAGTGTCAATCAAGAGATATCAGGGGCGTAGCTATAACTGATAAATCATGCCGGTGTAGTGTCCATCAAGAGACATCAGGGGCATAGCAATAACTGATAAACCATGTAGGTGTAGTGTCCATCAAGAGACATCAGAAGCGTAGCTGTAACTGATAAACCATGTAGGTGTAGTGTCCATCAAGAGACATCAGAGGCGTAGCTGTAACTGATAAACCATGTAGGTGTAGTGTCCATCAAGAGACATCAGGGGCGTAGCTGTAACTGATAAATCATGCCGGTGTAGTGTCCATCAAGAGAAATCAGAAGCGTAGCTGTAACTGATAAACCATGCAGGTGTAGTGTCCATCAAGAGACATCAGGGGCGTAGCTGTAACTGATAAATCATGCCGGTGTAGTGTCCATCAAGAGACATCAGGGGCGTAGCTGTAACTGATAAACCATGTAGGTGTAGTGTCCATCAAGAGAAATCAGGGGCGTAGCTGTAACTGATAAACCATGTAGGTGTAGTGTCCATCAAGAGACATCAGGGGCGTAGCTGTAACTGATAAATCATGCCGGTGTAGTGTCCATCAAGAGACATCAGGGGCGTAGCTGTAACTGATAAACCATGTAGGTGTAGTGTCCATCAAGAGAAATCAGGGGCGTAGCTGTAACTGATAAACCATGTAGGTGTAGTGTCCATCAAGAGACATCAGAAGCGTAGCTGTAACTGATAAATCATGCCGGTGTAGTGTCCATCAAGAGAAATCAGAAGCGTAGCTGTAACAGATAAACCATGTAGGTGTAGTGTCCATCAAGAGACATCAGGGGCGTAGCTGTAACTGATAAACCATGTAGGTGTAGTGTCCATCAAGAGAAATCAGAAGCGTAGCTGTAACAGATAAACCATGTAGGTGTAGTGTCCATCAAGAGACATCAGGGGCGTAGCTGTAACTGATAAACCATGCAGGTGTAGTGTCCATCAAGAGAAATCAGAAGCGTAGCTGTAACAGATAAACCATGTAGGTGTAGTGTCCATCAAGAGACATCAGGGGCGTAGCTGTAACTGATAAACCATGCAGGTGTAGTGTCCATCAAGAGAAATCAGAAGCGTAGCTGTAACAGATAAACCATGTAGGTGTAGTGTCCATCAAGAGAAATCAGGGGCGTAGCTGTAACTGATAAACCATGTAGGTGTAGTGTCCATCAAGAGAAATCAGAAGCGTAGCTGTAACTGATAAACCATGCAGGTGTAGTGTCCATCAAGAGACATCAGGGGCGTAGCTGTAACTGATAAACCATGTAGGTGTAGTGTCCATCAAGAGACATCAGGGGCGTAGCTGTAACAGATAAACCATGTAGGTGTAGTGTCCATCAAGAGACATCAGGGGCGTAGCTGTAACTGATAAACCATGTAGGTGTAGTGTCCATCAAGAGACATCAGGGGCATAGCAATAACTGATAAACCATGTAGGTGTAGTGTCCATCAAGAGAAATCAGAAGCGTAGCTGTAACTGATCAACCATGTAGGTGTAGTGTCCATCAAGAGACATCAGAAGCGTAGCTGTAACTGATAAATCATGCCGGTGTAGTGTCCATCAAGAGAAATCAGGGGCGTAGCTGTAACTGATAAACCATGTAGGTGTAGTGTCCATTAAGAGAAATCAGGGGCATAGCAATAACTGATAAACCATGCAGGTGTAGTGTCCATCAAGAGAAATCAGGGGCGTAGCTGTAACTGATAAACCATGCAGGTGTAGTGTCCATTAAGAGAAATCAGGGGCGTAGCTGTAACTGATTAACCATGCAGGTGTAGTGTCCATCAAGAGAAATCAGGGGCGTAGCTGTAACTGATAAACCATGTAGGTGTAGTGTCCATTAAGAGACATCAGGGGCATAGCAATAACTGATAAACCATGTAGGTGTAGTGTCCATCAAGAGAAATCAGGGGCGTAGCTGTAACTGATAAACCATGTAGGTGTAGTGTCCATCAAGAGACATCAGGGGCATAGCAATAACTGATAAACCATGTAGGTGTAGTGTCCATTAAGAGACATCAGGGGCATAGCAATAACTGATAAACCATGTAGGTGTAGTGTCCATCAAGAGACATCAGGGGCGTAGCTGTAACTGATCAACCATGTAAGTGTAGTGTCCATCAAGAGACATCAGGGGCATAGCAATAACTGATAAACCATGTAGGTGTAGTGTCCATTAAGAGACATCAGGGGCGTAGCTGTAACTGATAAACCATGTAGATGTAGTGTCCATCAAGAGACATCAGGGGCATAGCAATAACTGATAAACCATGTAGGTGTAGTGTCCATTAAGAGACATCAGGGGCATAGCAATAACTGATAAACCATGTAGGTGTAGTGTCCATCAAGAGAAATCAGGGGCGTAGCTGTAACTGATAAACCATGTAGGTGTAGTGTCCATCAAGAGACATCAGGGGCATAGCAATAACTGATAAACCATGTAGGTGTAGTGTCCATCAAGAGAAATCAGAAGCGTAGCTGTAACTGATCAACCATGTAGGTGTAGTGTCCATCAAGAGACATCAGAAGCGTAGCTGTAACTGATAAATCATGCCGGTGTAGTGTCCATCAAGAGACATCAGGGGCATAGCAATAACTGATAAACCATGTAGGTGTAGTGTCCATTAAGAGACATCAGGGGCATAGCAATAACTGATAAACCATGTAGGTGTAGTGTCCATCAAGAGAAATCAGGGGCGTAGCTGTAACTGATAAACCATGTAGGTGTAGTGTCCATCAAGAGAAATCAGGGGCGTAGCTGTAACTGATAAACCATGTAAGTGTAGTGTCCATCAAGAGAAATCAGGGGCGTAGCTGTAACTGATAAACCATGTAGGTGTAGTGTCCATCAAGAGAAATCAGGGGCGTAGCTGTAACTGATAAACCATGTAGGTGTAGTGTCCATCAAGAGAAATCAGGGGCGTAGCTGTAACTGATAAACCATGTAAGTGTAGTGTCCATCAAGAGACATCAGGGGCGTAGCTGTAACTGATAAACCATGCAAGTGTAGTGTCCATCAAGAGAAATCAGAAGCGTAGCTGTAACTGATAAACCATGCAGGTGTAGTGTCCATCAAGAGACATCAGGGGCGTAGCTGTAACTGATAAACCATGCAAGTGTAGTGTCCATCAAGAGAAATCAGAAGCGTAGCTGTAACTGATAAACCATGCAGGTGTAGTGTCCATCAAGAGACATCAGGGGCGTAGCTGTAACTGATTAACCATGCAGGTGTAGTGTCCATCAAGAGACATCAGAAGCGTAGCTGTAACTGATAAACCATGCAGATGTAGTGTCCATCAAGAGACATCAGGGGCGTAGCTGTAACTGATAAACCATGTAGGTGTAGTGTCCATCAAGAGACATCAGAAGCGTAGCTGTAACTGATAAACCATGTAGGTGTAGTGTCCATCAAGAGACATCAGAAGCGTAGCTGTAACTGATAAACCATGCAGATGTAGTGTCCATCAAGAGACATCAGGGGCGTAGCTGTAACAGATTAACCATGCAGGTGTAGTGTCCATCAAGAGACATCAGGGGCATAGCTGTAACAGATAAACCATGCAGGTGTAGTGTCCATCAAGAGAAATCAGAAGCGTAGCTGTAACTGATAAACCATGCAGGTGTAGTGTCCATCAAGAGACATCAGAAGCGTAGCTGTAACTGATAAACCATGCAGGTGTAGTGTCCATCAAGAGACATCAGAAGCGTAGCTGTAACTGATAAACCATGCAGATGTAGTGTCCATCAAGAGACATCAGGGGCGTAGCTGTAACAGATTAACCATGCAGGTGTAGTGTCCATCAAGAGAAATCAGAAGCGTAGCTGTAACTGATAAACCATGCAGATGTAGTGTCCATCAAGAGACATCAGAGGCGTAGCTATAACTGATAAACCATGCAGGTGTAGTGTCCATCAAGAGACATCAGGGGCGTAGCTGTAACTGATAAATCATGCAGGTGTAGTGTCCATCAAGAGAAATCAGGGGCGTAGCTGTAACTGATTAACCATGCAGATGTAGTGTCCATCAAGAGAAATCAGGGGCGTAGCTGTAACTGATTAACCATGCAGGTGTAGTGTCCATCAAGAGACATCAGGGGCGTAGCTGTAACTGATAAACCATGCAGGTGTAGTGTCCATCAAGAGAAATCAGAAGCGTAGCTGTAACTGATAAACCATGCAGGTGTAGTGTCCATCAAGAGACATCAGGGGCGTAGCTATAACTGATAAACCATGCAGGTGTAGTGTCCATCAAGAGATATCAGGGGCGTAGCTATAACTGATAAATCATGCAGGTGTAGTGTCCATCAAGAGACATCAGGGGCGTAGCTATAACTGATAAACCATGCAGGTGTAGTGTCAATCAAGAGACATCAGGGGCGTAGCTTTAGCAGATTTATCATGCAGGTGTAGTGTCCATCAAGAAACATCAGGGGCTTAGCTATACCCTACAATACCTATGTGAAGCTGCACCAGTCCCCTTATCTATAAGAGCAATTTGTTTGAAGACATCAAACTTTTTTCCTGATATTTAGACAGAAGTCCACCATTCTTGATAAGTCTACTACAATTAACCAGTTGTAGTGTCCATCATCAGTGATGTCCATTCCTTCTTGAGTGTCTTAAATGAGCACTGACAGGTTGACCAAGCAGTGACCACAACCCCATAAGGTCTCACTCAACAGGGATTAGGACCTGTCACTCCAGCGGGCCAGCCTTTAATTAACGGCCCTAGAACTTGTCCCCAGTGATGAATGGCCACTGATAAGCCCAGCCTTTGATAATCCCCATCTTGATGAGTGAAAACTTAATTAAGTGTTAAGATGCACATTTGATATGGTTGTATCATGCTTTGAAAATAATGTTGGTAACAATCCTGATCTTTTGGTGATGATCATCTGCAACCAATTGTATAAGGGTGAACTCTTTACTTTGGTCAAAGTTTGCCAAACTGTTTAGTGATTGGTCAATATATATACTATGACTACTGTTAACCATGCAAATAATTTAAACTAGAATACATAGATGGACAATTTATCCGAGTTTTATTGAACTGATTGCTCTAAAACATAAGTATGGTTAAGAAACATGTAGTTATACCAGTTACACTTTCGAAAAAATATTGATTTAGTATTGATAAATTATAATGTACACAATATACATGTATGTATGTGTTTGAAAATAAAAAAAATAATCATCATGTATTCAAGGTCCACCATTGAATTGATTGTTAATGCTGATTGGCTGTCTCCATTTGAAACATTGACAGGCCGTCTCCATTGGAAACCGTGACAGACACAACATTTGTTTCAAAATTAGTGCTTATGACAGGAATCATTTTTCTTGGACAGCAAATCGTGGGTGAAATGTCCAGCAGGGAAATGACGAGATAATTGAGCCCAGCTGAAGTGGGGAATGATTAGCTTTATGAGTGGGCAGTCTCGGAAGAAGTGGCTGGCATGTAATAAAACTACCCGGGCATGTCTACAAAAACATTACTGGAAGAAGGGCCGCATTCCCCCCTGTCATGATTCCAAAGGCCAGAGAAAATGATAATTTAAATGCAGGTTCCCAAAAGTCATGTCTTAAAAAAAGAAATTGCTTAGTGAGCAGATTTCTTTAAGATCCGAAAGCATGACTTGGATACGTCATTACCAAATTGTTGACCAATTTTTCGCAGGGTAGCCAAGTTTTTGTCATTAAATAGCACAAGGGTGATTTTTGGCAGATTTCAGAAGAGGACGAGCAGGGATGAAAATCTTAAGATTATTTTGTCTGACCTTAATGAGGAATCTTGGAGCCGGAAAAGTCAGGAAGCCCCTAGGCTCCCGGTCAGTAATGAATACGGCTGTTTGTTTCAATTTGTCTTCTGTGAAAGTGATACTGTGAAATTGGTTTTTAAAGTCATCAATCTTTAAACAATTACTGCCATGTTTTGACTTGTAATGCTAGTAAACATGTCTTCATATCCAGGCCATAGGCACTTTCTTGTACTTACCATGTGAAAATGTTGTCAAATTAGTTGAAGCAGTTAGAATTTGTGATTATTTTTATTATCATGGGCTGCTGCAGAATGTAGTTGTATACTTGTGAGAGTGTCGAGCAGGGGAGGGGCAGTAGGGGCACATTTTAGGAGCACAACTAAGGGTTAACATTTTCTTGCCCAGGACCACAGAATAAGCAGTAAACATGTTAGGGTGTTTGGGGGTCCACCCCCCCAGATAATTTTTTTTGCCTATTTTTTGTCTAAAATGGAGCATTTTGATGTAATGTATTTTTTGTCTACCATCTTGACATGAAATGTTCAATTGGACGATTTTAGACGGCTTGTTTAGATAAAGAAAAAAATGTGTTTTATTTCAAACTACTTGCACACAATGCCTTGAAGACCAATAATGGTATGGTAAAAATTCTGTTTTCCAAACACAAAAAAAGATTCCTTGCTATAAGTTCAGAGACTGCCCATCTGCAATCATTCACTCTGCTTCTGGAACTTTATTTTCATCCTATTCCATGTTTCATGCCATGCGAACACAAGGATCTTACAAGGATCTTACACGCAAGCGATTGTTTCTTTGTTTTCATTTATGACACAATATATCCATCTGGACTTCAACAAAAAGAGGCATTTTGTCTTTGTTGAAAAAAAATCTTGAAATTCCTAGCAAAACTTATATATATTTGATTTTGATCTTTGTAAAACCCAGCCAACCTTTCCAAGCTGTCAATCATTCAGTTGTTTGGATATAAATGTCACCACCAATCTTTTACCAGCACAGCTGTACACAAAACAACATGGGTAGGTTTTGGTGGAACAAGAAAAATGCCAAAATGTAGCAGACAACAAGTTTGTTGAGTCAGACATACATGAATGGAAACTGAAGTTAGGGCAGATTTTACCTATCAATATATCAATATATGTTCCCTTATTTTAGCATGTGACTATTTCAAAGTATGAAGGAGTATATCAATATTTGAGCCCTATTTTAAGTTTGTCTTTTTTTTCAAAGTATGAAGGAATATATCAATATATGTGCCCTATTTTTAGCTGGACTCTTTTTCATGGTATGAAGGAATATATCAATATATGTGCCCTATTTTTAGCTTGTAACTTTATCAAAGTATGAAGGCATATGTCCGTATATAAGCCCTTTTTCAGCTAGACTCTTTCAAAGTATGAAGGAATATGTCAATATATGGGCCCTATTTTTAGCTAGTCCCTTTTTTTTAAAGTATGATGGCATATGTCAGTATACGAGTGCTATTTATAGCTATAATATCTTAATCAAAGAGCTGTAATGTCAGACAATTGTTGGAAGCATGCAAATACCCCCATATGTTGAACCATACACTCTCATACTCTCGATATTTCTTAAAGATTATCTTTCTAGCCACTGAAGACACATTTTAATGACAATACAAAAGTTATATATGCATACAATGTTCAGTGGTTCTTTGGGTATAATCTGTAATGTCTCTGTATGCTCGACAAAGCCTTGAAATCCTTAAAAATCATCGAAATCAGAACTACAATGCGTATACTATAGGGTTGCAACACCCCTTTGGGTACATTTTATTTAACTTTTTTGGTGAATCTGTTTACCGAATACTGATATGTGAAGGTTTTTTGTGTACTGGGTATCACCCTCTTTACTGCTAGATGGGTTGTCCATAAAATGGCAAGAATATGGCGTGCCATAAAGGGGAGTTTCAGCCTCTACCGGCCAATGTCATCATAATAAATACATTAAAACATATACCTTGCCAATATACTGCCTAGGTCCTATGCAAGAGTATAGTAAAAAAATGATTTATTTTCAAAGCGCCTGAGGTTTAGCGGGAGCCAACATGACAGAACATTGGCTGCCGGAGTGTGCCATCTTTCAACAACTGAACATGTTCGGCACGGAGCTGTCGAGTCTTGTTGTGGCACATTATGCTCTGTTTGCATGTTGATTGTTATCTGTGATGATGGAATAGACCTATTATCAGCAGATTTTTGTATATCAGCAGATTTTCATAGATATTTTTGTCTCAATTTCTGCAATAATTATCTTTACATGTTTAGTTAATTGTGACATAATACCAAAACAAAAATCGCTAATTGGTTTGCAAATAAAATGGAGAACTGGAATTGAACTGTTACTGAATTTTTTCTGAGGAAATATTTGCACCAATACTAAATGGAATGAAACCTAAGCAGACTGAGGGGGCTTAAACTGCGGAAATTGCTTCGTTTTCAAGAGGACAACTTGAAGAGAACTAATTTCAGACTGGTTTCCTAACTTGTTCCTAATTTTCCGTGTTCTAACAAGTGGATATAACGCGTAGCAGAAAAGGGCAATGGAGTAAGATACACTGTGTAAGCAATTATTTTCAGAAATAAAGCAGAATTGGGAGATGAATTGGAAAATTGGTAATATTGGCATTTTATTTGGGCGACTGTATAATTTTCAGGTTCTTTTGTCAGCTGGTGGTAAATGCTTAACCCTAAGGTAGCAGGTTGGAGCACTTGTAGCCGGTAATTAATTGGGCGTTAGATATTTTAAGGTTGAATGAGTGTAGAACCTTTAAAGTCCTCATATTGAAACAATTATGTCAGAAAAACTAGTTGTTTATTGCAATTTTTGAGTGAAATGTATAAAGATTGAAGCAATGTTTAAAGTCAATAAAATAAACATTTCGAAGATATTAAATGGCATGCATGTGAGATTATTCTTTGATTCTGGATTCAAATTTATTTTGAAAACCACTTACATTTTATTGTATGTATGTTAATGTTGGCAAAAAGCATTTATTTGCCCAGAAGAACGCCATACATACTGCAGTTATTGGTCCCATTTGTACAGCCAGCTAATGCATGTTTAATGACCATTGGTGTAACACAATACCCATCCAGTTCTCTTTGATTCTGTTAATTCTCAATACACAGGTAATCAACACTATCAAAGGGTAATCACAATTGTTTAACCAACTTATCATCTCCCCATGGGGAGGCTTATCAGCAAAGAGTTGGGAAAGTTTGTGCTACACCCCTCTGATCCTGGGTTAAGCTTGTTCTGTTGGCAAATTAACAATTACTTGTTTATCTTCACTGTTTATTTCTCCACTATCTTGACCACTTGTGGTAGTATCTATGGTGTATTGTTTGGCAGCAATTAAACTCAAGTGAGTATTCTGGCAAAATATGTATAAGGATTTATGTACTGCCCATCTTTGTTATGGGATATTTCTTAACAATCATCTTTTTTACATGATTTATTAAGTTATAATATTGCCTTACCAAAACTATCAAAATATTTTGTGAACAAATCTTCTTGCTTGTTGTCTCTGAAAAAAGATTTTTAGCATGGTTGTCTACATCATCATCGTCATCGTAGTCGTTGTCATCATTGTTATGGTCATCATCGTCATGAGCATCATCATCATCATCATCAGCAGCAGCAGCACCAGCATCAGAAAAATAATTTTATTATCAATATCAATTATCATGATTATCATATCATCAGCAGCATCATCATTAGGTGATTGCATAACTCAGTAGGCAGGACTGGCTGTAAATAAAAATAAAAATTCCACTATATTCATTTTTAAAATGGATAAAAATCGATCCCTCATGAGTGGCCAGAGTGGATTGGAAAGAATCCAGGCTAGTCTGCTCAATGAGGCATGCATGTTGCACAGCAGAATGATTGCCATGAAAGAACTGTTTTGTTAGATGGATGTTCGAGCTAAGACTTGGCGGAAGTGTTGGTGGTGCCTTCTGGTGGATTGAGCATTATTGGGAGAAGGATCTGGCATTTTGTCAACTAGGTTTTGCATTATAAATTATTGGTTACATCCCTGTACTAAGTCTTAATACTTTTGTACTTATTATGACATATTATTTATGGCCATATGATTGCAGCCAATGAATATTTTATATGTTATAATAATGACATAAGGGAAATGACCACTGGTCAGTGTGGCCTGGTCATTTAATTGACCATCTGGTGATACACCCTGCTGGTCATTACTGACTCAACGTCTTGTCCTCTTGGGTGTAATTACAGTTCTTGGTAAAAGATTCAGTGTTTGTCTTGACTCTAAGAAGTCAAATTCCATTTGTTTGAGCAACAATTGAAAAGGGCATATTATTATGGTCAAGTGTATAAGCTGTACTGAGTATTGTGATTCTGCTGTCATCACCAGTAATTTGGTGGATTGTTTTGCATGTTTGCATGGAGGAGGACAATGATGTGACAGTAGGTTAGAATTCAAAATGTTACATCAAGTGTAAGGCTAATCTCTGTCTTACAATTCAAAAATAACAAAACTGAAAGTGATACAGGTATTTGCAAATTTACCAAAACTTTTTTTTATTTACTTGCAATATGTTAGGTGCATTGAACAAAATAGATGACAGACTATATATATGTGCCTTATAGAATACAGTGTATTGGTTTTAGGTTATCTGTTGACTGAAGAAAAATTGTTGAGGATAATAATGTCATATAGCATTGATGTTGTTGTGATCCTTAGCAGCAGGGTTAGTGTCAGTGGCGGTGTGCAAAACTTTAACCTCTAAGTTCAGGATATTCATATGAAACTTGCTACACATGTATGTGCATGATGGGAAGACAAAACACTTGTTAACACTTAAACCCATAACACTGGCTTTAATAATTAATGAGTTATGCCCCTTTTGTTGCTTAAAACAACAACAAGAAGCATTGGCATTTTGCTTGCAGTGCTCTTGTTTATGTAAACTCTAAATTATACAATAACTGCCACATCTGTATTCATGGAGAATAAGATAAATTGTCTTGCATATGTGCAGTGCCAATGCCTGTTTCTGGTTCAGATCTATTGGTTTTGGCATATGAAATATTTCTGCGTAATTTATAAGTCTAGGTGAGATGATTTATTTCTGGACAATGACAGAATGATCTTTTATATTTGCAGGAACAACAAGGCATGAGTCAGACAGCATAAAGACGACCTTGTCCAAGAACAGCACAAAGACAACCTTGTCCAAGAACAGCATAAAGACGACCTTGAACAGATACAGCATGCTTCTCAGGATCTAGACACTTGTGGTAGGTTTGTAATGTAGAAGTTTAACCATTTCGTTGCATACATTTAATTTTAAGTCATACTATACTATTATGTACGGCAATAATTTGACATCGGCGGTCTCCCAGGCTGTAACATCTTTGCGATTATGGCTCTGAAAGGGGTATAATATAAAACAGTTCCTGCACACACTACCTGAGTTATTGAAATACAGGTTGTGTATAATTTTGAACATGAGGGTCGGTGAAGTGAATGTTTCGTGTCAAGCTTATTGATGTTCCAATTATCAATTACAATCAAAAATTGATTGGTCGGGCCTGAAATTGGCGACAATCTATTGAATTTGGTCATTATCGATAATCGCTTCAACTGGCAAGTTGGTTCATCTTATTTGGGTGCAGTTTATTTTCTCCTTTGAATTCATTTATACATTTTAAAGTGTTCAGTCATTTTCTTAATAATCTGGCCGGAAGCAAAAACAAAGCTTAATAACTAATCAGACATTCGCATAACATTAGCAAAGTTTACAATTACGAGTTATATACAAGAATAAAACTTCTATAGTCTGTAACCGATTTTACTTTCAATAATCAATTAATTGATTGAAACCGATTAATGATAGTCAAACTGGAACCGATTCCCAACATTAGTCAAGCTTACCGTGCAGTATGTCACATGCATTTACTGAAATATTGTTAAATCGATTATTTGAGTGAAACCAATTATTGATAGTCAAAATGGAACCGATTTCCAACACTAGTCAAGCTTACCGTGCAGTAAGTCACATGCATTTACTGAAATATTGTTGTAATTTTTCTTCCCTGGTTTAGATATAATTTGTTTTGATGTGCTGTGCTTAAAATGGTCATTTTAACATTGTTATAATTCTCCATCTTGGATCATTTTGACATCATGGCAGAGGACTGTTTTGAACCCAGTTTACTCTTGAAGATCCAAGATTTGCACTCAGTTTTCTCTGACAGATCCAATATTTGGACACAGTTTGACAGATCCAAGATTTGGACACAGGTTTCTCTGACAGAACCAAGATTCGTACACATTGTTCTCTGACAGATCAAAGATATGAATTCAACCTAGAGAAATATGGTTAAATATTGTAACGTATTTCTGATATATTTCCTTTCCTGTTTCAAGCAAAGCAAACCTGCAACAACATGTAAATAACATACGATGATTATTAGCGAGTATTTCAAAGCCCTGAAGCAGGGTTTCTATAATAAATACAATTTGTTGATAAATCTTTGAAGAATTACTCAGAACTAGCAGCATCTTTTAATGATGGAAAGTTTTTGCTTGCAAAGAAAAATGAATTAGTATATACTTGGTATGCCTGTAATTACCTAGGAACCGGGCTTTGAGGTTTGTTTTATGACAAAGGCATAACTTACAGAAAAGTTTCTTTGCCATGCGTTACATCAGAGAATTTTGACATGTATATCATAAGAGGCCATGATGACTATCTTTGAATCTGTGGTGGTTGATTAATTACGAGAGGTAATTGTTGTTTTGTGAGTCAAGATTACTGAAGAACAGTTGTTTGTGACTATATATTATAAGGTTTGTTATTTATCTCCATTACAAAAAAACATGATAATGGAGTAAAACTTCCTGTTACTGGAATCATTATCCTTCTGGATAAAAAAGTGTAATGTAATAATTACTGCGCCCACAATCTGAGTTATTGAAATTATATGCAGAGTGCTACATGTATTTAGTGCCAAATGTAAAACTCAATCATGTTAGTGGTTTGTGTAGTATCTTTTTTGTACCATATTATAAGTTACCTGGTGACCTGATATGGGAGATATGGGGCTAAGGAAACCATATATGGTCAGACGAAGCTTGAACCCGAATATGGTTTCCTGCGCCCCATATATTCCATATATTGTGTGACCAGTCATGACCAGTCCTTGACCAATGGCATTGCATCATTCATGTTGGAGCCATGATTTTTTTCTTACGGTGCAAAAAGGAGCATGTGAATTTTGGAATACACGTTACTTATTGCACAGTAAGAGCTCTGCTTACTGATATGAGAATTAATGCATGATTCAAACAAACAAAACAACTCTACAATAAAATTGGTACAAATACTTGTTACAATAATTGGAGATACAACTTGCTCCCTGGAGATAAATTAAGTTCCAATATTTCTGTGTATATCTGGCTAGTAGCCATGTTCCTCATAGAAATGTATGATAATCATTCTTGGCAATTTGTTGATCAAGTGTTATGTCATGACTTGCCAATGGAATAGCCATTTAATTGGCACTTAACTTGTGTTAATGCTTCAGGCTTGTTAATTATTCACTTGCTGAATGCTTCCAAATAATGGTTCATTGGGCAAAGAATTACTTTAAGGTCTTCCCTGAACATGTAGATTATTACCGGTAGAATACAACCTACATTTCAAGCCAATGAAATTACAGATAGGCAATCATTTAGTACTAAGAATTAATCATTAAGAATTTCACCTTTCGCGGGTGTTTAAAGGTCCTCCTACTATACCACTCATCAGATTTTGTGTGGTCAATGGATCAGCCAATGGTTGTATTCTAAGCCAGTAAGATCACCTTGAATTCAAGGGCTTGTTCGCTATGCTCACTCACCCATTCTCTTATTAATAAAAAATTTACTTCATGTCATCTAACTATTACATAGAGGCATTATATATAATGTCTATATATGTACGCTCCCATGCACAATTAATAAGAAATTACCAAATGAGTACCATATCTTGTTTCTCAAAAATCATTTGCATTTGGGTACTCCCTATAAGTTCAAAAGTCTTATAATCTACCATTCTGTGTCTATAAATTATTCTTTATTAGCATGTCATCATTTGTATTGTTTATGACCCCAAAGTTATAAATTTCACATTTTAGGCCCCCCCCCCCCCCCCCCCCCCCCCCCCCCGTTTGTGAATCAGGAGACAATCCATGTCCTAGATCACCTGCATCTTTATTTATGACTTCACAAATCTATTGTTGTTGACAGTCCTAATGAAATCTTGTCTGACAAGAGCTCATGCCAGACATGGCTTATCACTTGTTTAGGCTGGGCTTATCAGCAGTTTTCAACAAGAGAACAGGTTTGTGTTACTTTTTAAAGTCATGTATGACTGTAAAATTTTAAACTAAAAAATTATTATATAAAATGGATTATAAATTTAAAGTCATCGAAATGCATTTTAAAGCCAATCGATTCATTAGCAGCTGATTCATCTGATCATTAATATACAAAAAGAGGGAATGAACATTGATTGGTATTTCATCAGTATTTTAACAGTTCTTACACAAACAAACTTGTTATATTTTTTTACCAACTTGTAGTAGGTGTATAATATATATTAGTGGCTTAAAATTCCATAATTTGACTGAAATGCCTTTATTCTATTCATTATGGTATTGCCTTTTTTCCCAAAAAGCTGGAAAAAAACCCTGAAAAGTAAATTACTGAAAATATTTAAGCCTCAATTAATAAAAGTGGATATTTTCTCTGTCTAACTTAATTCTGGACCAATGCCACTGATGCCTCTGCCTAGATGTACGGTGATGTAATTAAACAGAAAATCATACTCATGAATATTCATGGCAAGGTGTCTTGAATAATTAGTGATGCTTATTAGTAATAATGAAATGGCTGCCTCCTTTCAGCTTTCATCTACAGATATGTGAAGATCATGCAACTGTGGATAATATTGGTGGATTAATTAATGGTAAACTATTGCATGTAAAATTAAAAAATATATTAAAGCTGCACTCTCACAGATATACCATTTTTACAACTTTTTTTATTTTTTGTCTTGGAAAGAACAATTTTTTGCGTAAATATCTGCAAACCAATAATATAAGATTGCTGACAAAAAAAACAGATTGTAGATTTTCATATTTCCATTCGAAAATTAATGTTTTATGGCTTACTAACTGTTTAAGAAAAATGCACAAAACATCAATTTTTGAACTTTAATATAAAGATCTGCGATCTAATTTTTACAATAAGTAAACTTATCATGTTAGTGTGATGTTATTATTTTTTTATTATGTAAAATTGAAAAATACATCCATAATATAAAGCAAAATCTAGGATAATATGAGGTAGTAGCCAGTGCAGTAGAGTATTTCAGTATAATCACGGTCATTAAAACCACGGTTTATTGGGCCGTGGTATAAAATAAGTTTATCGCTAGCAATTTCAATAATATTGTATCATTCTTAAATGATCAAGGATAACTTTAAGAGCAAAAAATATTATATCCAGAGAAAATAATGATATTTATCTTGGAGGCATATCATTTTTATCAACTTATGAAAGTAGTTTTCTTGCGTCTCTTTGATGTTCGCAGCCATTTGTTAAAATTAAATGCCCATTTAAGAGAATTGCGATAGACTCAAGCTAAATTAATGCCAGTTTATTCTTGAATTTTCCGTCATTTAATGGATTTATTAAATATCAGTGTTTTAGAATAGAGTTTTGGGAATTTTATCATCATCCTGACAATATACAGACATAGGGTTTAGCCGTATCAGATCTCATCTATATTAGAGTAGGGAATAAAAGAAAATCAAACATTTGGTGGAACTATACCTTCACATGTATAACAGAATGTTGAATAAAAGAAAATCAAACATTTGGTAGAAATATACCTTCTCATGTATAACAGAATGTTGAATAAAAGAAAATCAAACATTTGGTGGAAATAATACCTTCAACTGTATAACAGAATGTTGAATAAAAGAAAATCAAATATTTGGTGGAATTATACCTTCACATGTATAACAGAATGTTGAATAAAAGAAAATCAAACATTTGGTGGAATTATACCTTCACATGTAACGTAGAATGTTGAATAAAAGACAATCAAACATTTGGTGGAATTATACCTTCACATGTAAAGCAGAATGTTGAATAAAAGACAATCAAACATTTGGTGGAATTATACCTTCACATGTATAGCAGAATGTTGAATAAAAGAAAATCAAACATTTGGTGGAATTATACCTTCACATGTAAAGCAGAATGTTGAATAAAAGACAATCAAACATTTGGTGGAATTATACCTTCACATGTAAAGCAGAATGTTGAATAAAAGAAAATCAAACATTTGGTGGAAATAATACCTTCAACTGTATAGCAGAATGTTGAATAAAAGAAAATCAAACATTTGGTGGAATTATACCTTCACATTTATAGCAGAATGTTGAATAAAAGACAATCAAACATTTGGTGGAATTATACCTTCACATGTATAACAGAATGTTGAATAAAAGAAAATCAAACATTTGGTGGAATTATACCTTCACATGTAAAGTAGAATGTTGAATAAAAGACAATCAAACATTTTGTTGTCGGCATTGTCATGCAAAACTTGGCACTAACACAAACATGTTCAAAAATATTTACTCAGCTTTGTAAACATGTTATTGTTGTGAAGGAAGTCCCATAACGAGATAACTCTGGGCTTAGTCAATGTTGAGTTATTCCCCGTGATCCTTATCTTCCAATTATATCAGAGTAAAACAGAGAGTTTCTGCTTTCACAGGAAGTTCTTTAAATGAATTGTACATTCACACATAGATATGCAGCAGTCTGCAGTCTCCTAGCACCTATCTTGTTTACAGAGCTAGCCTATAGCGGATTCCCTGGCGTGGGCGCACCTGGCGCGCGCACGCACCTTAAATTGTCCAAGTTAATAATAACTCAATATGAGAAAATGAATATGCATGGAATGCACCAAATTATGCAACATTTTGAACTATTAAAATTTGCCAAAAAAATGGGGGAGGATAAAAAAAAAACGAAACCACACTTTTTCGATTCCAAAATTGCGCTCCAGCCAACCTTTATTTTTTGTACGGCTGCTGCAAAGGATGTTTTTTTACAGATTTCAAAGGAATGCTCTGTTCTCATGCTTTTGTGCTCAACAAGACATTTCTGATTTCACTTTTGATACAGTCTAGCATGCTTCTCCCACTTTTCTCACAGGAATTGCTAATTACATAATTGTTCTTACTAATAGACCTTCTTTCAACTTACAGCAGTCTCTATGGCTGACTCGGCATATCAAAACTTGATGCCAAGAAGATGTATACTGGATACCAGAGGAGGGGGGGGAATTGCAGAAATCAAGTTGTTGCACACACAGAGGCCACAAAAAAAAAAGAGTTTGTCTGGTATTTCCCGACCGACTTATGAGCAATCTGAGATAAAAGGAGGGAGAGTTTGGGTTTTTTCATTACGGAATTAAGGGGTTGGAAATAAAAAAAACATACAAAAAACAACAACAACAACCCATACAAGCCTATCCACAACTCATATTGTGGATAAGAGATATGTGAAACAAACTATTTATTTAGTGTGGTCTGAGTGGTGCAGTATGTTTGCGCAAGGGAAAAGTGTTTTGAATCATCCAGCTGTGCATGTTGATGTAAGAAGATAAAACTGTAAATGTACTGGAAGTTTACTCATCAGATATATGGAATCTGATTGATAAAATATATCGGCTGGGTATCATGTAAGGTTATTATTTCAGAAACTGTTTAGATTTCATACACATTTAACACTTACTGTTGAGTTACATTGTTAATATAAATGAAAAATGCATCATCTGAAAAGGAGGTATGGAAAATCTGTGTATGAAGCATCATTTTGCTGAGGCCATAATAGTAACTGCAGGTCTCAAATTTTAGAATTATTGCATAAATGAAAAAAGAGTAAACTCTGCAATCTGGCATAGACACTTAATGCTTTTGACTTATTGAGGTTTCCATCTGACTACCTTCTTACAAATTATAGGGGTCTGCCAGACTACCTTCTTACAAATTATAGGGGTCTGCCAGACTACCTTCTTACAAATGCTAAGACTCCGCCAGACTTAACCAACTAAAATACTAGGAGTCAGACAGCCTACCTTCTAACAAATGTTAGGAGTCGGACAGCCTACCTTCCAACAAATGCTAGGAGTCCGACAGCCTACCTTCTAACAAATGCTAGGAGTCCGACAGCCTACCTTCCAACAAATGCTAGGAGTCTGACAGCCTACCTTCTAACAAATGTTAGGAATCGGACAGCCTACCTTCCAACAAATGCTAGGAGTCCGACAGCCTACCTTCTAACAAATGCTAGGCGTCTTAGTCACCATCAAGGAGTGCAGCATTTAAAATAAAACTCTAATTTATAGAGAAAACGGAAGAATTTCTTATTACAACTATTTTATTTTAAATGAAAATAAATGATTGGGTTTTTTGTGTTTTAATGAAGATTCATAAACTGACAATAATACTAATAAATCTAAAATAGCATTTATTGTTTCTGTCTCCTTGGCATGAGCTAGCAGACTGACAGACTGCCAATCAAAGAAATGTCGGAGACTGTGCCAGAATTTAGGAGTCTCAGGCTCCCTTAAGTGTCGAACCCTGCCAATATACTACACAATTTTCGGAGCCTGAAATGAATTAAGTTGAGATGCAAATGTGTTGTCAATACCTAGGAAGTTGTTGACTGCAGTTAATAAGCATTCAAGGTAACTTAGAAAATTTATGATCAATCACTCTTGCTGTAAAAATTGTTGAGTTTTAATAGCTCCATAACCTATAATGGCAAAAAAGAAAATGTGTGGTTAGGGTAACATGTATATTGTCCAAAAACAATTAGGGTAGGTAGGATTTAAAAGTAATAACAAACTATTTATTAGGCTTTATATTAGAACATTTTTGTAATTATATTAGAATGTTTTTATAATAATTGGGGAATGATGTAAAAGGAATCCTTAATAAAAAGCTTTTTAAACTACAAATTAAAACACATGGTTCAAAAAATAATTAACCCTTGGACTAAAAAAAAAGAAGAGTACAAAGAAGAGTTGGCGTGTATTTCAGGGTAGGGTCGGGTAACCAAAACCCTATTATAAAGTTGTTGTTTTTTGAGAAAAATGGATCCCCTAGGGATACCCTTTGTATATTCACTTAATTTTTGGATTTTGCTTGAAAAAAATCTTTTTGAAATTGGAATCTATCCTCAAGTACATGCCACACCAACTGCACTCAACAACTCACAGCATGGATCAGCAGTAAATTTCAGGCAAAAAACAAAACATCAATAAAAAAAAAAATATATGTATATGCTAGGAAACTCACTGACATGAACCATCTGCGGGTATAAACAAAACGGTGCTGCACACGTCAGACAGATTGCCTCATGCCGATAGAGTTTGGTTTCACTGCTGTGTCAGGTTCCATTACAATACTGAAGTCTCATGTTTTACTGTTGCTCCTGGCAGGCAAGGATCATATTGTGCTGGATGAGGTTGCAATCATTGCATTGTATGGAAAAGAATTGACAGCCATAAAGTAATAATGCATTATTCAATCATCATTGAACTTGGTAAAAGTAACTTAAATCATGATTATCCAATCTTCATTGAACTTGGTAACCATGAGTAATTAAAGTAGTTACTATCTGATCATCATTGAACTTAGCTTGGTGACAACTCAGTGTGTCTGTGGGTGTAATAAGGTTTGGTTATTAGATTTATTCCTTAGTAACACCAGAATTATTCCCCTTTAATGACATCAATTTGGTTAACAGCAAAGAGGTGCAAATACAAAACCAATTGTTTCAATAAGTTAGAACTGTTCTGATTGTGCCTTTTACTGTACAACTTTAAAAATATGAATGCAATTATGGTTTGTTGGTTTCTACATCTACAAAATCATGTACACCACATGGCCTTGCCTCCCAGTGAATAATTTGAGCTGATTTTATCTCCCAATTATCATGGCACTATCAGGCAGGAAAGTTATGTGTGCCGAGATGCATATTCTACCCTCTTGAAAATAATTGTTGTTTGATAATCTTTGATAGCTTTTTTCTAGGAATTTATGTTGGTACAAGTGGAAAGCTAAAGAACAGATTAGAAAAAACAACACCTTTGGTCACTTTGTTTTATGGAAGCTTTTTGTTCTTTACAAAAACCTTTGTGCGTTTATGTCAGAATCTGTTTATGTTAAATTGGCCAATTAACAAAAAAAAGTTATGCTATTGTAACATCACCCATTACTAGTTATATTAGTTATCGAAATTAGATAAAAAAAAAAAAAATATGTATTATTTTAGTAGTTTTCTAAAGAATATATTTGAGTGAACATATGTTCAAATTTGACCATTTCATGTATAAAACTTTCTACAATAGTCATATACCCTGATGACAAAGGTCAGTTTGAAACCTGGTTTCCTGGTTCTCCAAATAAAAGTTATGCTTACCTGTAACCTTCCATATTTTTATTGGAGGTGTTAGTGGGGAAAAAAAAATATTAAAAAAATGACGCTATACAAAAGCATTAATCATTAGAATATTGGGCTTTGTACTTGTATCATAGTGTCAATGACAGTATTCAATAATGAGCATGCATATAAGTTGTGATTTATCTGCATGCTTAGCTTATTGCACACTAAGAACATGTACTGCCTTAATTCTGGTTACTGTTAACGAGTGAACAAAAACAAGGTGAACACTTTTCAATATGCTTGTTCTGTTGTTTTCAATTTTCTTTTTAAGGGTAATATCTTCAAATATTGCCTATTTCCTTAAAGAACATAACTAAATTGCATGCTGTCTAGTCTCATATCTCACAAGCAGCAATATGAGAGATCAAATTAATTTATCTCCTAAACTCTTAGACTCTTAGATATGGCTCCATGTCTAGGAATGTTGAGATTACCGAAACATGCAAAGTCCATCACCAACTTCCAGCAGCTGACCCCAGGCCTGTTGGAAGTGGACATAATGAATGGATTTCCAATGTTTCTGTAGATTATTTGCATGATAATGAATATAAGAACTCACTCATTGGTGTCAAAATGATGCATGGCCTTTAAAATTGATGATTTCAAGCCAAATTTCATGTTTTAGTGTTTTGAGAAACCATATTTTAAGCGTTGCTGGATTCAAATTCATCTGTGTTAAACCAGTTCTATATACCACATACTGTTTTTGCTCCAAAAATACTTGGTGAAATAAAAACTGATTCTATATTGTCATCATTATGTGTTTATGATAGACAATTTTATGGCGATGATGTTCATTTTTCAAGGAAATATGTGTAATAAAAAGTGTTTCTTGCCAGACCCTCCAAGCATAAAAACTGTTATACAAATAGTTGTTGTTATTTCCTGAGATTCTACTTGGCTGCATTTCCATGTGGAATTTCTGAAACTGCTTGCTTGATATTTTACATAATGTTCCTTTAGCATGATTTTGTTGATACTTAATTGTCTCTCTTAATTTTATACGCCTCTTCATAGAACAGGATGTATTATACTTTCACCTGCAGCAAACTGCAGCAGATTTCGGGCAGGCACCGTCCAGTATGTTGTCTGATCAATTACTTTAGAAGCATTTGTCCGATCATCACTTAACATGGTCAGAACGTGTATGGGCATAATATCACAGACAAGTTTGATAACATGTCATATTGCTAGAGTCACTTGAGAGTTGTCACCCTTTAATTCTAGAAATTATCTAAAATCAGTCTTGTCAGATTGTTACCCTTAGAAGCCTTTGTCCAACTGTCACCAAATTTTATCAGAATGTGAACCAGGGAATAATAGCCATATCCCCATATAGTAACACCATCGCCTTTTTATTAGAGAAAAGAAATTACATTAAATCAAACTTGGCGTCCTAAAAAGAGGATGGGCGTATTTTGCGATAATTTGTGCTCCTGTTCAAGGATGTATTGAAATGCCTTTTACTCAGTAAATGAGTTTCATTAGGAATTTATACTGGTATCATCCGGTCCGCAGACTCTAAAAAAATAAAAATATCAATCGTTATGCAGGAATCAGGTATAAAATAAAGGAGTATTCAGCAGTAGTCGATTAATCATCGCCGCAGGTTGAAAGTCAACAATCCGCGATGTAGTTTTGCTGCTATTGATTAATCAACTACATACATATATCTCTCCTTTATTTTATTCTTAAGCCATGCTATAAGTGTGTTTTTATTAACCACAACCTAATAACTAGATGCGAAATCACACAAACTGCATTCCTTTTAATTTTCTTATAGTTATCGATTAATAGGATTAATAAGTCGATTTGTCTGTCCGATTAAGCGATAATGAAAATCCAGCCGATTGCCCATCATTAGTATTCAAGGGGCAGGGAGGAGAGGGTTTCTTCTTACTATATTCCTACTAGAACTAGACCACTTGTATATTCACAATGTTGTACCTACGTATTTAACTTATTCTATGGAATGTTACTATTTTGATTATACATTTGCTTCTATTTCTGCAATTTTCTTCAGAAAACAATCACTCTCCTGCAATAAAATTAATTGCAACAGTACTCAAAGTCTAGCAAATGTGCAGAACACACTTTTCTTGATGGATATGCACTTAATGAAAAAGGTAAATTGTGATAAGGTCTAAATGCAGCCATATTGCCCACC
The DNA here is from genome assembly GCF_026914265.1 of Mya arenaria. Lineage (NCBI taxonomy): Eukaryota > Metazoa > Mollusca > Bivalvia > Myida > Myidae > Mya > Mya arenaria. The sequence continues at coordinate 7,300,089 of NC_069126.1, forward strand.
TGGAAAAGGCATTATGGGAATTACAAGCCCCATGGAATTATGGGTACAATGTGATGGATTCTGGGTAAGGTGAGGTCAAGTTACCATCATGCTCTGCTTTTGCATGTAAAACATGGCAGCCAGAAGACATTCTCCCTTTTGAATAATGATATCTGACATTGCAAGTATTTTAATAGCAAAAACACAGGGTCTAGATGGTTTCTTTGATGGAAATGCAATTTGGTACTTACTTTCATTTAATGTTACAGTAACTAAAGCCAGAAGGAGAAAATGAAACCAAGCCGTTTTAAAAGTGGCAATGTTTTCGACCTATTTATATTTGGCGATTGTTTAGAACTTTGTTGTTATCATCGTTATTGTTAACTTTCAAACTTTTCAGCTCAGAAAGTTTAATGGATAATGAGATCTGCAGTATATCTAACAACTTATAACAAGATTTGAGACAAATGTTTCAGCTGTACATGTTTTTTTGTTTTTTTTTAATATAAGTAAATCATCAACTATTTCACATTTATAAATTAACAATGATATGTCATTAATCACGTTGTAAACTTTAACCAAATTCTAAGCAATCAACAGATTCACAATGTAATATAGTTGCTAAGAAAATTCAAAAAAGGAGAAAACATGAAAGTGTCAATATTTAATAGTTGTTTTTTTTTGTCTGTTCAGTCTTTTACAATTGTAATCATTTTCACATCCCGTTTAAGGCATCAAAAATTCAGACAATTAATGTATTTCTATCAAAATATTCCCTTCAATAGTCTTTTATATCAGAGATTTTACTTAAAGTTCTATGAATAGTCCATTGGCAATTAGAAATAAGCCCAAGGTTTCTGCAGTGAAAGTGATTGATTTGCTCTTAAATTGTCAGAAGCAGTTATTGATATTCAATCATGATGGAATTGATCAGAAATGTCATTATGAGTTGAAGAAAAATATGCCTGATAAACTTTTCTTCATAGTGGAAAACAGCTTTTGCTAATGATAAAGAGAATAATGGTTTGTTTCAGTGTAAAATTAAGAGCACCAAAAGCTATATTTCACAAGTGCCATATTAGCTACAAGTGAAATGTTTACTTTTGGTTTTCACAAGGTGAAATATAATGTGATCTTGCACTGAAACAAAAAATTTGATGCCTAGAAAGGATTTTATATGACAGTTTATTGTAGTTTTTCAGAAAAAGCATGCCAGTTTGTATGCAAACTTTCAACTTCATTTTGGAAATGAATTTGTGTCCAAGCCCTGTGCACCTTGATGTTTAATACGGAATTGAGAGCAGGTTAAAAGTTCAAAAGTGAAAAATAGCAAAATGTTATTTCACTGTTTGAAACAGTGAAATATCAATTTTATTTCATTAATCTATTTAAAGCATAAAATAATGTAACAACTTCATGTTGGTTAACATCTTAAACAACATTTTTCTTGTTGTTTTTTTCAGAATGAAGAGCCTAAACTAGCCCTCACCATCTGTAGTATTGTAAACTTATCTGTTGTCATCTTCTGTTGCCATGGAAACCAGACTGCTTGAGCCAATGGAGAGCCTCATCTCAGCTTTTGTCCTTATTACATTCCTTCAAACAGGTATGTATTAACATTTGTTACATGTAGAACAAGAAATGGCTAAGTGGGAGCAATAGCTCAATTTTGACTCAAAACAATTTTGGGCATGATGGAAGTTGGAAGACTATATTTGGCATTAATCATGATTGCAAAAGTGGAACGTTTATGCCCTATTTGACGCACAGGGTGTGTGTCTTTTTGAGAAGCATTTTTTTCCCATTCAGCAACTTTTTAATATATGCTGAATTCAAGATACGATCAGTATCTGCTGCATCATAGCTTATATTATATACACCCTGGTGTGTAAACCAATAAAATGGCAAATCACAACTTCACGACATGAATGAGGAATGAGTTTATTGCACCTGTCTTTGTATACAATAGGGTTTGGTGAAAAGTATATGCATAACTTCAGCAGGTGCTCTAAAATGGCGGTCAAAGGAATGCTTTTCATCGGAATAAAATGCATTTTTTTTTTGGAGTTAGAGTTAAGGAAATCATTGTTATTGGAAAATAGATAAATGAAAAGACACTCGGCAAATCTCTGAAATATAGGGCATGTACGTTTAATAGCACATTTACGGTAAATACTAAATTTTGCCTAAAATCAACTTGGCCAAAGGTCTTTTAATGCAGCAGTGAGGTCATAATATTATGTTGAAATATTTGATGATCCAACATTTAGTTTTTGACTCATATGTTGGACAGCAAAATGAAATTCATATGAAACTACTTTTGAAACAATACTTTAAGGCATTTTGGGAATTAATGACTTGTATGTTATAAACAATAGTTTCCTTAATCAAATACTGTGTAATTTACGTTAGTAATGGAACTTTCTTGAATAAAAGGTCTGCAAACTTTAGCTTTGTTCTTATTGATTCAAGTCAGCTTCACGCAACATTTGTTATGTAAGCGATGATAATTCATAATAAAGCCATCTGCTTAGAACATAAATTGACATTTTTTCTCAGACAGACACCTTAATTAATTGTGCAAAAATGAGGCGAAAAAACTTGTTCACAGGTTTCCTTGATTACATAATTATGTAAACCTAAATTTTCGCAATATGCGACCTGGGTGTGTTTATGCTTCCAATCAACATTTGTTAGCACTAGACCATTCCAATGTGGAAACAATGTGCCATGATTAGCAGCATATTTACAAACATATGATGTGAATATGCATTCCACCTTATATGTTAGACTTTTATTACACGTCTAACACTGGGACAAGGTAAACCGGTTTCAACATAAAAATGAAGACGATGCTTGTGTATTTTCTTATTTATTTATATCAGTATATATGATTTACTTACTCGAGGAAATGGTCATTAAACTGTCCATAATGAAAATTGTTAAATTGTCTAAAAGTTGTTAAAAAAATGGCTGTTCTTGTCCAAAAACTGTTGACTGCTACCTTTGAAAAAAATTGCAAAATCCACGCTAAGATAATTTTCAATGAAGTTTGTATTGTGAATAATAATGTTTATTTACAGAAACACATGATTTCCTTATTGCTTAGAGTTCATTTTATTGCACCCTGGGGACTCCAATGAAAATTGTTCCAACAAAACTAGGTTATAATCTCCAAGAGACTTTTCATTCTGGCCGTCATTAACCTAGATGTTTATTGCTGAAACTTGCAACTTCTCATGAAGATCAAGTGTGAGAAAGGGACTGTTTAGGGCTTCCCAACCAGCAGGCCCCTGTTATGCTGCAGATTCCTCTAACAAACAGTGTAGAAACAATTGGCCTACTTCTGCATTTTAAATTACATTAATGTATACAATTATATCCCATGTAAATGAGAATTTATAAAACCACACTTATTCTTAGACATTGTTTTATAAGCTCGTGTTTTGAAGAAAGAAAATCAAGTTTAATTGTCTTAGCTGTGTCATTAAGGTTCTCTTTTGTTGCAAATTTGAATAAAATAAAATGTTCAAGACATTCACATGAAACTTTGTATACATGTTACTAGTGACTATACACTCATTGGTAGCAAGGCCCATTACTCTGGCTTAATCAAGTTGTGTTTCTTGATCTTGCCATCACTCAATAAACATTAAAGCTATTCACATGAAACTTTGTACACATGTTAGCATGAACAATATGAACACATATACCAATTAGGCCCAATTTTATGTATTGAAGTAATAATTATTGGGATTGACAACAAACTCAAATACAGAGGAGTGTAACGGAATCACCTTGCGGAGCTCTTAACCCATTATTCCATGTTGAAAATGTATCCAGCTCTTGGCAGTTAAATTTAAAATCTATGATTTTTGTCTATTGTCATTTAAATTATTGCAATATGACCTTGCAGATATTTAAGAAATTATAACCCTTCAACTTACACTTTTCTGAAGATCTTCAAAAATTTAGAGTGGTAGATTCCTTGCACCTGTTTTACTTAGCTTAACTTACCCCCATCTGGACAACCTATCTACATGTTTGTCATGACCAGGGCTGTTTCTTTCTTTCTCAATGCTCTCATATTTTTGACAGACCGAAAAATTACTCAATGAAAAAAAAAACAATTCCAGACTGGTTTACCCCGTTTTCCTTTGTTTTTCTGAGGCAGTATGGAAGCAATCAAGTGCTAGCAGTAAATGAGTTTGACACTGCAATCTATTCATTCTCTTATTACGTACAGTGTAAGATAAATAAAGTGTAAGATAAACGGCAATAATACAGAGATGCTTAAATACAATCCTAAATATCTGGCCCTATCATGTATTAAGGAAAATACAGAGCTTTTGTTTAATTGTTCTCAAATAATTAATTTATAGTCATTTGTAATGCTTTAAAAGTTGGTCCATTGATTTTGGCCAAAATATTTTACAAGAAACTTATGCAATGCAGACCTAGTAAACCTATAGCTAGTGTTAATAACTTTTGTAATATTCATAACTTATAGTACTATGATATATAAATATTTTGGATGCCTATTTATTTGGAATCATTTGAAGGGATTATGACTTCAGAAAACGTAAGTGTAAAACATTTAACCGAAAAAAATATTACAAGTTTTTGGGGTGTTTAAGATGGCCAGCTATTTCAGTTTTCATTCAATTTCAGTTTCAAAAAAGAGCAAATACTTAAATTTACTTTAATTTACTTCCATCATCTATTTTTTTGCAAAACAAGAAAGGATTTGACAGGCATCAAACTCCAACTTAGGCAAATGGAACTATCAGAGAAAAGGCTTATTAATTGATAGTCTCAACATTTTAATCAAAAGTGATGCTGTTTTTAAAATCAATTCATAGTCACATGTTGTTCAAATATACGGTACATTTTGATTGATAAACTCTTAACTTCGTACTTACTAAATAATGCATTTATGGAAAATATTAATTACTGAAAACAAGATTGTAACCGTGTATTTCATAGCTGTATATGCACAAATATTAAATGACTGGTGGGTCCTAAAAGATTAACAGAGAATCAACTATCGTCTCATAAGGTACAAATACAGTGTTTTCTGCACCTTAATCTTTCAAATTAAAAGTGTTATCCTTCATAAGAACCATTGTTTTCTATATTTATTCATCCTTTTCGGTAAATTAAAACAATCAGGGTATTTATTGTGGTACATCTTATTTGGGTGTAAGAGTGCATATTTCAGAAAAGGAATACTCGCGTGTGGTCACATAGGTGTAACATAAGGCTCAATCGCTAATGGGTTTTTTACAGTTCTAGGTGAATTAGGTAAATTATGTTGTCTTTTAAATAATTAAAACAGCACCTCAGAAACACCTCTGAGTTGGACATAGGTTATATGGTACCAATTATCCATCCTTCACATATCTTTTTCATGTTCTGATAGTAAAAATCTCATACAGGTGCAAAAAGCATGTCTTTAGTGTTTCAACAAGAAGAAGAGTTTTTTTTCTGATTTCTAGTTAATTAATTACAAAAAGTGCTGCTGCCCTGGTGGTCTTGACGGAGCAAGGGTGTTGTCATATTGGCATCGGAGGGCGACTTAACACAAAACTGATATAAATCCTGTCAAAAAAATCTCAGAGATAATGCATTTTAGTGTTTTCTTGCCATTACCATATTTACATGCAAAAACGCACCAGCTAAGGAAATAAATGAATGAAGATAATACATTTTTGTGGTTTACCTCATTTTCACCATTCTTGCATGCATTTACATTAAGTGATGATGGAATATTTACAGACCCTTTAGTTTGTTTCTCTGTAAGAGATAACTGGTAACTGATTGATTTTGGTACCAAAGTCTGATGTTGCATTTTTTAATTGAAATTGAAAAAAAGCAAGTGAGAACTGTCTATTTGAACACATGATGCAGTTGTTTTATGAAAGAGTACATATCGATAAGTTATACTGTTGCGATACTTTCTATCAGACAAAACAGATCTTTTCAAACCATTCCGGATGTTTAAATCAATTTTATGTAAACTAAGATGTGCAGCTAACTGTTGATGATGAATGAAGGGATGATTGAAATTTGCATCAAATATTTCTTTCTTGACTTTAAATTTCTTTGGGTACTGATAAATACAGGGTTTCTTCAAAGAATTGATCAATTATATTAATCTTACTTTGAGAAAATTAATATCTTTGAAAACTAATAAATTTGTTACCATGCCAAAGAATGATACTTCTGTGACTTAGGATATGTAGACAAATCTATCAAAAATAAACCTAACCTTTTTACAAATTGATTTCTCACAATCTGAAAGATGTAATTAATTAAAAGATAACTGTAATCGAAGTCTGACTTGGAAAAATACAGAGCCAGGCTTTGATGAGCTAATGTTTTTTTGTACCTTCTGTTTATTCAGTGTATTTTTCTGCACCATATGTTCAAAGGTTTTCTCACATTGATCTTTTTCAAGTTGATGTATAAAAAAAAATGAAAGATTATTCTCAGAAAAAAAAAAATTAATCTGAGTTGAAGTGAGCAATTAAATATGGTAACACTCTAGTAGGTGTCAAACTGTATGGTTTTGTCCTGAAGTCATGTTAGAAACATAAAAAATAGTTAATCTGACAATAAACAGTAAAAAGTTAATCTTAGTGACAATAAACAGTAAAAACACACTGATCACATTGTTGTTGTTGTTGTTGCTGCTGCTGCTGTTACTGTTTCTAATAAACATGATGCATAATAATGCCTCATACAATACCAAAAGCCTTGGTCCATTGCATGCACTCAGTGAAATATCAGTATTTGTGAAACATTCTGTAATTTCAGCTTTGGGAGCGCAGGAATTTTACCGGCAGCCAACACACGAATCAGCAGTCCAGGGTTCATCCATCGTGCTGCGATGTATAATCAAGAACCGTGATGGTACTGTGCAGTGGACGCACGGGGGATTTGGGCTTGGCACCGAACGCAACTTGCCGGGATATGACCGCTACACGATGATTGGCAATACAAACTCTATAGATGTGGATGGAAACTCTATAGGTAATTAAATTTATATAAGCAGAGGGCCTATATCTTTCTTGCCTATATTTAATTATTTTCCCAATTTAAAAAAAAAACCCCACCCAAATGTAGTTTTTGTTATCAGTCAAAGGTAAAAAAATCCCACAAATTAAAAGTTAAAAAGGATATTCCCTTCTTCTTTTTTTCAGTCATTTAATTCTCCGAAAAATACAAAAAATTTCATGCTTGTGAAAGAAAATATGTTTAAATATCGCAGAACGATTGCAAAAACGTTCATTTGCTTCATTATTTGAATAGGAATTCTAATTACCCAACTACGGGTTTGATTTCAGCCCCACCCCTGCGAAAATGATGGCCAATAACCATGGACTACCATGGTAGTTCATGGTCATATGACCATGGACTACCATGGACTACCATGTTACGTCAAATGGCCGCCCCACGGTATCACACCATGGTAGACCATGGTATTATACCATGGTAGACCATGGTCTACCATGGTTTGATACCATGATAGACCATGGTAGCACACCATGGTAGACCATGGTCATAAACCATGGGGCGGCCATTTGACGTTACATGGTATACCATGATATATCATGAACTACCATGATATATCATGAACTACCATGGTATATGACCATGAACTACCATGGTAGACCATGAACTACCATGGTAGACCATGGTCACATACCATGGTAGACCATGGTCACATACCATGGTAGACCATGGTCACATAAATAGGATTGACAACAAACTTAACAAAGATCAAAATCAGTGAAATGGAATTGTATTGATTAAAATATGTTTATGGCGTCATCTAGTTTAGCATGCCGAGTACTGTATTCTGTCGATATCCCATTTACATGTATATGAGAAGGAAAAAAAATGTCTTATTTCTCTGCAATAGCTAACAACTTGTGCCAAACTTTGACTAGAACAAAATTATAGTATATATATATATATATATATATATATATATATATATATATATATATATATATATATATATATATATATATATATATATATATATATATATATATTTAGTGTGATATAGGCCTCAAACTGTCCATTATGTAAAATATTGGAGCGTCTTCGGCGGCGGCACGTAGCGCCGAAGACCCTCCAATATTTTGCATAATGGACAGTTGAGGCTTATTAATTATCTATTACAGAATAACACATTTTTAACAAAAAGATCAAACCCGAAATGCATTTTAGGAACAGATCTTGAACAATTGTTCCTACAATATAGTTCTTAAACTGAAACTGTTACATTTCAAGAACTTGAATTGTTCCTGCACACTTAAAGAGTAGTAAAAGTACAGTTCTTGAACAGTTCAAGAACAATTCATGCACATTTCTTAAATAGTAGTAAAAGTACAGTTCTTGAACAGTTCAAGAACAATTCATGCACATTTCTTAAAATGTTCTTATCATTTTCTAGTGGTTCTTGTACACGTTAAGAATAGATCAAGTACGGATCTAGAAATGTTCTTGCATGGATTAAAATCTTGAAATCTACCCAGTACATTCCTGACTAGATGTGATAACAATTGTTAAACGATAACGTTTTAGGAACAAATCTTGAACAATTGTTACATTATAACTTTCTTGTTTAAAATGTCAACCACTATTATGAAAGAAATAGTCAACAAGAAAATTGAAAACACTTTCTTATAAGCTCCAGTTTTAGGTAACCAATTTCAATTCTTCATGAAAAGTAGATTACTTTTCTTAACTGCTTCTGTTTTACCACAATGAACATTTTTTTCATTTATGATTATGTATTAAAGTTACAAGTACTGCTCACATTTTACTGCGCTTATGCTGTATGAACGCATTAGGGTAAGAAAGCAAATGACCCAAGATGCTCTAACATGCTTTATGAAATTTGCTCACATGCCCTACTGCGCTCTTACAGCATAGAAGCAAGTAAAACTGTTATCTCTCCTTAATTATATCATTATATTTTTCAAACATGTACTTTTAACCAATGTGCATAAAAACATGGATAAAAAATTCAAACTAACACAGTTGATAAAGTTATTGTATTTAAGAAACAAAAAGTATGCACCTGTACATTAATGGATCTTAAAGGTAATTCTGGAGTTTAAATGCATAGTTATTAATGACTTAATTTTTTGCATCAGCGCGCCAAACTCAGTTTTGTATTTACTGATAAAAGTTAGTCATACAGTTGTTATTTTGATTCTAGAACGACAGCGTATTAATTGATTCGCATTTATCATTTTCCATGTATCGAGCTTCTTTAGTCCAGCAAATTACTTATCCATGTCAGTGACGTCAAGCGTTTGATGAGAATAACATGAACTATTCATGAATGACAATTTGGACAAATCATGTTCATGAACTCCCACTAAGTTCATGAACTCCTGCTTAGTAAATGAACTTGACAGTTCATGAACATTATTTTTTCAAAATGTCATTCATGAACTAAATTCATGAATAGTTAATGTCATTCGACACAGGGTGATAATTTCATCATTACTACACATCCATTTATAACAGTTTTAATTTCTTATGACGCATATAAACACAATTAGTAAGAAACCATTGAATTGCTCATTTCAGTCCTTGACATTTACATCTAGTCTCTGTACCCAGGTCCCTTTTCCTTATACACTTGATGATGAAACGCATCTGCGAAAAGATTTTTTGCAGTCATTCTTTGCATGATTGTTTTTGTTGAAGTGGTCTTTTCTTAACTCTGGAAGCCTTTCGTTGTCTGAGACTTTGACATCCATCTTCCAACCTGAAAAATATTTCTTTTATTTATTTGTACTGCCAACATTTTCAAATAACTAACGGCCAGTTGGTTATCAAATCAGTGCGAATTAAGATTTCAATGTTGCAGGTATATAAATTAATGATAGCTTATTTAATTCTTTCGAACCAAAGAGCTCAAATTTATTGAGTCTGATTTTTTTTTAAAGATTCTCATTAGTGTTTGTCTGTTACATATAAAATCCACTCCACACATCCAACCATATTGTTTTCAAAACCAGAATGAAAATCTTACCATTTGCTTTAAAAAATAGTCTACTCACTGATGGATTTGACAATTTACGGCTTTGAATGTTTTTCTCCTTCACTGGTTGATTCTTTTGAGGACTGATGATTTATTTGTTAGCTCCTTTGGGTTGGCTAAAATAGACGAAACAACATTTCAGACACTTAACCATAATTTGCTTGCATAGTGGTTATTTAAAAGGTCAAGGGTTGGCAGCGATGCAAAAGTCCATTGAAGGACCAAAATTTAAAAATGTTAAAAAAATCAATTTCTTCTTAGTTTTGAGGTTCAATATTTAACAAGCATGATTCATACCCATTTATCCATTGCAACATGAGGAGCTGTAATTAGGATTTGAGCATATTTTATGATATAAGATTTTATCAGATTTCAAATCAAAAAGCTATATTGTCTTTAAACAAAAAGAGTATATTTGTGACTGAGTCGAAGTTATTGAAACTGTCCAATCAACAATGTCTTTGTTTTGATTGCAGCTATATTTAAAAAGATATTAACATATTTGTAACCCGGAAATGATCTCTCATCCACTACTTTTCATTATTAACCTGAAGAACTTTTTTTTTTATTTGACAAGATATAATAACGAACTCACAACATTGTTAAATAGGTAGTCTGGAGCATTTTGACATGAAAACAAAGTGATAATGTCAACAGACTTTTTAGAATAAATGTGAAAGTTTTTTTTATAAAAAATATTAATATTCTATTGTAAAATTTGTTAACTCCCTACTAACATGTCGCCAAAAATATATGTTTCACTCCCCTAAAAGATCGTTCCTCAAAACAATAAAAACTTTTTTAAAGGTTTTAGTTTTTGACCTTCCCCACCCACTTTTGCATCGCTGCCGGCCCATTACAATTGATCCTTTTTCTCGACAAAAATAGCTTACCAACGTTAAGAAACAAATTTAAAAGCTGCTTTAATATATATATATAAATTAAGTATTAGCTGAACGCTAGTCAAAAACAAGCATTTAACTGTGTTTCTACACAAACGTATTTCGTATGTTTGTCGCGAAAATGTATTACAACAAAACATATTTGCTCATTACTTCAAAATGTTGCTATGTTATTTTAAACAATAATATTAGCGTAAAAGATCGTTATAAACGTTACTGAATTATACTCCTTACATCGCTTGAACTTACCTTAAATAAACGAAACAAGACATCAGTTTATTTGGCGCATTATTTCGACAAAAATGGCGGGCGTTCGAAACTATCTCCGCCAGTGAAGAGCGTTTCGTCTTAAATGCGTAACCGTTAGAATATAGTTATATAGCTACGTTAGAATATGGCTATAGTATTTTGTAAATATTATATTTAACCGGTTTAACAACTAATTAACCAGTGTTGACCACAGGTGCTCGTCACATTGCCTGGATACAGTAATTTTATATAAAATAAAATATTTTTTTTATATTTTTTTATTTTAATTTTTTTTGACAAGATAGTGAATATATGTCATTTTAAAAAATATTCCACATTTTTCATGAAAAAAAGTTACTAATAACTTGACAAAATCTTGACAAAAAATAAATAAAAAAATCTATTAAAAAAATATATATATAAAAAATATAAATTACTGTATCCAGGCAATGTGACCAGCAATCCATGGCACCTTACATGATACATATGATATATGTGGTGCTTTAATTAAAATAAATTTAATTTTAATGTTCATGTTATTTTGATATGGAATTTTCTTTACGTTTGTTATTTTTTTTTTTTATAATCTTTGGGTTATAACTGGGCCAAATGTGTTACACTAAATGCACCAGCCAGTTGTAACCACAGCTACCTCAACTTCCTGCCTGTTGCTGATGCAACTACTTGTTTTTGTACAAGTTTCCTTTCAAAGACATATGCAGAACATTTTAAGAACTTGCCATGTTCATAAGCTGTTCCTATGATGTGCCAAATTGTTTAAAAAGAACATTTCAAGAACATATTAAGAACATAAAAGTTCATAAACTATTCTTTAAATGTGCCAACTTGTCTTTATGAACAGTTCAAGAACATTTTAAGTGCACTATTCATGAACTGTTCTTATATTGTACTAGACTTTAATATAGAACAGTATTAGAACAACAATAGTCTTTAAAAAATTCAAGAACTGTTCTTAAAAAGTATTCTTGAACTGTTCAAGTACAACTGTTCTTAAAAGTGATCAGTTACTGTTCTAGTACAGTTTTGCATAGTTCTTGAACAGTAATTAAACACAAGAACATCATTTCACAGAGGAATGGAGCATAGATGCTCGGTAATGAGCAAATGCTCTATTTCCCACAATGTTTTCAAAGGTTTTCAAATTTGGCATTCTTCCTTTCCAATAGATATTCTTCCTTTCCATCAGATGCTTTCGTTGTGGATGAGTCTAAAATTAGCAGAACAGCTGGTAAAGGGTTAATACTGAAACACAACTTCTGTTGTTGACAAGTTGTGTGTTTACTAAATATCAGTAAAGAATAAGACCACATTTATTAAGTTGCTATTTCTGTTATTTACCAAAATCAACAAATCATTTTTAGACTTATCCAAAGTAAAGAATCAGATAAAAAAGGATGATGGTAGACTATGGTAAGCTGTCACAGTGGCTGACCATGGTCAACCTTGGTGTACCATGGTAGACCATGGTTGAAATGGTGACTCCCGGAGTAAAACTTTTGTACCATGGTCTACTGTGGGTTTTTTCACGGTACTTGATGGTTGACCTTCAAAAACCATGGTATACCATGGTGATCTTTTTTTGTACCATGGTAGACCATGGTCAACCATGGTCAAACCATGGTATACCATGGTGATATTTTTTTGTACCATGGTAGACCATGGTCGACCATGGTCGACCATGGTCGACCGTGGTCCAGGCAATGATTTTCCCACGGTACTTGATGGTTAACCATGATAAAACATGGTTGACCGTCAAAAACCGTGGGGACCATGGTCGACCATGGTCATTATTTCGCCGGGGCATTTCGAAAGCTTTTTTTTCCCCCCAAATCAGAAGATAAAAATCGCAATTTTAAGTCAAATAATTAATGCATCTTTCCCATTTTTAAAGGCCCGAGCTTTATTCCTAAAATGGTAAAAAATCACCGAAGTACAGGTATCACTGAGAAGGTGTTTGCTTCCATCCCTCAATATGGTTTGTCTTGTTCTGTGGTTTTCATTCAGTTTAAATAATAATTATAATATTGCGTGAATATTTGTCAGCTAAAGTACAAACTAAAGTACAATTTAATGACCTAGAATCATAACTCTCTCATCTCTTTTCAAGACATTTTCAGCATCATCAAGTCTTGTTTTGGTAAAATATATTTGGCAGAAGGAACCTTTAGGGCAGATATTTTCAATTTGATTTTTGTGAAGAAAAGTTTCTTATGAAAGACATGCAAATTCGTTGCAACATATTCTTTTGGGTGTCATATTATTTTATCATTGATCTTTGGAGATATTACAAAAACTGAAACTGATGGTATTATTTGGCTGTTTTTCATCTTGAAAAGAATAATATCCATCGCCAGAAAAATATGCCATATTTTAGGGTGCAAACATGCTTTTTATGCAAGTTTAATACACTTAAAAAGTGGGCACTTAAGCTTCCACGAGATTTCTTCAAAAGTTCTGAAAATGTTTTTGTCATGTCAACAAGTGTTTAAAATGCATGTTAAAAAATTAATATATGAAGTTTACACTTACATCATAAGATTATATGTAGTAAAGTTTTTTTGTTGTGTATGGCAATTATATAGGGAACATTTAGTCCGTCATTGGCAAGGTGTCGGACGAAGTTTGTCAAATATACAGCTGCTCTTTAAATTGAATCTTGGATACAATAATTACTTGCATTATGGCATAGTATCTCAACTCAGCTCAATAATAAAATATATAGCCCCATTTACTATCGCCAACATTAATCCTCCAAATAAATAATCATTACAGCATTTTCTATTAAAAAAAGAGCCCGATTCAAGCAGGCATTTTACATATTTAAATCACAAAATTCTAGTTCCTACTGGAAGTTTATGGTACTTAATACATTCAGTAGCAAAATTATTAAAAAAAACTGCAGCCCCCTCCAATAAATTAATATGCATTTCTAAAAAAGCTATGTGCTAAAAAGCCTCATATTACCCCCATTTAAACACTGCAGATGGCTGATGGCTTTCAATAAAAAAAATGGATTTGATAAAGAAATGAATGATAGTATTGACATTGATGCTGATATTCAGTCTGATATTCAGCGATACCATTCATTATGCAATTGATTTACATTTCTGCCTGCAGTCTTTTGTAATATGAGCTCTGATTATATGAATTAGTTATTAGAATGTTGAGAATTTACTTTGTATGTTTTTAATTAATTTAGCTCATCATTTATATTGTTTTTTTCCCCTAACAGACCTTCAAGCTGATCTATATTTGATGTTAACACTAAAATAAATCTAGGGCAATGAATGTAAGATTTTCATCCAATGAAATACCTTATTAAAAGTGCTGTAGTACTTTTAAAAAAAAAGAAAAAAAAGGTATGAAACGATAGTCAGCTCTTTTTTCTGTACCTTAACAAAATTGGACTCTTAATTTATTTGGTGCTTGTTGTTACATTGGTCAGAATCTACCTACGTCAAATTAATAAACAGAACATTTATAAAAATCCTCGATTTTATTGCATGCCCACACAAAAATGCAAACATTTAATATGTGCTACCTTTTACTACTGATACTAGTTTTACAAGTAAGCCTTCGTGGAAAATATACACTATGAAACTGTTTTTTGGTACATTCATCAGAATCAGTCTACATAAAAATAATGAACAGGAAATATACTTTATGAACTGTTTTTTTGGTACATTCATCGGAATCGATCTAAATAAAATGAATTAACAGAAAGTTTGAAAAATTCTACATTGGCATTGGCCCACACAAAAATGCAAACACCAAGTATGAGCTTTGTTTTACTACTGACACTTAATAAGTTAATAAGTATTTAGCCTTGGTGCAAAATATACTCTTTGAAACTGTTTTTGGTACATTAGTGAGAATCGATGTACATAAAATTCATGAACAGAAATTTAAAAAAATCCTTGATTGTCATTGGCCCACCCAAAAATGCAAACACCAAGTGTATACAACCTAAATTATGACGACTGACAAGACACCAGTTTAACTAGTAAGCTTTGGTGGAAAATATTCACTATGAAACTATTTTTGGTACATTCCTCAGAATGGATCAACAAAATTAATGAACAGAAAATTTAAAATATCCTCGATTGTCATTGGCCCATACACAAATGCAAACACCAAGGTTGAACTACATTTTACTGCTGACATTTGTTAATATTAAAGTATTTAGCCTAGGTGGAAAATATATTCTATGAAACTGTTTTTTGGTGCATTCGTCAGAATTGATCTGCATAAAATTAATGAACAGAAATTCAAAAAATCCTTGATTGTCATTAAATTGGCCCACCCAAAAATGCAAACACCAAGCATATATACTACCTTTAACTACTGACCGACACCAGTTTATCAAGTAAGCTTTGGTGGTAAGTATACTCTATGAAAATGTTTTTGGTTCATTCGTCAGAATGGATCAATATAAAATTAAAGAAAAAGAAATTTGAAACATCCTCGATTGTCATTTGCCCACACAAAAGTGCAAACATCAAGTATTCTTGATGAACCCTGATTTTCATGTATATAGGATTTATAACTTCTCTTATGTAAGGCCTTATTACTCTTTTAAGGAGAAAGACATGCATTATAATTAATGAAGAAATATAAATCGTATTGATAACATTCTTCAAAGTCTTTGACATTTCATTTTAGAGTCAAATTAAAATGGAGAATGTCTGGAATCCAAAATTGGACCGTTAATGGAAACATTATGTAATGAAATTGCTCATTTTCCCTGTAATAAAATGTAATTAACCAAGCCTGATGCTTTCTTAGACTGACATAAGATAGTCAGAGATACATTACTCTAGCGCTGTAAAAAAAGTTTTATATTTTGTTGTTAATTTTATGTTGACTGGTATGGAGGGATTTAATTCTGCTTGTCCTGCAAACCTTAGTTTATCGCTGCTTAAATTTATTGTGGTTTCAATTTGGGTAATAACATTTCTGAATAATGGATAGTGTGCATGTGTTTTGGTCATAGTCTGAAAAAGATGTGACTTTAGTTCTCTGGAATATCAAATTTCTAAGAAGCATGGCAGCCATATAGGGATTGCAATGTCTGGTGGTGTGCAACTAGTACAAATAATTGTAATTGGACAGATTTTTGTACGGTTATATGGCAAATCGTTCATGTAGTTAGGGATTAGAAGAATCCCGTATCAAACGTCTATTATTTTAGATTAGCATAGAACTATTTGGTGTAGACCCTTCAAACTTGGTAATAGCATTGGACCTGTTCAGTGGATGACCCCCCGATTGATATTGGTGTTGAAAGGTCAAAGATCAAGGTCATGTTAATCTTTATTAGAAACATTGTGGGCAGGCAACACATCCAATAATTGGTGAAATTGTATGCTTATCAAATCACATGTTTCACAACTTTAAATAGTGTTCATTTAAAAAGACAATTGTATTCCGTCATTTAAAGTTATTTTTTTCCAAAGATGTTCAAAGACAAGGTCACTGATACACTGTATGGTTGATCCTTCCCATTTAGGGCATTTGCATCATACAGTGACATTGCTTTTTAATCAAATTTCAAGTTGTCCTAGCTCTCAAATGTTGCTCATTATTTTTTACAATTGTATTAGCTATCTATAATACTATTACCATATTAAAATGTTTTTTACAGCTTTACCTTCTGAAACTATTTTGTGAAGATAGTCAGAGCTTTTCTGATTGGGAAACATGTATGATTTTAATAAATTTTAGAAAAGCTCTTCTTTTTTTTAGAAATTAACAAAAATGCTATAATAGGAAACAAACATAGCAAATAAATGACTTTGACAAAAGTTTTTCATTATAGAAAACATGGGGCTCAATTTTTCTTTTTGATTGCTTTAAAAACTCATTCTTGGTCAGAAACAATAACGCTGGAATTTCAAATATGATGCAGGGCGTGGGCCTATTATTAAATGAGCAGTGTCGCTGTTTAAACCAGCACTAATTATGACATTGGTTAACAATGATTTGAAATGTATTAGTAAGCGTTTAGTATTCATCTGTTTCTTGTCACATACTTATATTG
Source organism: Mya arenaria (assembly GCF_026914265.1). Taxonomy (NCBI): domain Eukaryota; kingdom Metazoa; phylum Mollusca; class Bivalvia; order Myida; family Myidae; genus Mya; species Mya arenaria. The sequence continues at coordinate 7,317,352 of NC_069126.1, forward strand.
TATTACTAATTAACTTGATAAGCCGGTAATTGGGTTTATCAGTAGGACTTAATTAGGAAATACTTATGGCAGACCATGTTTCGACATCTAATAAATTATGCATGGATAAAGGCCGAGCTTGAGCATATGCTTCAGGATGGCTACATCTCTGTTCAAATTATTCACAGACAAGATGGTGACAAAGTTTCAGTGACACAAAACTTGACCATGTTATGCCATAAAGGAGGTGCCTTTGTTAACCCTAATCAACTGTTTGACTCACTCTATGGGAATTACCATATCATTACAATCAGATGGTAATGTGGTCTAATGAGTGTTGTCTTTACATCTTATCCAAGGGGATACAAGATTGAACCCCAACTAGGCGTATCAGAAATGACACCAATGCCCAGGGCACGATTTCATTAAACAGTCTTTATCTTTAATTTCTATAAACATAAAAAATGACAACAAGATTATATGTTTTTTATTTTCTCAATTTGTGTTCATTTTCGTATACCGGGTATGTCTCAAACTCAGTCTACACAAATATGTAGCAATTTAACGAAAATATAACAAAAGTATAACTTTAATTACGATTAAACTTGATTGATATTTAAATTGAAATTCTGTCCCCAGATTTCTTACCACGAAATGGACTCTGAGAGTTGTTTCTGCGATCTCTGTACATTGAAGCAAAAACAATAATTAGAACGTCTGACTTTCACCCACTGTGATTTCTTTATTGTGTGTATTACAGAGGAGTACAGTCTGAAGATTGACAACCTCCAGCTCATTGACGACACCAACTACACGTGCCAGGTGTCACCCGGGGACAGCGATGAAGGAATCATCAGTAACATGGCAACCGTCACTGTGTTAGGTAATGGCCGGATATAAAGAAAGGGTTATGTATGACTTACCCCAGGTACATAATAATAAAAATTATAGTGTCCTTTCTCACACAAATAAAATAACTCCGTAACAGTTGAAGATATTAACATGAAACTTTGTACAAATGTTACAAATGCCAAAATGCGGGATTGTATGGAGGCTTATAACTCTTGCATAACTCTTGCTCATGTGTTTGCCATTTGTCATGCAAAAACAGTCACTTTTTGCCAAAAATCAAAAATAATTGAAAATATGAACCTGAAATTTTGTACCACCAATGCCAGTTCAATTGTGTGTATCAAGACCTATTATACTTGTCATTTGTCATGCAAAAACAGAAACTTTTTGCCATAACTCATAAATAGTTGAAACTAACAATAATAAATAACGCAACTCTGAACACCTTTGTTACCATTGTAAATATGGATGCGGGAATCAAGTTCAATAAATCTGTTGTCATAATTGTGCAGGCTATACCTTATGATAAAACAGATAAAAACACAACACACAACACTGGCATCTGAAAGTTGGGCTCTTGGCTTTCTTACATATAAAGTTGTTTTTTTTGTTTTCAAAACCTCCCACCATATTTTATGTAAATCCAGGTAGCCCTACATCTTGGAGGCTAATTTTTCGCAAAACTATCATTTTGAAACAAAACAAATCAGTAGGCTTCAACATAGAGATATAACTAATGTTGATATGTGCTTTTAAGTCTTTGATGTTTTGTTTTTTATTGCAATGATGTTAGAGCGGAGTGCAAAATCGTTCATGTCTAGCGGTTCTTAGAGCTAAAGCTTAAATTGCAAAAAGCTGAATTTGGTTCTGATCCTTTTTTATTCGCATGATACTTGTTCAATTATTCAAATTTCATCCTACATGAAGTTAGTGTCATTAGCTAATTTTGCAACGCACGGTAATAAGATCTTTGGGGGATGTATTTCTGATGTTTGATGTAGAAAACAGACATGTAAAAACGCGGATGTGGGATTGATTTGTTTTAGAACTGTAATTAAGAAAGGATTTTCCCAGTCAAAATTGAGCTGTAAAACATGCAATTTCAAATTTGAAAAATTAAAGTTCTAATCTTGTAAAAGGAGGAATTTTTTTTAAGTGTGTGCAAGTGTGGTTGTTATAATACATGTTGTTAATAACAATTTGTTATTCTTCATAAAGACTGGGGAGTAAAATTTAATTATTCAAGCATAGTTTAAGCCTAGCTCATCGTGGTTAAATTGTGGGCCTAGTTTTTTTTAGATGATTATTTCTTTGAACATTTCAGTTCCCCCAAGCCCACCAATTCTCTCAGGAAAGGTCACCATTCCTGTAACCCTTGAAAAGCCAACGAACGTGACCTGCGATGCTCTCAATGGGAAACCGAAAGCTCAAATAACTTGGAAAAAAGATGATGTACGCATCATGGAAAACACGTACGAGCTTACCACCACACAGCCTGATGGGAAGCGTGTCGATACGAGAGGCATCGTTACAATAACAGCCCAGCCATCAGACGCGGGGAAGAAGATTGAGTGTGGGGCATGGAACATGGCATTGAAAGAAGGAGAGCCGCTCTGGACACAGGCTACACTGGATGTTCAATGTACGCAGTTGACAATGGTGTTCATAAAATTTCTGTTGATGAATGTTTGAAATAGAGTTTAGTTTGTTGATCTTCCAAATGCCATTTCTCTAACAGATTGCACATATTTTAATTTTTGTCTCAGAATCAGCTGATTTTGGTATCAGTGCCTTCAATTCATTCATATATGATAACTCACAATAAAACAGATCTAAATCATTTTATCTTATCGCTTTTAGCCATAAAACATCAATTCTCGAACATAATTCTAAAAAACTGTGATCAGATCTTTTGTCAGCAATCACTGGTTTCCATACAGTAACGCAAAAAATAAAAAAAAGTTGTCAAAACAGTCAATCTGTATAAGTGCAGCGTTAAGAGATTATCATAACCAGGTAATGGTATAATGAGTCCATTTTATAAACACCATTTTTATACTTTATTATATACAAATACATATCTGCAAGCAATACATCTAGGAAAATATTTTGATCTCTATTCCATCAAGTGCATTATGGTGGTATTCCACTCTGTAGAGTTCACGTTATCATCAAAGAAGAATTTTGGAATTTTAAATTGAAATAATACCTTACAGATGCCCCAAAATTAACGTTGACCCACAGCAATCCCGACAGGACAATCCGGGAGGTTGATGAAGTGAAATTTACCTGTTCAGGGGAGGCAAACCCCTTCCAGATTACATGGAGGTAGGCAGAGTTGTCATCCATAGAGATGTCTCTTTCAGATCACATCTTTTGTGTGTAATTTTAAGAACCATTTTGTATTTACCTTTATTACACTGGTGTGATGTAAAACTTATTTCATGCTTTCCAGGGGTTTATTGAAATAACGGTGGATTATTTCTCTATAAACTCTTCATTTGAGGCAGTGTAGAAATGTAAAAAATGATACCATTAACGCCTACAATGCAGGGGAGAAAATGCAATGAGTCATTTAATTTTGTTTCCGGTATGATGTCATTCGGTTGAAATTTTGCGTGGTTTTCCTGTTAAGTATCAATTAAATTTTGTTTTCTTTATATCATAATCATGAAATAAAATTAAAAATTGTTTGATTCAGTACTGCAATTTACATCACCTTGTTTAACACCAAAAGTAAATATTTCACTAGTGGCAAAGGCACTCATGAAATATTACTTATGATGCTCATTTGGTGAAATATCTTGCATACCGGGTATGTTAAACTGAAACAATACAATTATCCTCTATAACTTGACATTGACACAATTAATAAATCTCAATCAAACTTGGACTGCCATCTTTATGTTAACCACTCATACAAGTGTACGGATGTACAGTTTAAAATGCTTACGGTAAGTCTTGATTTCTCTTAAAAAAATCCCCTAATATAGATTATGGCAATGAAATTCAAATGAAGACATTAAAACACTATTTATATTCAGGATATTTGGTTATTTCAAATACATTGAAAAGGAAACATGAAAAAAAAGTAAAGAACTTGATTGGTTGATCCTGTGAAACTGATAATGCACAAATTCATATATTTTTAGATGGTACAGAAATGGAGAACTGCAGGCAGATGTCAATGGTTATCAGTACACAATCCCCCGAATAACGCGGGATTTCCATGGGCAGATTATCAGGTGTGAGGCTGAAAACAGCGTGGGGACGACAGCAGTGGAACACTCCTTAAATATATTGTGTATGTGCTTTGATCATTGTTAATAGCCTCTCTCCATTATGTAATTGATATGATGGATTACGACCACCCTTAGTAATGACATACTGTATTGAATCCAAGTCCATGTGCATTTGTTTGTCCAGGATAACCATGCTCTAGTAAATCTCTCCATTGGTTTAATAGTTATAAATATTTATATCAGGGTGGTTCAGCGTCATACAAATTTAAAACTTTTTCTTTAATTTGATTTCTAAAAATGGTTTTGATGTCCCAGAGAGTGTGTAATCTGCTGCATTCTCAAGCCACATTCAAATAATATGGTATTATTCGATAGTAACCAAGTTCTGATGTGCTGAAGATTCGGTTACCTTGTTGTTTTTAAGCCCTATAAAAATACAGAAAATGTTATTCATTAAAAATGTATATTCTTGTCCCAATAGATGGCCCAAAATTCAAGGGTGACCCAGCGCATGTGTCAGTGGACCAGGGCGAGCGTGCAGAGCTTGTATGCGAGGCAGAGGGCAACCCGACTGCTGAGATCACCTGGCGACGGCAAAACAAGTACTCAGTACTCCACACTGGGTCCATATATGTGATCCCCAGTGTACGCGAGGGCATGTTTGGGGTTTACACGTGTACTGCCACAGTGCTCGGCTTCCATGAGATCAGTCGGGATATTTATGTTACGGAGAATGGTGAGGATGTTGTTTAGTACTTTAGTGCTCAGTACCAATGAAACTTTAGTTCTCAAGGTTAAAATTTTCGTATCTAAATATTTAAATTTGTTTTCTTAGCATGCAGCCATCTAAAATATTGTTTATTAGCCAAAGAATGTTGAGTTTCAAATATTTATTTTTTTCTATTTCTTCTCTTCACCAGGTCCACCTCAGATTACAAGTGACGCCACCCAGTATGCTTCCATTGGGGATCGAGCCATGATACAGTGCCTCAGTATTTCCTCACCAAAACCAATTTTTGTGTGGTCCCGGAATAGCCAGCCGATCGATTATGCTTCATCCGGCCGATTTTCCGCCCCAGAGGAAGGACTGCCATTTGGCGGGAAAAGTAGCTTGCAGATATTAGATGTACAGGAGGAGGATTTTGGGATTTACAACTGTACTGTGATAAACACTAAGGGCTCTGCAACCCTCATGATTAAGTTGGAAAAATCTGGTAAGATAATCTAAGATAGAAAGTTGAATTAATATTTGGTGAATTTATGTGCAATGTACAGGCCGGATGTAAAATGTGTGTATGCTTGGAATGTCCACCTTTGAATAAGAACCTTTTATTCTTGGAAGCAATATAAATGAATTACTTAAAAAAAGAAAATATTGTTCGACTGAAACATTAGTCTATCAATTTAATTTGAGACTAACTTAATTTCTGACTGAATTTATCAGTGTTAGAATGTTTTGTTCCACGCACATTGATTAGAAAGCCCACATAAAAAAGAAAGACACTGCTAAAATAATGTCAAAACACAAGGAAATTTAGGAGCTTAATGGAGTCCTTAGAAAATAATTACCATACTGAAGAATTTGTCTCCCAAATGTACAATGTGAAAATCCCAGTACCGTTGAGTAATCATGGTAATATTGATTTAAAACACTGTGACAAAGAGAGGCTGGAGGGGTGGTTGATAGCAATTAGAAAATCAGCAAAGTTCATTTTTGCTGAGTGTGTTAGATATTTTTACAGTTTGTCTGGGGAAAAACTGTTCTTCATGATTTTTTACTTTCATTTTACTTAAATGTATGGATTAATATGCGAGTTTTTGTTGCTTTAATGTGATGTTGATGACATTTTACATAGATACATTTTTAATTGTATTGAAACATTTCTAGATTTTGTGAACTACCAGAATGAATATGTGAATGCCATCTCTGTGCCCATACTTCTGGGTACAGGTCTATTGTTTTAAGAAAAGATTTGCTGTCAGATTAAGAGTTTTAAAGCCAAAAGGTTTATCAACCAAACAGTACCTGACACACATTGAAGGCTTTATATGTAAAACGTATTGGGCAGAAAACTTCATTTAACGTCAAATTAAGTAACAAAATTTGATGTGAACTGATATAGGGAAATGCAATAGCAATCATATTTGATAAATGTGCAATGTCACAGGAATTGGGAGGCAAGACAGAAACATTAATTTTGAAAATAAAACATCAATTTTGCTCTTAGAACAGATTGAATTAAGATAATATGTCAATTATTCATTCTCTCCCAAAAATCTGTGATGTGACAAATATAGAGGCTGGTAGTTGTATCAGGGAATTTTCTTGGCTTACAGAGGAAGTACAGATGGCAGTGATTATCGGCAGTGCGGTGGGAGGGGTAGCGGTTATTTTCATCATCGTTATTGCGTGTATCATCTACTACAAGTGTCGACATTCCGACAATGGTGAGTAATGAACAATCATGTTTTTAATAACATCACTTATAAAATTTCATATTTGGGAGCACATGTATACATTTCATTACCCACTAACATGGCCAAGTGTCAACCATTTCTGGTTTTGCAAGGCCTTGATCTCACAATTCCAATCATTCAGTGTTATGAAAACATATTTTTGTTTAAAAATTTGATCACCTTTCCTTGCAATATATTGTTATAACTAATATAGTTGCTTTATTGGTGAATATTTGTATGAAACATACCTTATGCTTTGTTCAGAGTCCTACGCAGAGACGGACAGCAATACGGAAATAAAGAAACGTGACAAGAACGAGTCTCCGTCGGAGATGACCAAATCCACCCTTATGGACCAATGGCGGCAGGATTACAATTACAGATACTCCGCAGAATTTGATGATGTATGTTATTTAAATGCGCACAATATAAGTGGATGCCGAAATTTTTTATTTTTTTATTTTAATGCATTTTCATTTTCAACTCATTTGACTGAAATGATTAAAAACATAAAAATGATTTGATTTAGGTACAAATAAAAACAATTACATCTATAAATGTGTTTTTTTTTTAATCAATAGCTTTATGGCCACAAATTCCCCTGTTAAAAATGCCCCAATATATCATCAATATTTTTTAACTGTACCTTAATATGCCTTTTTTGTTTTGATCATCAAAGTAAAGAGTTAAAAATTAAAAACATAATCATTAAAGAAATAAAAATTCATCAACCTGTATAAAGAATGTTGTTCTAATGCAATCACACTATTTGATGGTCTGGCAGATAGCGAGATTTTAATTTCATGATAAAGGCATGCATTCATGTTTTTTGAAAGATAAATGCTTTACTCGATACTTTTGCAAATCCATTCTAAAAAAATGGTGATAAATTATATTTCTGAATTACTTGTATACTATTCAATGCATGTATAAAATGGTGTTTTAATTAACTTGATGAAGGATTTACACTTATATGAGTAATAAATTAGTTAATGACCATTGATAAACAGGTTAAAAGCAGTCAAGTTTTTCACACCTTCTTGTACAACTGCCAAAAAATATTTTGATAGTTCCCAACTTTGCCTTTTTATATATGCAAGTTTAATTATTGTTCAATTCAATTTATTTTTCAAAATAATATTGAATAACTTTAATCGAAAAATATTTTTGTTTAAATTATAAACGTCTTACGATATACCATATCCCGATCTTCAACTGCCGTTTTAACTCATATATACTCGATTGATGACGTGAGTAACATCCCTTTCTACATAAATTTAAACAAACTCGAGGCTTGAAATCGACCTCAGAAAAAAAGTTTAAAAAATTGTTACTGGGTGTTACACGCAGGCATTTTTTGCATCGAAATCTGAGGGAAAAAAGGGCGTCTAATACCCAGTCATTTACGATACTATTAAATGATTCCAGATATTGATTATCATGAGTGTTAGAATTGTTGATGAAACACAATACTATCAGAAACAGTTGATCATATGTATATGAAGATTTCTTATCCCCTTTTGAATTTGTCAGGTGGATGCGAAGGTTGGGAACACATCTGGCCAGTATGTATGTTATGATACGGAGCGATATGGTACCATGCCGACCAATCACACCAATGGTCATTTGTACGGGGAAGGGGTGGATGATTTAGGACCACTCAACAGGTGAGCGCATTACTTCCTTGTTCTCTTACAAAGTTCTAAGCTTATTTGCTCCATCAATTTAAGCCAAGTAGTTGGTAATACTTGTAAAGGGATTTTCACTTGAGCAGTTCTTTAGTTTTGTCTTAATTGGTGTTTCTTAGTACATAATCATTTCCTCAGGAAATTGCCTTGTAATGGCAGAGAAAAATTTATGCATACCTTCATATACATGTATCACTTCCTCAAAATACGTCATAAACCTTGGTAGCAAGGTAACTTTTTGAACAACTGTATAGTTTAAAAAGTTGTGAACATTTCTATTTGAGTATGAGTTCAGTCTTGTTCATGCTGTATACTTGAATAGTTAGCAAAATTAATATTTATTTCCAGGTTTGAGAACAGTTACAGTACAGGATACATCCCCTCCACATTCAGAAGTCCATCGAGGACGGATTTCACGAGTGGCAGAGTTTCTGCAAACGAGTTGGCGAGTGGTCGAACTTCCGTGAACGATTTCACATCCGGCCGCGTTTCTGCCACAGACTTTACAAGTGGCCGTGTGTCCACGACAGATTTTTCAGGTCGAGCTTCCGCTGATCTTGTGGAACCGTTTCGGCTACCAACTGCTGACAATACAACTTCAAAACTGGCTACAAATGTTTAGTGGCTTGTGATTGGTCAGTTTGAATTTGAAAAACTTGAAAAGCATGTTGTGATTGGTTGATTCAAATTAAGTGTGCCTGAGTGACTGTGGTTCTTTGGAAAAGTGCTTGGGTTTTGGTTTGTTGAAATAATACAGGAAAATAGACTAAGAAGTTAATGGACAGAAATGCATTGACAAATTCCCAAATATTCTCAGACCAAAGTAAAGTTACAAGTGTGATAGTTGTTTGTAGATGTTTGTGAAATCTTTCTTGACTTGTGTATAGGAAGTTGTGTATATTAGAATTTAATGAATGAATTATATTTCTTTGAACAATATTGAAATAATGAATGTTAAATGTTCAAACCTGTGAAATCATCTATCATTGTTGTCATCAGTTTTTATAGTGGTTAACAATAATGGTGCATAATTATATTGGATGTACATGTAGTAAGTATCGGGTGTGGAACTAGTCATTTATACACATCAAGGCTTTTGTGAAGCTTATGAAATATTCACAAATGAATTTCTCAGGAAATTCATTGCAATTATGTGCTTTGAACTTTGACCAAAATTATGCTGTAAGTTAATCATGTTTTGTAAGTGTTTGATAGTTACTCATGTTAAACAGAGCAATAAGTTTGAATGATTATTTATTTGTGTATTGTATCTTAGGAAATCCCATCTCAGTTTTTCAATGAAATGTATTTTAATATTTGAAGCATATTTTCAATTTAACTATCACTTTGTTGTCATGTTTTATTAATGAATGAACTTTTATTTTACATTTAAACCCTAATTTCTTACATTTAGTCATTTCATTTATTGTTTTTATCATGCAAGTTCAATGAATGTTTCAGCTATTAGAAAATGAATTGTGTTCCATGAAATTCTGAATCAATTCTTTTTAATTTTCTTATTGTGCATGAAATGGTAGCACCAATTGTATATATTATACATACCATAACAGTTAACATAGCTTTAGCAAAGTCTCCTTAATAGCTTCAGGAAAGTTACCTAAATGTGGCTATATATAAATAGCTTTGGGAAAGTCACCCTTTAGTGGTTAATAGCTTCAGGAAAGTCACCCTATTGCTGTTAATAGCTTTAGGGAAGTCAGCTAAATGTAGCTATATATAAATAGCTTCAGGAAAGTCACCTAAATGTGGCTCTATATAAATAGCTCCGGTAAAGTCACCCTATAGCGGTTAATAGCTTCAGGAAAGTCAGCTAAATGTGGCTATATATAAATAGCTTCAGGAAAGTTACCCTATTGCTGTTAATAGCTTTAGGGAAGTCAGCTAAATGTAGCTATATATAAATAGCTTCAGGAAAGTCACCTAAATGTGGCTCTATATAAATAGCTCCGGTAAAGTCACCCTATAGCGGTTAATAGCTTCAGAAAAGTCACCTAAATGTGGCTCTATATAAATAGCTCCGGTAAAGTCACCCTATAGCGGTTAATAGCTTCAGGAAAGTCAGCTAAATGTGGCTATATATAAATAGCTTCAGGAAAGTTACCCTATTGCTGTTAATAGCTTTAGGAGACACCTTAATGTGGTTACATATAAAAAGCTTCAGGAAAGTCACCCTGAAGTGGTGAATAGCTTCGGGAAAGTCACCCGTAGAAAAGAGGTAAATAGCTTCAGAAAAGTTATTTAAAGTACATCCTCCTTTTTTTATTTCTTTTTAAAAAAAATTGTTTTAACATGGTAAAGCTTCACTTTTATTTCAGTAAAATAACTTGTTTTATGATTTAGTTGTTTAGCTTTTACTTTACAAGAAGTATTATTTGTTTTGTGTTCATTTTCAGCTTGCAATTTATTACTTGTTTATCTATGCATACTCTTTGTTTTGAATATTTTGCTTGATTTGCTATTATATTTTCAACGCAATATTTGTAATTTTGTTAAGATGGAGTTATTATTCAAGGGTACTCTAAGAAGAACTGAAATGCTTCTTTAAGTTAATAGTATTGCCAACTTAATTGTTCAGAAGACCAAAAATAAATAACTAGAATAGTGTTTAGCGCCAACTGTCTCTATACTAACCATCGCACAAGCATAAACTGCCGAAAAACCCATTTAATAAAACCAATGAATGACTAAGCAAAACTATAGAGGTTGTTTTTTGTGAAAGCGTTCTAAATTATTTAATCAGAATCCTTCAGTGGATTCCATTAGTGGAGACAGAGTGTGAACAAGTTAGAATAAGTGTGGAAAAATCATGTAAACTGAAGTGAGTAAATGACAATTTAACTTGCTAGTCAAATACTTACAACAATTGCACAATTTAGTAGCAAATAATGTTTTTCCTCTTTATTTGTTATGTTTTGCCTAATTTAGCCCCAAAAGCTGGGTTCTATAGCATTTTACAATGGTTGAAATTCAGAAGTTCTAAGTTGTTCAAAATAGAAGGGACATACTGGTATTGTTATGAAATAATTAGAAAAAGTGCAAAAAAAAATGTTTTTAACTTTTGTGTGCTGTAACAACATAAGGCTTTTGTGAATTTAGATCTGTTTGTCATTACATGTATTCCTTCCGTTACTTAATTAAGTTGATCTCAAAGCATCATATCGGATAAATGAAAATAATAAATGAAAATACGCCATATATTGCTCTACTGTTTCTTTCAAGTGTAAGTTTGAATGGACCGCAACATGATGGGGCCATATAATCGATACACTTTTTGTACAATCGCTTTTTCTCAAAATATTTCTGAGAAAATATAAGATCTTTTTACAAGCTAAAAGCTTAATTGGTCAGGTTTTGGAATGTTAATTTAAAACACTGACATAATACTTCACTCTTAATTTTAATTTCTAATTCATAAGATGGCCCTATGGTTCAATATTGCAATTTTGTTAATGTATTCAGCTATTACCACAGAGAAATAAGTTTTTGAATTTTAATTCTCTGTTTTTATTTTGGGAAAAAAATATTTAATGTTATTGATAATTTTGTCATTGTGCATAAACTTTAACCTTGGCTGTAAACTTAAAACCTGTTCCAAGATATTCAAATGAAACTTGGTACACCTGTTGCCAGGGACAATATGCGCATGCATAGAAAGGCCCATAACTCTAGCTTTGATATTTATTTAGTCATGCACCTTGTTCAAATGGAAAAAACAAGACAGACATTGGCATATGTTTTGCTGCACCCAAGTTTGAAATTATATTCTATTAAATAGATTGTAACATGGGTCTTTAGTTAAACAATAATTCATTGTAGCATTAACTTGTATGCATTATATCTAAAATCTGCCAATTTTATACAATTTATCCGTTGTTAATATTTTGCAACCCATTAACTCTCACTATCTGTACATTTCTGAGTACTGATGTTTGTTATTTACTTTATATTATTATGGATGTCTCATTTATGTGTGCAATGATGATTGTATTGTGTATTATATTGCTATTAAACTATGATAAATAAAGTTAATTTTCTACACAACCATGTCTTGTTTTTATAATCAAACACAACGCATATACTAGTTTATACTACAGTAGAAACCTTTTGACTTGAACTCCAAGGGACCAGCAAAAATGCCTCAAGCCTTGAAAAATTGAACCAAGCGGGAATGTTTTCCTTCAGAATAAAGAAATTGGTCCTCTAGTTTGAGCCAACAAGGAATTAGAGCCAAGCGGTTTCTAGCCAACTGGTTTTGACTGAAATTTATTTAAGCTCAATTGTGAAGAGCTGGAAGCTGACACGAATCACACTTGACCGCTCCCTTGGTAGAAATCAGGGCCCATGTTCACTTACGTCTCGAGTCTGAGTTTGAGAGTTGGGCTCAGAAAAGCGATTTTAAATTTGATGAATTATGTTTAATGTAGTTATTTTTTACCGAAATTGTGTAAATAATTGTTTAACATGGTATTTGCAACATATGTAGCCAGTTTTTACAGAATTACTCTTCAAATAACAAGTGAGGAATATTTGCAGTCTCAATCTAAAACTCAAAAGTGAATACAGACCCAGTACTCAGGTGTCCATTTTAAGAGGCCATGCTTATGTTATGGATATTGAACCAACAACCTCTTGGACGAGAGGCAGACACCTATACCATTAGACTACTCTTATCCAAGCATTCTTCATAAGAATCTAGCAAGTAAACTTCAAAACAGTCAGCAGTTCAAAAAGTTATTCATTGGAAATGAATAATAGCTAGTTGCCCTTTAAATTGAACATAGAGCATTGGACATTGCACATTGATTGGATTTGTACAAAAATTGCTGACTGTGTGCAAGACAGACATTATTACCCTGTATAAAAATTGAGTTTCGTCCATCTTGTGTCCAGCCTTTGAATTATGCTAGTTTAAGGAGTTACAAAACAGACAGACAATAGGGACAATCAGTGGAAACTTCATGTTTGCACTTAGGGTATATAAAATTTAACCTTCTGAATTTCATCAACTTAAGTTTGTTCTTATGTAGCTATGATATACCTAGAAGCATGTATATGCTTAAGTTACTTAAAAATATATTTTGAATCTATAATCTCATATATTATTTATAAATGACTGATAGAAAAGGTCCTAACCACATGGGTACATATCCAGTATTTTGGATGCAATTAATACTTTTACATCATGAAAAAAAGAATCATGAAATTGAAACTCCAGCAAATATTATTAATATTTATTAACAAGTAGGAACAATAACAAAATCCAAGACAACTTCTAGACAAGTACCTCTTTTTTTTTGTGAAACAATGGTGCTTTTTTAAATCACAATATTGTCTTGACTCGCATAATAAAAACCAATGATTTGAAATGTAAATGAACATTTCAGTGAAATGTAAACTCAGCATATGATAATGGACATTATCACATGGGCCGCATCGAGCAATTTTAGGCCTTCGGGCATTATTATTATAAATGAAATAATCATTAATAAAAAGTGCCAAAAATAACGATTTTTTCTATGTATATCATTTTCTTCCAAACTTCTTTCTTTTAAAGATTTGACATTGGTGCATCATTTTCCCAAGGATTTATGACCATTGGTTTACTCATGTTTCCATGGTAAACATAAATTTCGTCCCGATATATTTTGACTGCATTTGATAGTCTGTGTTTAAACAGCCAAATGTATTAAAATACAAAAATGATTCAGCATGTTTATCTAAATTTATGTTCCTTAAAGATTCTGTGTTAAGAAAATCATTTAAATTATTAGCTTAGTAGTAGTAATATTGATACGTTACTTTTGCACATCATTTGAATTATGTGCTGTCGTAACGATGTCATGTGAATGACTCCAAATTAAGTATTCAAAATGCGCAATACATGGTCCCACTTGTAAACACGTATCTTACACAATTTAAATAATATCATCATGAAATTTTCAGAATTTATTCCTGAAATATCATGTTAATCAAGTACCTTAAAACATAATCATAGCAAATATATGTCTGAAGGCCCCAAATCGTGCGATGCGGCTCACATATGAAGTCATTCTAAAATTAAAGGGGTGATAAAATGTAACAGGCAATCTTATGATATTTAAAACATGAAAAAAACATAAGCAAAACATTTAAACAAGCATACAAATGTAGCTACATGTATGGCAACAACTTCAAATGAAAATGAAAACTGCAAAATCTTAAAACAAAAACAATATTGCTTAAAACAAAAACAATATTGAAGAAGTAACTAACATAATAAATACATGGATTTTGGAACAAAACAAATATTTTTGATAAACACCTACATGTATCATGAACTATTTTTTAACCAAACTAGTAACTACTAAACTTTCCAGTTAAATTCAGTAACTGACATGACCTTACTAAAATCATGGCATGAAGCTTCAAAAGCTACACTGCTTAATTCTCTGCCTATAGATTTAAAATGACAAAATGATTATGTATATATACATCATTTTTATTATCATCATCTCATAAAATGGCCTTGGCTTCAAAATACAGCCTAAGTGAAAACAGAAGGTATTTGATGACAAGCTAGCACTTAAGGTTCTATGTTATTTAGATCACACTAATCTTAAAATACAACCAGAAAAGAAGGCAGTTGTTACTTTAGGCTATAAATGGTATAATCAAGGCATTGCCTAGTAACCATGGTCTTCCAAGATAACCATAACTACAACGTTTGAGTCAGGTTTGGGTCATCTGACCTACAATTTGCCTTAGCTGAAGGAGAGCAGGTGCTTTAAACTGTCATACCTAAGGCCTGCCCTGAAATCAGTTGTTTTCAAACTTAGTTTATTACATGAAGATCATACAGTGTCCTTGACCTTAAACTGTAAACCTCAGTGGAGACAACAGGTGCTTGATATTCAGCACACTAAACACCTTAACAACCTTAATAGTTGTATACCTTTAAGTATGACACAAGCAAATACTGCAGGTGCTTGATAAACAGCACACTCATCAATTGTCACTGGATGTGGTCTATTTCATAAAGATCATTCACTGTCCTTGACCTTGAAATATGACCTCAGTGGAGACAGCAAGTGCTTGATAACTGGCACACTCCAGGCCTTCCCTATTAACTGCCGTCGCCGGGTGTGGGTCAGCTGACCTACATCTGTGTAGTGGGTGGGGAAACCAAACAGCCTAGAAAAAGATATCATATATAAATACCAAACTGAAAAAAGAACAGAAGCAAATAAATATCTCAAGTAAACCACTCTCATTATACAATGTAGTAAAAATATGAGCTCCTTCACCAGTGTTTTCTGCAGTTTATCATCCAGATCATGACTCAAGGTAAGTTACTGACTACTGTCAATAAAAGTTGAGAGGATGAATTTGTCTAGTTGTATATTGGTCAATTTCTCATCTATAAGGTTGTGGACTTGCAACCCACTTTGTGTCGGCCTTTCTTGGCCTCTCACTATGGGCATTAGTACTAGTTTCTCCAAAGACAACAAACTTAAAACTTTATTCTAGAAGTTCATAGCCACAATAAACCTTAAAAGCCATTGGTGTTATAATGCAATGTCTATAGCTCACCTCTCAAGCTCCTGGACCCAGATTTCATCCCCTACTCCATCCATACTGACAACATGGTCATCTAGGCCATTTGTGATTGTCAGTGAGTTACTGCCTGTGGTCACTGTTCTGGTGTGGCTAACCTTTCATGGGTATAAACCAAGTCGTAATGGGTAAAATGACAAGTTTTCTGGCTTTCAGAATGTTACATAATAAAAAGTCACTTAAGCAACGTTAAGTTTTGGGAATGTGTTAAGTTAATAAAGACTGAGACACACTAATTAACACACTGCCATTGGCTCATTCAACTGATGCATAACATTTAAGTCACTGGCATGGAATATTGCAAATCATTTTTAAACTACTGAAGCCTGATTAATGGGCTTGCTCAACATGTGCATATCCAAACTATTGTCTCTGGCAACATGTGAACCAAATTTCATCATCTCTGGCAACATGGGAACCAAGTTTCATAATTTCTGGCAACGTGTGAAACAAGTTTCATCTTCTCTGGCAACGTGTGAACCAAGTTTCATCTTCTCTGGCAATGTGGGAACCAAGTTTCATGTTCTCTGGCAACATGTGACCTAAGTTTCATCTTCTTTGGCAACATGGGAACCAAGTTTCATATTCTCTGGCAACTTGGCAACCAAGTTTCATCATCTCTGGCAACATGGCAACCAAATTCCATCATCTCTGGCAACATGGCAACCAAGTTTCATCATCTCTGGCAACATGGCAACCAAGTTTCATCATCTCTGGCAACATGGCAACCAAATTCCATCATCTCTGGCAACATGGGAACCAAGTTTCATCATCTCTGGCAACATGGCAACCAAGTTTCATCATCTCTGGCAACATGGCAACCAAGTTTCATATTATGGCAACCAAATTCCATCATCTCTGGCAACATGGCAACCAAGTTTCATCATCTCTGGCAACATGGCAACCAAGTTTCATCATCTCTGGCAACATGGCAACCAAATTCCATCATCTCTGGCAACATGGCAACCAAGTTTCATCATCTCTGGCAACATGGCAACCAAGTTTCATCATCTCTGGCAACATGGCAACCAAGTTTCATCATCTCTGGCAGCGTGTGAAACAAGTTTTACTGGATATCTTGAATTATGATGACACCAACAGGCTATCACAATACCCAACTTTGTTTTCTTCAAAAAACTCACAAGCTTAAAGTGATTTCTCTCTCAGGCACAACTAAGTCCATCATACAAGTACCACTCACATTAGCAGTCCTGTTGAAGTTTGATATGAGGGCGTCACCCAGCTCTGTTCTCTCTTTCTCTAACTGTTTACATAACTCTGCTCCACTGAAAAATTACAATCAGAGGACGTTGTCTAATAAAAACATACAGAATCTTCAAAAAATAGCTTTAAATGAGCAATGAATCAGTAGCACAAACAGACAAACAGATATGTAGCAGTAGCAGCATCATAAGCCATAGCATTATAAGAATTAATGAGAATCTGAATAAAGTCTCTTTTCAAAGCAGTCAATTTCACCATTTTTCTAAGACATCTATCCATTTCCATTAAGTCCCCTATCTTTTAGACCTTTTTTAAGCCATCAAATTCTTTAAAATATCTTTTAAATCTTTTTCTTACTTTGACCACATTCAAAGTTGTCAATCTTTATTCTAAGCCATCTTTCAAGATTCCTCTTATTGGCAATGGCTCAACAAAGCTCCCTGTCTCACCTGTACATGCCAGGCAGGTTTCCCCAGAAACAACGGGCTCGCCGTTGACCTGTGAAATGTTTTGCATCCCAAATTGCTGGCTCCATCTACAGAGAGAAATTGTACAGCATAAATTTTATTAACTGCCGTTTTTTAATAACAAACATTGACACGGCTTGAATTTCACTTAATTATTCATGTTGTTTTCCCCTTTTGTAGGGGATGAATATCGACTCCATTCCAAAGGCAGTCTAGGCCATCATAAGTTTTTCCAATTAACAGACAAATGTCCAAATTCTAATTATTTTTTTACCATCTTGAAAAGGGGAAATGTACATGTTGAGTGGTATATTTATAGTACTGGTATTAACACAAACTCACTCTCTTAAATGACCCAAATTCTAAGGGTTTTATAAGGTAGCTGCCTCCTGGACAAGGTATGAACACTGTGCTATGTGTGTCCATCATTTGCATTCTTAAAGCAGTCCAGGCCCTTAAGTCGATGAGCACATTTAAACATACCTACTTATCTACTAAGGCACTTGGGAAACATCTGCCTCCTGGTCTGGCCAGGCAGGCCTTCCACTTTTATTGCTATTGCACTTGTAGTAACATGTATGGGTGTACTCGAGACGCCTTTTAGCCCAATTTTGAGTAGTGTCCTTTATCCAAAAATAGCTGGATAAAACCCAAATATTTTTTCAAGTGATCTGATATAAAATTCTTTACACTGACTACAGCGCTTGATCTTATCTGATTTGTTACTCTACCACATGTCAGCATGTTTAATAATCATAGCCAGTCAGTGACATAACACACTTGCCTATTGCCTGTGTTAAGTAAAACTTGTTTCTGGCAAGTATTTTTCTTCAGTACTTATTATTAGTTTGTAAGCAAGTAAAGGATGGTTTGGGCAAGGAGTCTAGTTTGTGCAGTTAAAAATATCTTCGCAACTTTTCTCACAGTGGCAAGCTCCAAAAATAAAAAGGTTTCATTAATTGAATAAAAACATAACAAATCAAATTTTTAAGGAACACTTTTTTCTGACAAAACATAAAACACACTGAAACTGACATTTTGACAGACAATAGTTTTGGTACTATTTCAGCATGAGGGCAGTGTTTTCCATTAGCCAGAATACAAGTTTGTCTGCCTAATATAGTGGTCCGACAGATCAAATAATACATACCCCGATAATATGACAGACCATTTCCTTGTACTGATTCGGCATGTGGGCAGTGTTTTCCATCAGCCAGAATACGTGGTTACTTCCCTTACACAGTGCCTCGACATCTCGCAACAATGACACAAACCTTACCACAAGGATACCAGAACCATCTTGAGGAAAAATAAGTACGAACATTTTACTGTAAATTATGTGTTAGGTAAGATAATAAGCTAGGACATAATTTATAATCCTCTTGGATGGATCATATGCTAGGAAAGATAATATGCTAGGATAAATAATACGCAGGGATAGAATAATACGCTAGGACATATAATAAGCTAGGATAGATATCATAATATGCTAGGATATATATTACGCATGGATAGAATAATACGCTAGGACATATAATAAGCTAGGATAGATACCATAATATGCTAGGATATATATTACGCATGGATAGAATAATACGCTAGGACATATAATAAGCTAGGATAGATATCATAATATGCTAGGATATATATTACGCATGGATAGAATAATACGCTAGGACATATAATAAGCTAGGATAGATACCATAATATGCTAGGATATATATTACGCATGGATAGAATAATACGCTAGGACATATAATAAGCTAGGATAGATACCATAATATGCTAGGATATATATTACGCATGGATAGAATAATACGCTAGGACATATAATAAGCTAGGATAGATACCATAATATGCTAGGATATATATTACGCATGGATAGAATAATACGCTAGGACATATAATAAGCTAGGATAGATACCATAATATGCTAGGATATATATTACGCATGGATAGAATAATACGCTAGGACATATAATAAGCTAGGATAGATACCATAATATGCTAGGATATATATTACGCATGGATAGAATAATACGCAGCGTACAAGTAGTTAGGAAAAATGGGTTTATTCAAGTGTACAAATAAGAACTTCAGATCAAATCTATCATCATTTGGTAGAATTATACATGAGAGATCAATAAAAAATAGACTAATTCTTGAGGCAGTAATTACGTTTCAAGATAATGTCATCACTTTTCTATTAAGAAATGGTTAGTAAAATCTACATACTGAATCCCTTCCTCAGTGGGTTGACAATGGAAAGATCATTACAAGGTGGGCCTCCCAGCACCAAGTCTATGGGGCACAGCTCTCGCAACTGGGGGAAGAAAAGGAAAATTGACTAATAACAATTTACTAGACTTGACAAAAAATAACAAAAAACTTACATGTAAGTGGTTTATGTAAATGTAAAGCTTACTATGTTATTAGAATAAGGTACATTAACTACCGGTATTAGAAAATAAACAGCAAAGGCCAGGTTCATCACTGATATCACATGGTATACCATTTGCTACCCCAGTTCAATATCTCATTATTGTCGATACCACTGACATCACCAAAGGTGAGCTTCATTGGTAAAATTGTGATTGAGAATGGACTTATTCAATATGATTCTGTTATTTAGGGCCTTGTCCCATATAACATTTTCTCCTATAAAACATTATTTCCTATACAAACCTTGTCCTTATTGATGCCCCAGACATCTCCTAACTGAGTGACATTGTGATGGTAGGACGACACTGCCATGGCATCAGGGTTAATTTCTGAGGCCACATACAACTCCACATCTAGGCCTAGCAGATCTAAGGCCAACCTCCCTGAAAACAAAGAAAAATAAACAAAAATCAAATTTCAATATAATTAATATTTTGGTTTTGATCCATTTATACATTTTTGGTAAATCAAGGTTTTAAATCCCTTTAAACAAGCAGTGACCTTGACCTTTACCTTTTTTGTACCAACCCCAATCCAGTCCCAAAGTATCTCAACCCATGAGATCCTTGCTTATTTAATTTCACTAAATGGCGATCCTTATTTAAGTTCTTAAGAAGAAACATTAGTTTTTTATTTTGTTACAATAACCTTGACCTTCAAACCCGACCAAAACAAAAATCTAATTTCATGTTTTGTCTCCACATAATCTTCAGTTGATACATACCAATATCCATTACAATCATTCTTAACTTAAGTTTTAAGATTAAGTGGAAACCATTTTTTATAGTGACCGTGACCTTGACCCATCAACCTTAAATTTAGTTTGAAAACAAAAACCTTTTCTCTATTTTAGTGCAAGTGACTTTCACCTTGCCCTTAACACATCAAACATATATCTTCACATGAGCTTTCTATATATCAAGTTTAATCACTATAAAAAAAATTGTCCTAAGCATATTTAGTGGAAACCATTTGTTTTGCAACAGTGACCTTGACCCCAAATACAATCTCAAAATATGTCTTCACAATATGCCCCTGCTATTCACCAAGTTTCATCAAATATTGTTCCTAACTCAAGTTATGGAGCAAAATCTTGTTTTACAATTTCCAGTAACAATGACCTTGACCTCTTTGACACAAATTGCAATCCAAGTGACACTTCCACATGAGCTACATACCAAGTTTTATTATGATGTAAATTATTCCTTACTTAAGGTAATCATGAGCCGCGACCATATTTCAATTTTTAATAACAGCGACCTTGACATCACTGACCTAAATGCATTCCTAAAGTATTATCTTCAAATGAGCTTGCATTTCACAAAGTTTCATCACTGTACATCATTCCTAACTGAAGTTTTTGAGCGGAAATCATTTTTTCTACTCTTAATAACAACTACCAAAAATTAAATCTTAATTAAATTTTAAAAATTGAATTTATTTCTCACCATAAAGCTTGCTACATTCCCAAACGTCCTCACTTAAATACATAATAATGATTTTGTTTGTCCTTGAAGTTAGTAAACAGAACCATCCAGTTTTTGGCCAGCCCAAACAAAATCATACCTTAAATCACAAAATCAATTCCTATATCCTTCCCATTTAAGAGTAATTCCCCAAACCCACACCCAACAGTATAATGACTTACCAGTGCCAATACCATCGAACAAAGATAGAACACGCAACTTCCTCCTTGCTCCCGACGTCAAATAGTCAAGGTCTTTACACTGTATAAATGAGAAAGGCTGTCGTCATTCAATAAACAAATATTTAAATTTTCATCTTGATGTTGCCAATGAAAACAGCGCATTAATGCACATAAAAGAGTGAACATGAAAAATAAGTTAATTTTCATTATTTTAGACCAAGCACAGCAATTTTCAAAAATACGGTTTGTTGCTTGTCAAGTAACATATTTTAAGGAGCAATTTACAACTTTTTGCCCAATATAGAGAATGCTTATGTACCAGTTACCAATAAGGACAATACCCACATCAATATTGTAGATTTAATGGATAAAAATATTCTGCTTAGTCAGAAGCAATTAACTGACCACAGGCATCGACCCGGGTTGGAAGAACTGGATGATTTCTGCATCTCTGTCAGGCCTTGGCTCGAGGTCTCCGTGGCTGTCAGGGGAGAAAACTGTGCACAGAAAACATGGCCAAGGAGTTGTCTGCTGTACCTGAATATGGAACACATGGTCAGTCTTCTTATGTTATTGAGTGCATTGAAGTAACAGATGTATCCCAGGTTAGTCTAAACTCATTTATTTTACAACGATTGTGAAACAAGTAATTACAACATAATATTAATCACAAAATCATTGGCACAATTTTACGCATGAGTGTGGTCTTGTGTTGTGGGGGAAACCGGAGTACCCAGAGGAAACCCACTTGTCCGGCTTGGTGACCACAAACCAAACTCAAATGCGCCCAGGCTGGGAATCAAACCTGAGGAGCCTAGGTGAAAAGTAAGTGATAACCACTGCACAACCTTGGTTAGAGTAATGGCCCATGGTTCTTTCATATGCACCCGTCTCCAGCACATCCCCTTCTGGAAGTCACTATCAATGACAGTAGTGGCTTACGCAAGTCTTGAACCTTACACCCCTGGGTTGTCCATTGAAGGATTTTACCACTAGAAATGAATTCACCCGCTATGGTCTTATAATTATGATATCACATTCTTATATAAAACTATTTTCTTACCTCAGTGAACACAGCATCTGATGTGTAATTGCGGACACAACTGAAGCAAAATGCCCGTCCACACTTGGGTGTCTCGCAGACAAATAGCTGACCCCCTTCCCCACACACACAACAAAACAAGCCACACCCGTCATCATCTACCGCATAGAGACTGCTCCTCAGATTTTTCTGTAAGGGTTAAATGGGCACAATATAGGTTTACATAAAATTTGTGTACAAATACATTTTTTTTAGTAATATCTGGCACCAATATCACGAAAATACTCCAATCTCTAACTCAATCTCAACTCATTTTACCATAAAACAACAAAATTAATTGAAAAAATATCAATGATTTTACACATTTTAAAACCGCATTCTATCATTGAATATGTTGATTATAATCTTGGGTCTAGATTCCAAGGTAAAAATATTCTACAGTCAAAAATGTACTTGAGTACAATTCATTGTCTTTTTACAATTACTCAAGTATATATTTTGCTCTAGGATTAGTTTTCTTTGAAATATTGTCAAAATCTTTCAATAACATATTCTATGAGAAAATACATTTTCAAAAAGTTTAAAAGCATACAAGATTTTGAATAATACTCTTATGCGATAATTAATTTGAGATTGAGACTGAGATTGAACTTGAGTATTTTCCTGATATTGGGGCCTGGGTGCTTTTCAACTGACTGGGAAATTTATGGCCACATCTAGCTATTAAAAACCCATTTATAAAGGCTAATATTCTTTTATCTGTACACAAATAGGCTTTTTGTTTAAGTGTTAACCTTGATTGTGTACCTTTAATGATGGATAAAACAAGAGCGTTGTAGAACAACAATGCTAGTCTGTTGTTGCTTTTTCTAGTCCAACAAGGGGCATAACTCAACAATTAGTAAAGCATGAGTTACTGACCATGCTGTACATGTGCGTATTGTCTCTGGCAACATGTGTATCAATTGAGTTTCATCTGTTTAAAGTTGTTTTTTATCTATGGCCAGGCTTTAAGCAAAGTATGACAAAATAGTTAACTTCATTTTTCTTTGAAAAAAAATAGAGAAGAGAATAAAGGTAAATTTAAACTTTGAGATTCAGAGATATAAAACTTGTGTAAATTGAAGCAGGCAATAGAGGAACTAGATTTTATATTTTTTTTCAGGAAATGTATTAATTGTATTTATTTTTGGTCTAAGATACCCCAAAAACTTCCCGAGGCAAATTATGCTTCTAAAACGGTTCCCAGGTAGCATTCCCAATCCATCGCTAACAGACAAACCCAACAAAAAAAATTCTGCCTAGCTATGACCTTGTATAATAATATCTGAACTATATGCTCCCTTACTTTTTTATCTAGGGAAATGAATATGTTTCTTGGATTTGTAATGCTTAGTGAAGGATAAAAATTACCTGCCAATATCTGCATTTATAATATGAGCACCGCAGAGTAAATACCAGCGCTTGTCAGTTATTTACAGTTTAACAAGGGGTATACCTCGTCAATAATAACAATAAGAGATATGAACTTTGCTTAACATGTGTATATTGTCACCAGCATCATGTGTACAAAGTTTAAATTGAAAATATTGCAAAGTTTTTGAGTTATGGCCAAGGTAAAAGTTTGTGCAAGTCAGTGACAACAATACTACACCAGTCAATTGTAACCACGGCCCCCCCACGTCCGGGGGTATACCGAGGATAGCAGGGGAAAAGGGCCATGTTTTTACTTTCCAGGTGCCCCCGCAGGGCCGGGTGACTGCGGTGGTTTTGTCATAGCGCCAAATTTAGCGGAGATTGGGCCTTATATAGTCTCTGGGGTGCGGGGGCATCTGGCCGGGGTTTAACCATCAGTTCGTCCCCGCAGGACAGGGATTTTACCCGGGGTTGGCTGGACCAAAAGTTAAAGTCCCTGCTATTCCCCGGACCTGGGGGGGCCGTGGTTACAATTGACTGGTGCATTAATACCAAGGTTATTATAAAACCATACCTTGATTCAAAATAATTCATAACCTTAAGTCAATACATACCTTGCATTTTGCACAGATTTTCTGCATAAACAGTGGATGGTTGTACGAAAATTGACACATGCTCTTACACACAAAGCAAACATCTCCACTCAGATTATTCTCCTTCAAGTTTGGATCCAAACTGTTGACGGCCACCTGCTGCACAATCTGGTTATCTCTCTTGCTGACAGATTTGTCACTCTTGTGAAGTGTCTCAGTTTTCGAGACAGAAATTGTGTTTCCATCAGGATCTAGCCATCTGCTTATTTTCTGTAAATCCTCAATGATGTATTCTGGGAAATGAAAATCTGAAAAGATGAAAGAGATATATGTAAATATATATCCTGAAAGACTGCTCTAGGAAGACACAACTGTCTTAAGAGAATTGAAATGAAAACTGGACTATAAAAAGGTGTCTTGCTTCAAGCTTTTTACAATGACAGAATTACATCTTATCATTTATTTGCAGTAATAACCTAACACTCAAACAATTTAAAATAATGGACAAAAATAATTTCCATCTTTTAACAGCCCACATTTTTTAACTTTTTCACATTACATTTAACAGTACATGTATGTTCTTAAACCAATCGTACCATTGCTGGTGTTAACAAGTTCAGAAGTTAGTATATCCAGGCCCTCTGTCAATGCCCATTGTTGAAGATCATTGCTAGCTGGCACCTCAAGCTCCGACCTCTCACCCAAGAGCTGCAAAGACAAGTGAGTATCGGTATTTAAAGGGCCCTGTATACGTTATATGCTTTATTTTTTCAAACACAGCATACATAAAGTATACAGTAGCGCAATTAATTCTAAGTCAACAACATTGATTATTGCCGACAGGATATTAATTATTATCAATGCTTATTTGATTTTACTCAATAATCGTTACATCACTAACTAACATATTGCAGATTATTTTTAAACTTTATGAATTAATGTCACCAAAATGATGTTAGGTTGTGTAAATCACGCTTTTTTCTTATTATGGTACAATGTAAATCAATTTTTTTTATGAAATTGACATTTTTAAGCAAAGGTGAAACAGACAATTTGTTGAATCTATGTTTAAGATAAAAAAAATCAGTTGTGATCACAGAAAAGTATACTTGCTTTAAAATAACATTGCTTTTGAGATCACTCACGCGCTGACCCAAACTATTTTATTTATTTTTTTGAGCAAAAAAAATTTCGTTAGCAAATAGAGAGTTACGAAGGGCGGATAAATGCAGATTTTAATCAGAATTATTGTTTATATTATAAAACAAAGTCAGGCAATGACAGTAATGTAGGAAAGACTGCCATGTGCAAGAAAACACTCTGAACTTACGACAGATTTTGAAAAAAAAAAAAAAAAAATAATTAAAAAAAAAAAAAAAAATCCCTACCTACCCTACCTAGAAATTTTGGGAAGGTCATCCTAAACGAAAATTTTTATTTTTTTGGCCTAATGAAAAAACATGACAAGGTTCTAAATAAGAATGGGCTGCTGGCAAAAACAGACAGTTCAAATGACTTTAATGTCAGTTCAGATTTGCCAAATAAGATTTTCTTTTACAGAAAGCACCAATCATTAACCGCTAGCTGGTCAGTTACTTTTGTATTTGGGACAATTCAACCAAAACTTATTGAGAGTCTTGACATGTACTTGAATGGCTCTGTTGATTCCCCGGTGCATCATCGAGCCTTTCTGCTTGAGTCGTTGGATCATATGACTATTAAAACTCTCCACATTGTACTCCTTCACCTGAAAACATTGTATACATTAAAGCCCTTTATAAAGAACTCTGAAAGCAAATACGAGGGTTGATCGGGAAGTTCATAGACTATTGTTTGAAAAATAAAATAAATCACTATATACTTGGAAAGCATATATGTTTTTGAAGGTTAATATATTTTGTCCACGATGTATAAATATTAGGTAAATACATTGAAAAATAAATAAGTTACAGCAAATAACAATAACACAGTAAGGTGTAACCGGAGCAGACCAGAGTAAAACATGCGAATTCATGATAACGTCAGAGATTCAGTCACACTTTTTCAACATATTCACCGCGTATTTGAATGCATTTTCTATGTCTCTGTGACCATTTAGTGCAGGTATCGCTGAACCAGTCACTGTCGTATGACGAAACAACATTTTGCGTATACATACAAAGCTCACTGGCGTCTTCAAACCGCATTCCTCGTAGCGCTGCCTTGGTTTGCGGGAAAACCATGGGGGCAAGATCAGGACATTAGGGTGGATGCTGTAGCATTTCAAAACCAAGCAAGTTGATTTCAAGGAGGGTAGAGTTAGCTCTGTGTCCTGGAGCGTTATTTTGGTGAAATATGCTCGGGGTCGAGTTTGGGGTGTTTCTTCTTTTATGCCTGCATCAAGTCACGCCTGAGAACCTGAAGTTATAAAATTAAGTCAAACTTGGAATCTTTACAGTAACGCCAAAACAGTGCATTTGACTATTTTTTGTTAACATTAAATTCTAATATTTTTAAACTTCTTAGTAATTTTTTAATATTTAAAATAATGGTTAAAATGTTAGTCTGCTTACCTTCGAATAGTAACTAGCGGTCACTGTCTGGTCATCGGGAACCTGATGCTGTAGGATCATGCCTTTCCTGTCCATGAAAAACATGAACATGTGTTTCCCACCACTTTTCTGTACTCTTGCCTTCTTTGGGGGAGGGGTTCCCGGGATTTTCCATATACAGGACTGGGTTGGAACTATGCGGTTGAGGAATTCTTCGCCTTCACGGTCATACCGGTGGACAAACTTTTGCAAGCAGCGAACCCTTGTTTCCCACACGTGATCCTTAAGGAATCTCGGCACCCAGCGCGAGCACACTTTAGACATGCCTAATTCTGTTTTAAAAATTTCATGCACTGTATAAGTTGATGCACTGTATAAGTGGAAACACCTAGTTCAGAAGCTAAATTTCTCAAAGTGTGTCGCCTGTCACTGTACATGATATCTTTCACTTTATCTGAAATCGAAAATTTAACCTTAGATGGCCGGCCACATCGTTGATCGTCTTCTATAGAGTTATTTCCTTCCCGAAACCGTCGGTGCCACTTAAAGACAAGCGCCCTACTGCATTTCATGGTCGTACTGGAACTCTGTAACATCTTCAACGTTTCACTTGGTGTCTTGTCTAATCCCAAGCAAAATTTAATGGCTGCCCTTAACACAACTTCGCCCGTTGACGTCATGGTTTTGAACCTTCTGTTAGTGACAACACCGTTAAAAATGCTTATATCTTTCAACCAGAAACAACAACAAACGTCACAATTTTAGGAAATCATGTCATAAATGACACAAATACGCAAAAGAAAACCCATTAAATCCGGAAGTAACCAATTTAATAAATGTTGAAAAGTGCATAATTTTTTACATGCTCCGGGTATGCCGATGCGTGTTGTTATGGACACTGATAATTCAGCGAATAATACAAAATGTTTTTTTGTATTTTAACTGCACGCTTATTAGAAGATGTTAATCATAGTTTACTATAATTTTCATAGTAATGACACAAACGAACAGTCTACAAACTTCCCCATCACCCCTCATATAAACTTTCACAGATTGCCAAGTAGCATATTTTATATCACTTAAAATGATATATGTATTATCCTTGTAAACATGTAAAGTGTAGGAAGTGTGATAATATTCTGATAAAAAAATATCATTATTGCGAATGTTAAATTTTTTGCATGATGTCTACAATGACACAAAGACTTATCCTTTCTACGCGCAGTTTAACATCATTTCTTAGATTTTGTTTTAGAACAACTCTTAGACCCAGCTTTAACAGTTCAAATCTTTGATGTGCGAAATTAGCCTTAATATGAGCTACATGATTTGTGTTAGAATATAACAAGAAGTATTTTTAATCCTTCTGCAACTAACTGTACCTGACTGAGACACGCCTGTCTGACTGCCAGAAGAGCCACAATAAACTTCTGTCTGTTCTGCTACCCAACTACCTGTCAGAGAGTGTCTGCTCACCACCACTGAATACCTCACTTTTCCTCGCTAAATATTCCTAGACTGTCTCCATCTTATTCCCTCCCACTACATGTTAAACAATTGACCATATCTGTGACACATGCCTGTCAAGACAGCCAGAACAGCCACACCAAACCCAGCCTGTCCCCCTTCCCCACTATCCATCCATTTACCACCACAGCACCACTGTCCCTCACCAAATATTCCTACACCAACTGTTTTATTCCAGTTCCCCTGCATGTTATGAAATTGACCATACCTGTGAAACCCGTCTGTCAGACAGCCAGTAGAGCCAAACCCATCCAGACCTGTCCCCCTTCCCCACAGACCGTCCGCTCACAACCACTGCAGGCCACCATCTCCCCTTGCCAAATACACCCCAGACCATCCTGCCCTCCTCCAGGTAAGCCTTTAACAATGTTAAATTATACTTATCAAAAATACTGTCGGAATCATGTGGCAAACAGTTAATACATTGTTAAAAGAAAAGCAATTCATCTTTTGTTAATTTTTTTTAATTAAAAAATAAAATACCAGGGAATTAAAAATTTAAGTTTCAAATATACCTTGGGGTCTTTCTGCCTGTCACCCAACTTTGACTTCTGCGAAACATGTACAATTTCATTTCCAAGTAAACTTAAACTTTCTTCTTGGTCATCTCCTTGTGTGTGATTACAGCCCATATTCTCTTTATAGCTTACAGTTGCAGCTAAACCATACCCACTGGATGAAGAATCTCCAATCTCAGTTTCTTCAACTCTTTTCTTTGCGGTTAATATTTCTGCTGTGTTTCCTTGTACTGAAAAATTATGTTCTTCTTTGCCCTCATCTAGGAACCTATCAGTTCTACTGAATTTGTTAACAGTCTTATCATTGATATCAAGGGGTGCAGCAATTTCATCAGTATTGTCTAAATCATTTGTGGAATCTGTTATTGATTCTTTTTCATCTCCAGTCTCTAATGATACTTCAACAGTACCATTTCCCTCTTTTGGACAATCCACTGTACAACCAGATGGCCCGCATACCACATTTTCAGAGAATTCTTCAACAGTACCATTTCCTTCTTTTGGACAATCCGCTGTACAACCAGATGGCCCGCAAACCCCATTTTCAGATAATTCTTCAACAGTACTATTTTTCTCTTTTGGACAGTCCACTGAACTATCAGATGGCGCTTGTACACAATTTTCAGGTAATACTTCAACAGTAATATTTTTCTCTTTAGGACAATCCACTGAACTACCTGATGGCTCATGTGCAAAAGCTACAAATAGTTCCTGCTCCTTGTTGCCATCTCCTTCAATATTGACAATGAACATCTTTGAGTGACCCAAGCATGACAGTGACTTTTTGCTTGTTTTACCAATTTGGAACAAACTCTGCACAGTTGTAACTTTGTCATTTGGTGTTTCTCTTGTTCTCATAAATTTGCCATTCTGGAAAGTCTGTTTGACAGCCAAAGGGTCATACGGCTGCAGCAAATATTTCAGTTCACTACTGCCCTTTGGTTTTCTAGGCTTTGTTTGGCTTGTGGGGTTAGGACCAATCTTTGTTTGATCCGAGTGTTTAAGAGCAAATGTTTGTTCTAAATGTGTAAGAGCAGTCCTTGTTTGTTTTGAATGCGTAGGAGCAATCTTTGTTTGATTTGATTGTGTAGGAGCAACTGTTTGTTCTGAATGTGTAGGAGCAGTCCTTGTTAGATCTGAATGTGTACGGGCAATCTTCCCTTGTTCTGAATTAGTAGGAGCAATACCAAAAGAACTGAATGATGTTTTGCTTGTATCTTGCAACCCACAAACTGGCTCTTTATTGTTTCTTAAGCTATCATTTATTCTATCTGGCTGTAAAGCCTTTTCATCTTTTACCTTTTCAGGCTTTGATGGACCTTTGCCTATGCCTTTCTCAGTGGCTCCAAAACTAAGTATTTTGGTGGCCACATAGTCCACCTTGGCCCTTTTTCGAAGGCTCGGTACATCTTTAGTGGTCATTGTTTTGTCTCCTGTGGGTAAATTCATTTGATGAGAGCATTACTTTCTTTTACAGAAAAGATTACAGAAAAGATGACTATTTTTTAAGTAAATAAAATATTAAGAAACCCTTATATATAATTAAAAACATTATTTGATACAATATATCACAGACCTTTAAATAGTTTATAGGTCTGTGACAATATACCAAAATGTCATTGAAAGCATCCGCTACATGCTTTGTGAGACTGGACTTAAAGGGACTGTACACCAGATTGGCACCAAAAAAAGTTTTTTTTCTGTAACAAATCTCAGGACAATTATCTAATAGAATGTGTTATGCTTTGATATCATAATTGTAAAAAAAGTACCAACATGTAAAAAAAATAAATTGTGTTTGAGACTGGGTTCGAACACGTGTCGCCAAAATTGCAGTCCAGCGTCATATCCACTGAGCTACGACGGCTTACTCTAATTTGGTAACATAATTTAGCTATACACCTACCTCGGTAATATCACGTGATAACACCGACTAGCCAATCTCGCATAAGGAATGAATTCTACCTGGTAGACATACCCAGTAATCTTTTTAATGGAAAAATACGAAATAACTACTAAACTTAAATAAATTGTAAACTATGTGTTCTTAAGTTAGTAAATTTCAATGCATTGTACACATCTATGCCAAGTTTATGTCAGTTTTCAACAACTTTCATTTTTTTCCACTATTTTATCATACGGAGTACAGCCCCTTTAAAAAGAGAAAATTGTCTCTACCCTACCAAACATTTTAAAGACCGTTTCACTGCACTCATATTAAAAAAATGTCTGATGATCGGTCAAAAGGTCCTCCAGATACAGCAAGGACAACATCGAGTTTAGAATGTAATTTAAGCAATTCAAGTAAAAAATTTCAAGGCAGGGGTTTTTTTCGGCAATTTTTATAGCCGGTACTCGGTCATGTTCCCAATGGCAAAAAGTATCTTTTTTTCCCTATTTCTAAATAAAAATTCCCAATCTGGAGTTCCAAAAATTACAAAAGAAAAAAGAGAAAAAAGACAATGAAAATATAAACAAAACAGTTATTTCCCCTACATGCAACTTGAGTGTCTATTCACAGAGACATAGAATGATGTAATATCAGTGTCACGGTGAAAGGTGGATTTTCATTGGTTTAACTATATTTTTGATCCAATCAGAGAGCATGTAACAAATTAAGAGTTCTTCACATTGTGTTAAAACCATGTGCTATTATTAACAAAAGGATTAATAATTTACAGTTGACAGTAGTGTTGGGAATCGGTTGCAATTTTACTATCGATGATCGGTTCCACTCAAATAACCAATTATTGATAGTACAATCGGTTTTTAAAATACTAGATAGTACCCAAGTTGTATTCATGTACAGTATTAAACTCTTAATCATTATATGCATATACCTTATGTCAAGAGTGAAGTTATTAAGTGTTGTTGTATAACAAATAGTTCATTTACATGCTCATTGTGGCTTTCATCAGCCATTTTGTTAAAGATAACATCTGAACACTTACTTTTTTTTTTTTTTTGATAATCGATTATAACCAAATACTATTGATTGTCGCCGATTTCAGGCCCAACCAATCGATTTTCGATTATAATCGATCATCGGAACATCACTAGTTGACAATAAATTATTCGGTACAGAAGGGGATTAAAATAACTTATAGACAATGCTGTTCTTTGTCATGCCTCATTTACATGACATTGACCTTCATTGCCAATATCGGAAAATGACAGAACTGAGAAGTGAAATTGAAAGTAGACAACTCGGTGAAATGAACTTAAGTCTTTATTTATTTATAATGATGGTGTATTCAATTTTTGATGAATGACAAAAGGGGTTGATAAAATTTTACAAAAAATATTCATTTGCTTTTGATCAACTGCAAAACAAGTCTTACTATTTTTAATAGATAGCAGATTTTGTATCCAATTTAAGCCCATCAAAATAATTGTCTTTTTATTAAAAATAATTTTCTATGAAGGACTTTTATTATTCAATATGACAGTGTCCCATAGAAATATTAATAAAGGGGGTGAACAAAGACAATTAGCACATGCCCCAAAGCACTTAATGGTGATAATGTTAAAGTAAAACCCTTAAAAAATATGGCATATATGTAATATAGTATTCTGGTCCCGATTCCTCAGTCATTTTGATGCATCGATGAGAATTGTATGCATCATGAAGTGGACAGATCTCTGAGCTTTTAAATCAAACAATTGACTATTTCAAAGGGCTAAAACAAGGGCTTAAACAATGTAAGGTGCTAACAGAGTCAGTAAATGTAATGTTGAAAATACCAATGCTATTCATTTTAATATTATATGAATTTTATCCTTTGTAACTATTTATGAAAAATTTCCTGATTTTGCCTATATGATATTGATGTGAAAATTCCCAATCTCACGGGTATAGGTCATATTACCAAAATACCGAAAAAAAACCATGGATGATTATCAAACTTGCAGAGAAATCCCGCCAACGCATATTTTGGTTTGGTGATGATCTGATAAAAGGTTCTCGAGTTACAGCACCGAAACATAAAGTTTGTGCTATTATAGCAATTCTAAGGGCCATAACTCCTTAACATGTGAATAGGGCAATATGGCTGGTTTTCAAACTTGCCCAATATATTCTTCTTATACACACATGTTCCAGGGTTGGTGATGATAAGAACAAAGTTCCTCGAGTTACATAGCAGACAACAAAGTTTTGTGTAGTTTAAGCAATTCAAGGGCAATAACTCTAACTGACTGGCGCAACATTCCTGCTTACTAATCTTGAACTAGATACACATATTACAAATCCATGTTAAACAATGATTGCTCGCTCTTAGTAAATAAATTTTAAGCAATTCAAGGATAAAGATCAAATTATGCTTGTTCATATAAAAATGTACAACGTCATCAGTAAAGTTTCAAACTTATTGATATGATTCAACAGAGCTCACCGTTTCAAAACAGTCACTTTAAAACATTCTGAAGTGGTCTATATTTTAGGAAAGAGCCCTAGAATATACACGACTTCATAAAGACAGGAACACACTGGAAGGCATTGCAGGAAAATCGGCATAATTTGTATGCAAAGAAACTTTTCTTGTGTGCATTTTAATGCAGTTTCGTCCCTTATTGGCCTTAATGAGGGCCTCATAATTCTTAAATATTCCCGGGAGAAGCCCCCTCATCCCAACCAGTAAGAGGTCCTTTCCCCCTTCCGCATCTTCCCCCCAGGCGCAAATGTCTAGGTGGGCCCCTGACAGTGTATTTCAAAAGAGAAATAGCTTACTGTTTAACCGATGCATTATATTTACCTGCGCAAATATGGAGGCTGCTTACGGTCATTCTATTGTAAATCACTAAAGGGGTGTTATTTCAAGTCCTATTACATTTCAAATCAGCTGGTATCGTGCATACCTTGACTGAGAACTTTCATAAACATTTATAAGGGTATTTTTGTGAAAATAGAATTTTTAAAGTAATTTTTGAAGTTAACAAAGTTATTGCTATACATGAAATTCTTCACAGATATATTTTTTGAACCCCACTGATCATAATGGAATCACCCTACAGACGATATTGGCGGGAATTTCATCCCTTTAAAGTTCGTACTCAAAGTATTTCG
Source organism: Mya arenaria (assembly GCF_026914265.1). Lineage (NCBI taxonomy): Eukaryota > Metazoa > Mollusca > Bivalvia > Myida > Myidae > Mya > Mya arenaria. The sequence goes on from NC_069126.1 coordinate 7,351,657, forward strand.
CAGGATTTTCTTCTGCTCTTCCAGCTTAGACTAGTAGTGCTCAAATATCTTAAAATAGGCTTTGTATCATGTGTCATTGCACATTCATTTTACTATTTTTCCATTAAATTTGTCTGCCTCTACTATACAAGGTGAGCGGCCTCCACCATTCTCAAATTGCGCTGACAAATGCCACTGATATTGCAGTTTGAACCAACACGTCTTTGACATCATTTTGTGAATACTGTTTTCATGAAGATATAATATATGCTCTGGAACAAGAATGATTTTTTTATTAAATATTTGCTTAAACTTTGGTTTGGCGCTCTCCGAACGAACTGAACACTGGGTCCGCGGAGGGGTGTGTGCGGGCGGGGTATCCCTTCCTGCCACGATTCTCTCCTGAAAATCGCCTCTCCGAGATTCACTCAATTTGCAGCACTTTTTACGGAGGTTTAAAGATATTTCTATCTCATTCTATACATTTATAAATATTACTGACATTAATAAAAAAATGCGTCATAATTCTGCCTGCAGTTATATCGGTGTCAGTTTCATTCGGACCAGTGCATCTTCTATGACGGATGTTAGAGTTGCGGCATCTATGGACGGAACTATATAAATCAAATGAAGTCCTGAAATATTTCTACATGGCGCAGCACAAGAACGACCTGCTCACGGCCAGATGTATCTGTTGTTTGTCGCGTGTAAGCTTATTTATACTCGCACTTGGGCTTTGCCCATTCGGCGAGTGCTCCGATTAGATTGTTAGTCTTTTTGTGTGTTTTTTTGGAGCAAAGACATAATGTAACCCTGGTTAGAGCTACCCTGGTTCTTTAACGTTCACCAATATATAGCACTTTCACACGGGACCCCCATTTAACGTTCCTCCCGGAAGGCGATTAATATTTTAGCGGTACGGCGGGGGAATCGAACTTGCGAACCCTGCATTGGCAGTCATGTGTGTTACCATTAGATCACGGATCCGCCACTTATCTGTTGTCGAACGTTGAAGAACGAATTGTTCCTGACGTCTCTCGCCACATTTCGCAGGGTCTGTAGCGCCATGACCTGCAAGATTTCTTTCTGCATGCCGGCTGACGAATACTCGTCATTCTTTTTCTCAAGCCAGGACAAGATAGACGAGTCTCTTATGGAATAATAATAGTTGGATCATTTTCTTGCTTATTTTCATATCTTTGGTGCAAAAACTTTGTTAGTGTTTTCTTTCAATGAAAAACACAACGCATGTGGAACTATTGCAACGGTTGACTGTCAGTCAGAAGGCGTTTCAGGACTATTACAGCATTTGTATAAGTCTTATAATATGCGTGAATGTTCTCAAAATGTCAAGACTTATATCATTGTTGTGTACACTAAATTACCGAAATACGACGATAATTATCAAAATACACAAGACAGTTATCGAAATATGCCTTATATACATTTTTTTTTTTACTTCAATATATGTTATAAATACTTTATCAACCTCAATTTTTCGGCTCCGATTTTGACATTTTTTCGCTGCGTCCTATCTTATATATTAAGGGTTTTTACCCGTTTTTTCAACTATTTTTTTGCCTGCGTCCTATCTATGCTAGCGTCCTATACATGATATAATACGGTAACATTCCTTTCAGGCTAATTAATGACAAAGTTCTTGACGTTGATGCTCTACATGTAAAATACGTCAGCGGTTTACACGGCCATCTGAAATTGTTTTTGTTTTTGTTTTCAGAATCTGGCTCATCAGACTGTGTGCCCAAGTTTTAATTCTTTGCAGCATATTACTATAAATCAACAATATTCTGTGAAGACATGTCATACAAAGTGTTATGGTTGGTGATGGTTTATAGTGAAACATTGTTTTCATATCTTAAGGTGTGTATAATTAAATTTGTATGTTACCGGCAAAGTAATAATCAGATTAAATTTAAAAGAAACTAATTTACACCTCCTTTATTTACTCATGTCACATGTCATAACTATTATAAAAATACACTAGACTTCCCGGCTTCCCTACAACAGGATAAAGTCCGTGATAACTTTAAACAAACCCTTTCACGAAGGCGACAATAGCTTTTCAGAAAACTACAGACCAAATTCCTGAAAATCTATCAATTCCTTCTACGGAAAGGTGGTGAAACACATAATGCACGGTCACATCATAGACGCCTATACGTACACCGTCCTCTTTGACAATCAGCATGGGTCCCGGTAAAACCACTCTACAAGGAATTACGTGTAGTTCAGGGACGCAGGTATAAGCCCAGTCTTAAGTGACCCCGGTCTAGTTAAGTGACTTAGTGATAAGCAAAGTCTACAGGGGTTGCAGTTTAGTTCAGGGACTCAAATAATATCCCACTTTTAAAGTCTTAATTCTAGCTCAGGGACTCAGGAATTAGCCCAGTCTAAAAGGAACTCATTCTAGTTTATAGGGACTCAGGTATTCATAAAAGAAACAGTTGCAAGAATGTTTAACGATTCGGCTGAACACTGAGTCCTTGAACTAGAATAAGTGCCTTTAACTGCCTTTGATACATTTAACTTACGCTTAAGAACGACCTTGTACGATAATTCTCTCCCTCCCCCTTTAACATCAAATCCTGGATCCGTCTCCTTAGTGTAGAAATTCATGAGTTTAAGTATGAAAATTGTGTGAAAATAATTAAAACGTAAACTTCGGTAATTATGAGGTACTGCAGGCTAGAATGATCGCCTGATTACGTGTAAATGTGAAAAAATCAACATTACCAGTACCTTTCAATACATATACACACGGACCTATAGTGTTTTTATAGGTCCTCGATAAACGCACGCATTTCACTAAAACCACATGATGGAATAATTCAGTTGTATGTAACCTTAAAATTATTAAATTCCTTTGGGGTAAATTTATGCAGGTGCGATGAAAATCGAAATGGCCGACGAAAATGTAAGTTTTCTTTTGTCTAATCTTGTAAAGGTTTTGTTGCTTTAAAGAAGTACACATTGCTCCAACTTGCGGAATAAAAATGTGAACATACTAATGCGGATGATGAAGATTCAGCTCCACGGTTAGCTTAGTCGGTCAGATCCAAGTGACAAATTTCAAGATCTTGAATTTTGTAAAATTACACATCATCGAGTTTAACGATGTGTAACTGTACATATCGCACACTTAATTTTCATTTTCTATGCAGCAACATTTCATTAATTAGTTGAACCATTTTATATTAGATATGGGTTTGTACTGCAATCAGCTTTACAGGCATGCTTATGGGTCCTTCTGAGCTATTGAGTAATATTTTTTTTTTTTTTTTAAAAATGCTTGTAAAATTGCAATTATACTTGGAATATAAATAAATAACATTTGTGTTTTCAAAACTTATATCAAGGATATAGTAAACGATAACTAAAATGTCCTGTTTATTAGGAATAATTTTTAAACTTTAAATATTTGTTAAAAAACGACGATTTTGGGGACGTTATTTGTGACATTTTCGAGTGCTATCATGCAAACTGTAAAAAAAGAGTAAATATTGCTTCATAATTACAGCAATTAGAAACAAACAATACAACAATAAAGTATGTATATAAATACGCAAATAGTTTGATTAAATCAGTTTGTTTTCTTGTATTTCTGTCCCGATAAACAAGTGCATTAGGACGTTACTATGTCGGTCCATTTTTTTGCATTAAAACATTGGAATCTCGATACGTCCATAAATATAATGTTGTGTGATGTGAGCGGTATTTTACAAGAAGAAACACTGGTTTCGCGATATTTATGCGTTGCACCTGAATCTGATGATCAGAAACGCCACTATAAACTTTTATTCACAAAGTTTAATGTGTCGGTCCAACCTATAACGTCCGGTTATTTATCATTAATTACAAAACTACGCAATTTTATAAACATGTTATACTTCGGAAACGCAGTGTTGTGTACTACGTCATCAATTGTGGGCCCCGGTGTACACAACGAAAATTAGCATGGATGCAAAGGAGGTAAGTTGGTGTCGGTCCATCATGTTCTTAAGCGCATAACGGGCGTAGTACAAACCGAAAATGATTGTCATATTGTGTTTCTACTGTATTCATGTATTGGGGTGATTTATTAACCTCCTTATACATGACAAATGACAATGTGTTGGATTTTCGATGTTTTCACTCGGCATACTGGGGGCCTCCCGATAGTTATCGTCTGTATTGAGCATGCTCGTTACGTTTGGACCATTATTTTGGTTTTCCCGTTACACGTGGACAACGCTATGCATTGAGTCTACACTGCCAACGTAACGTCCACATACTATATTATCATTCTTGCATTGTATTATAGTTTACAATCACCATCTTATTGGTAAAAAACACTTCATGTTTCACATAATGTATCTGTACAGACAGTGTATTGAGAGAATGTCGTTGAAGTACATGAAACACTTGAATATCACAGACGTTATTTTGGACAATGACTTTTTGTTTTTTTGTTACGTCAACCCATAACATCTGTACATACAGATCTACATTCCGAATGTATCTGATAGAATATTGTTTCATTACTTGCAAGATGTGTTACATTTGATTTGATGATCAAGTAAATGAGACAAACCAGATCCGAAGTAATATTATAGAGGAATAAAACTGTTTTCATGTATGGACGTTACTTCTACACCTAAACTGTATGTCAATGTGTTCTACATAACGTCCAAATAGATTTTGATTATATCTATAAACAATCTTGTGCTAAAACTTGTATGAATGAATAATACGTATGTTTATTTAAGAAATATGATTGCACATGAAACATTTAAGTTGAATAAAACAGAATTCATATAAATAACAACATTTGTGTACGGACATTAAATTGGACATGATATTAGTGTCGTAAGCTTATTGACGACTGATCCGTGTTGACATGACGTCGAAAAACGCTGTCTCATATTGTCTCATTCAATTGTCTCAGTCTGTCCATATTATAAATAATTATATATATATACAGGTTGAATTTCAACTTGGGTGGATTCGTGGAAGTTGCCTTGCCATGCAGTAAAAACAGAAAACTGTTTGTAGCAGAGGTATACACTTAAAACAAAGTTGTCTCTTGCTTTGAATGAATTCTTTATTTTGTTCTTGTTAATAGTTATTGTTCACATTATATGTTTGTGTTTGAAACATTGTTATGTTACAGAACTTTCCATTTATTCTTGGATTCACAAACATTGATAGGAAGCGGTAGGTCCCGTGTTAGATCCGGCCGGAGGGCGGGCTCTATTAGTTTCCGAACACCGCTTCATTGGACAGGATGTTATTCATGTTGATTTTCATGATAATCATACTCATCGGCCCTATATGACCTACAATGTCCAGTGTTTTTCCTGCCTATCAACTCCATTCTGAAGTAAATTTTGTTTTAACCCACCAAAACTCTTTTCCAATCATAAGATGAATTTATTGTATAAGATGAATTTATTGTATAAAACACCTAAATCCAGACATAGTCGTATGATGTACATGTAACATACCTTTTATAGTAAAATACTGTAAATAAAGGGATATATTTAGTTATACTTAGCTCTAACAATCCATGATGATGATGATGATGATGATCTACCTATCCATGGTGATGATGATATCATGGTGACTGCCTTTTTCATTCAGCAATAGTATGATGATGTCAACAAACAAACCAGAATGCTACAAATGCTGTTACAATACTAACAGACAGGTGCATCACCCTTAGTTGAATACCATTTGTTGCTTTTCTGATGCTGATGATGATGATGATGATGATGATGATGATGATGATGATGATGATGATGATGATGATGATGATTGGTATAATGTCCAATCAAGGCATGCAGGTGCAACACTCATATCATGAGTGTTGCTTTACAATTGATGATGATGATGATGAAATCAGAAGTTGATGATGAATGACTGCCTTCTTCCATTCAGCTATTTTATATTGTTGTCAACAAACACCAGAATGCTACAACTGCTGTAACAGTACTAAAAGACATGTGCAGGAGCTGTATTCACACAAAATCTTAAACTTAAGTCAAAATTTCAAATGCAGACTTCTCTATTACTAACTATACGACTTCAATGAAACTTTTTATGACAAGTTTCATTGAAGTATATCTGAAAATGAATTAGAAATCTGCATATTTGAAATTTTCACTTACGTCCAATGTCTTTCCTAAATAGCTTTGTGAATACAGCCCCTGCACTCTAGTGCCTTTTATTACTTTTACATCTATAGATAATGATGATGATGATAAAAATAAGCATTAAGTACACTATATTACTGATTTGTAATGATTGAATGTGTCAATCTGACTAATTATTCATCCAATGTCTTCATCTGACTTCAGGTTATTAATGTCCAGGAGGATGAAGTGTTGTTTCGTTACATGGAAGCTGCCAGAGGTGGATTTAAATGGCCAACAGTTGAAGATGTCAGCTGGGAGCATCATTCATCAGTTACTCGCCACCTTGATAACCCTGTTCTTGACATCCAGAAGAGTTCAAACCATGTTCAGATTTTTAAGTTAAATTAGACTTTGACTTTATCACAGGGGAGAACCCTGTTCTTGACATCCAGAAGAGTTCAAACCGTGTTCAGATTTTTAAGTTAAATTAGACTTTGACTTTATCACAGGGGAGTACCCTGTTCTTGACATCCAGAAGAGTTCAAACCGTGTTCAGATTTTTAAGTTAAATTAGACTTTGACTTTATCACATGTATGGGAGAACCCTGTTCTTGACATCCAGAAGAGTTCAAACCGTGTTCAGATTTTTAAGTTAAATTAGACTTTGACTTTATCACAGGGGAGAACCAATCATTTGTTGTGGTATTTTTTCTATTATAATTTAGGCGATTTCAGTTAAACAAATAAAGTTATGGAAATACTTCAGTATCGTTTATAACGTTGGGGCCAGGTCCGTGTGCAGGGTCCATCCTAGAGGGTAATAGTCGATTTGCCAGATAGAGATCACTGTGCAACTTGTCCGGGGTGAGCAATGATGTGTAACAATGAAAATGATGTCATCACAGATAAAGTTGCACAATAATCTCTATCTGGCAAATCGACTATTAGGGAGAAATACTTGTTAGCCTAGAGCTATAGATTACCAAACTTCTCCAATGCCGAACTCAAGAAGTGTTTTTATATATATAACGTTGCGGCACACCAATTCGCCCACCAAAAGAATATATTTAAACGGTGAGGGAAAAATAATAAAGTTATGAAGCTTTTATTTTGTGTCCACCCAAGAGAACATGTGACCTTGATAATTGTCATAACATGTTTCCAACCGGGTTCATATAAAGGTCAGTAGTACCGTCGTCAGGTGTCTCTCTCTCTTCTCTCTCCTCTCTCTCTCTCTCTCCTCTCTCTCTCTCTCTCTCTCATGCATTTTAGGTACCTCTTACCCATAGGGCATGTAATTTGTTGGTTTTTAATATAATATGGTGCTTTAATCCAATGCCCTATGTCAATAGTAACGTCCAAACAGAATTTTGGTCAAACTGTCAACAGTAACATCCGAACATTATTTTGTCCAGAATTGTTTCCTACCTTCAAATAAACATTTACAAAGTACATACATTATAGTCTACGTTGTAATGAAGAGATTACAAAGCTAATATAAGTTTAGAAGTCAAATCTGATATGTAGAAACAAATGTAAAGTCCAAAAATTTGGGTAACGTCCGTAACACTTAAAATTTAATGTTTTATTCTTTTTTACATTACAATGTTTGAGAAATGATCACTATGGACATGTACACTGTGCATCCAACTTGTTGTAAATTAACATTCATCTCCAATTTAGCACTTTATTTTTATGTCAAACCAATGTCAAAGCATGTTGAGTAACGTCCGTAACTTTCAATGTAGCTCATAAAAAAACTTAATTTGTATATATTATGCATTCTGAACTATCTTCTAACGTACCATTTATAAATGGTGAATAAATCTGCCATAACTAGAACCCATGCATTATAGGATATACTCAATTCTATTTGTTCAGGTGTTGTCAAAAAAATATTACTCAATAGCTCAGAAGGACCCTTATCTCCGTTTTTTTCATTTGAAATAAAAAATCTATTTTTTTAAATATAAATTAATACATCATTCTACTCAATGCTTTTTTTGATGCCATTTGGCTTCAAATCCTCACAGTCAAATCCATAGCGAAACTTTAAAGCCTCATGGCTGAATATTAGTCATGCTTGTAATTGAAAATATTTTGAAGAGTAAGACAATACAGTCTACATTGCAGGACCGGACCAGTTGTTACAGGACCAAACATGTACATTTTTGTGAAAGTCAGGGCTTTCAACAGGGTCTAAACCCAATGGTCAATGACTCTTAAAATCTGATTTTCAAGAGTCAAAATCAGATCTTCAAGTGTCATTGTCCGTGTTTTTCTAAATACGGTCTTACTTCTTAATTATAGTTTTCATCTGTCGTATGATGGCATTGCAAGGTACATGATTATCTATTAAAAACTAATACATATATACATTTTTTAAACTGATATAGACATGGTTTAAAAAACTAATACAAAATATATTTAAGCATTGTTGTTTTTTAAACCATCGTACTAAGTGAAAAAGCAGAAGGTAATCGTTAATTTGCATAATGAGTGGAGTTATCACATCATTGAGTTTGAGTGCTGCTAATTAACATGGAAGCCGATTAGATTCCAGATTGATAAACAGTTGTCATTGCGGGTGTTAATTGCTCTTGACTTTAATTGATAAAAAGACATTTAGATCATGTCTTGCAAATGATTAATATTACAATTTATGATGCTTCATTTTCGGGTCATTTACAATTTTGAATGCGTCAAAACTGGGGAGCTCGGGTCGATAAACGCCCTGATTAAGTTGGTTTGATAAAGTAAACATAGGTTAGTTAATAAAATTAACAAGATACACGTTTGACACATATTTATAAAATCATTTTGCCCCAAAAATTATTGCCGGACAAGCGGGCCTACAATATAGCTGTGATTGTCGGACCTCGTCATTTATTACCGACGGGAGTCGAGGTCCAACGAACTTTCTTACAGACTGAAATACCTTTTTTCCTCTAGAATGATGAGTTTCAATATTTGCAGGTTTTCTTCACCATTTAAGGATCGATCCCAAAAATAAAATATTTAGTTTATATATTCAGATTATTGTTTATCAAAAAATCATTGACTTTTGCCAAATTGGGAGGCAAACAATCTATATGATGGACAATGCTCGATCAATGTTTAATGGCTAGTTATCTTAAATTTTGAAACACAGCACCCTGAAATCCATAGCCAAAATTGTTTCATCTCTTCATCTGCCAGGTCAATATCATCCCTGAAGTTGTTTCATTCTCTTAATCTTTTAGAACTTAGTAAAAGTTCAATTGCACCATAAAAGTATTTTTTGACAGATCTCCTTTTAATGTAGCGAAGTGAAAGAATTATATTGATATTTTTGTAATTACTTCCACAGGCTAATAGTTTTGTTACAAAAATGTCTTTTGTGCATCATTTTTGAAAAATCCTTCTATTTTTTATGTGATTTACTAGTTATGGTTCTAGCAGTTATGGTGTCTGCCTCCAGGGGTTGACACTAACTTTTTTGGACCACTGCCAACTTTTAAAATGTACTGGCCCTTCTGAAAATCTACAGGCCATTATATTTAAGTGTGTTTGTAGTATAGCGTAGCTTATATACCAAAAAGTAAGACTTAAAATACTGTATGACTGTTTTCACATTTATTCCATTAAATTCATTTACAGTTTATAAGATCTGTTTTGCAAAGAGGTCAGGTCCTGCTGAGCTAAGTCTTCCTCCAGATCTTCATGAAATGTATTGTTTGCAAAAACTGATTATAATAACAACAAACACAGAGTTGCTCGATTTAATTTTTACGAAAAATTGCCAATGTATTCTTTTTTTATGGACCAACGGACAATGATACGAATCATTCCACTGAATTTAATTTGTGAGTTTGTTACCCTAGTTTAAGAAACTGATAATTTTATCATTTTAAAAAGCAAGAAAAACACATAGATTACCTGGGTATTCTGTGTTGAAAATTGCCACAAATTTTAAAAATTCGATTAAAACAGATACTTAAAAATACTGACTAAAATCGAGCGTAGACCACACAGCATTCCAAGACGGATGACTGTTCCTCGTTACTCCCCGTATGAAATATTGACTGGGGCAGAAAGAAAAAAAACAAAAAAACTGATGTCGAGGGATTCCAGAAATAGTTCAGTAACTGTTGTTTATAAACAGATATGTTTATTTTTAGAATTCAAGCTTTTTCAAGACGCAGTAGGTCAAATTTTGCTGGAAAATCCACCGTCCCCAAGGAACAGTAAACTTTGCTTATTCACTGTCCCTTCCCAATTTTTACAGGCCAGGGGACCACGGGCCTGCGTTAGTGTCGACCCCTGTGCCTCTCATCAAGGAGGTCAAAAAAGGACTGGTTTCTACCCAAGAAACAGACTCCACAGAGAGAAAATCAGATTCATATCAAATTATAGCTTTTTTTCACCATTGAGCTGAATAGATTATGATGAACTATTTGAAATATTTTTTTCATACGCAGTCTACATTTGAGGAGAGGACTGAACAAGGACCAGAGCGTCGGGAGAGAAATCGTGAAGGTCGCGATTATGACAGACGTGACCGAGGCAAGAGGAAGCGAGATATGGATGACTATGGGGAGGATTCGGAGAGGTTCAGGAAGCTTTTCATTGGTGGGCTGTGTTACAGTACAACTAATGAGGTCCTTAAGGAGTACTACGAACAGTGGGGTGAGGTGACAGACTCTATTGTGATGATGGATCCAGAAACCAGGAGGTAACTTTTGTTTTCATAGTTTGTTGCTCGCTGCTCATGATGTTTTAACCTTCTTTAGAAGGGGCCAGAATTTTAGTACCCAATTTTCTACTTTTGGTTTTATTTAGTTTGTGAATCTGCCACTATTTAAATAAAGGAGCTGGAAATTCCCAAATTTGAAGCTTTAGTTTATGCACTGGAATTGCTCAAAAAGACAATGCCTGAGGACTCAAAACTTCAATTAGTATCATGCCTATTGTTTAACTTAATAAATAAAACAGTTGGACAGTGTTAAACTGTCTTCTAATGATATCCAGTGCCGTCAATAAGAACCAACTGCAGGCCAAAATGGACGGTTCAAATGGCAATTGGACAGGTTCAAGTTTTGCAAAAAGAAGTGAAATTTTAAGTACAATAAGTAGATGCTGGTTGGTTGCTTTACTATTTGAGACTGTTCAACCTAATCTTATTGAGAACCCTGGATATAAGATTTATAATATTTTTTCTAAACTTGAACATGTATGAAATCATCTGGTTCAATTAACTTAATTCTGAGACTTTGTGTTCCAGAATCTAAGATGAAACCTCTGTTACCATGAATTTAAAGATATTTCTTATTTTTTTATCACTTTTTTGTCCAGATCTCGAGGGTTTGGGTTTGTGACATACAAGGAATCGAGCATGTTAGAAGAATGTATGTCCAACAGACCGCACATCATCGACGGCAGAACAGTTGATGCCAAACGTGCCATGCCGAAGACGGTACGTTTAGTAATATATAACTGTTGATATAGCAATACTCATATTGTCCGGAAAGTTTTTCAACACTGTTTATACATGACTTAGTACTTAAACCATCTACTTAACTGAACTATGTACATTTATGAATCCTCTTGAAATATTGAGCTGTATATCGCATATATTGGATACACCACTTCAGAAGCATTGTATGAAGACCACGTGGCCATTCACTCATTGGTTTGTGTAATGAGGAAATAAAGTTGCTCACATTTTTCAAAATATATTTCCAACTTCTGCGTTCCATATCAGATTAATACGAGTAGGCTGTCAGATTAACCATTTAGTTACTAGCATGTGGATAAATTACAATGCTGTTCACTAATACCGCCTGCAAGTTAATAAAAATTGCCCTAGACAATATGATTCAGAAGTTTAACAATCACTAACTACCCGCACAACTGGGGATGTCACTATTGTGATGACCGTTACTTAAAACTTGTATTCTACTCCATTTTGACAGTTGATTAAAAAAAATGGTTCAATACCATGCTTATAGTTTCATTTTTTTTTTAATTGTAACAATGCTATTTTCCTAACAGGGCAGAAACTCTAACACTAGTGAGAGTAAAGAATCTGTATACAAGATGTTTGTGGGAGGACTAAGGGACATGACGACGACCGCTTCCCTCAAGGAGGCAATGGAACAGTTCGGCTCCGTGCGACATGTGGAACTTATGATGGATAAAAACACAGGAAGACATCGGGGATTCGCTTTTGTCACATTTGATGATACAGATTCCGTGGATAAGGCTGTGTGTAAGTGGATTTTCTTTAAAATACAAAGTACTAAATATATAATTTGTTTAGTCTCGTTTTTGAGATTGATTGATGACATGAATTTGTGTAAGAAATTATGAATTGCAAGTTACTAATTTTTCTAGCGATATAAAACATCTGAATGTGATTTGTCTGTGGATATCTGCGGATCTGATGGATATTGGGACTTTAAAAAAACACAGAAAAACAAATATTCAGCAAAAAATGAAATAATTTGTTTAGTAGACACATAACTTGAATCAGTTGCCATGAAAAAGCATTGTTTCTGGTTTCAGTGAAACAGCATGTTATGGTTGACAGCAAGGAAGTGGAGATGAAAAAAGCGGAGGCTAAAACAAACAAAGGTATGTACACCATAGCTTTCTGCACAGGTTTAACCCTTTGCATGCTGGGTAAATTGTCGTCTGCTCAAAAATGTCGTCTGGTTTATTCTAAATTTCTTTCAATTTACTTAAAACTTTGGGCATATATTGACTGAGTGGCAAACAGCTTGGAACCTGACCAGACGCCGAGTTACTCGGCGTCTGGTCTGGTTCCAAGCTGTTTGCAAAGCCTTTAAAATCGCCATCAGCAGCCTAAGGGTTAAAATGACACTGTGCAAGCATATGTGTTGCTTGTCTGATCACTTTCGCTCAAGTACATGTACTTGTTAATTAAATTACATTGATTTCTTTTTGCTGGATTATGACAAATGCTGGTAGCTTATAGAATCAGACGTGAGACTGTTTCCTGAGTAGAAACCAGTTCTGGTGTCCATATTGAAAAGCAATCAGAGGTTGTTTGGTAGGGATCGAACCCACAAACTTTTGGGTCTACCTTAATGGCAAAAATCAATAATATCGAAATGGAAAAACATAGATACAGAACAATTTAAATAAATGTTATGTCAGTTTCTGAAATGTTGTTCAACATTGTGTATCAGTTTGTTTATACCAGTAAATGTTGCATGGGAAACACTATTTTATTCTTGCCCTTATTTTATTTATTTAAGGTCGGGGCAGAGACCGAGAGGATTCTATGTGGAACATGGGTGGTATGTAACATTTATTTTTGGTAGTTATCAAAACAATTTTGAATGAATTTTGCCATGGTTTAGAATGATAATTTTGTAACAAACAATGTTTTGAGCCTTACTATCAACAGGGGTGACATCAATACCCATCTGCACCTTTTCAATAGTTGTGTGCTTGTTGTTTATAATTGTTGGCTAAAAGGATGATTTAGTATAAGCAGATTTTTTTTTTCTGGGCTTACACATTAATATGCTTTTGAACCGACATATTTTATGACTTTATACATCCATTTCACTGTCAGGGGTCATGTTTAAAGGTTGTTATCTTTCTGATGAAAATATTTGTATTATAATATTATGGTAGCCATGCAAAACCTTGAATCTTGGCCATACCTCAAAATCCATGTTAGATATTCAAATGTTCCTTATTAGTGATACACAAGTCACATTGGCAGCGACATAATGCACATTTGTGGCAAGGACAATTATTGATCTGGGGCAATATTGGGGTATAGAGGCAGCTTAAAATTTTACCTTTTTGTAAATTCAACTGTTTCCTCCATTGGTGTTATGCTTTAAGTATATATTTTGCAATTAATATATGTACACTCAAGATTTTTAAAAATGTAAACCATTTGTGACAAGGACAATTATTGATCTGGGGCAATATTAGGGTATAGAGGCAGCTTATAATTTTACCTTTTTGTAAATTCAACTGTTTCCTCCATTGGTGTTATGCTTTAAGTATATATTTTGCAATTAATATATGTAAACTCAAGATTTTTAAAAATGTAAACTCAATTTTAAAGAACTAGATTTTTGAAGAAATATAACAATTCAAAATTTTACACTGTAGTTAAAATATGTAAAAAGTCTTTAGATGCCTCTGTAATATCAACCCTGGGCCTAAAAAAAAAAATTGTTTGGTTAGGGTTACATCCTTAAAAAAAATAGGTAGGGTAGGTAGGCTTTTTATTTTTTTTTATTTTTTTTTTTTAATTAGGTTTTATATAAGAATATAATTTTCATCATTGGAGAATGGTGTTAAAGCTATCTTCTGTACAAGCATTTAAGGTTTAAACTTAATATTAAAAAGCAATTAAAAAAAAAACGAAATATTTTTTTTTTTTTTTTTTTTTTTTTTTTTAGTTTTTCATTTTTTTCTCAAACTGACTATAAAAACGGTAGGGTCGGCGCCTATTCCGTAGGTAGGGTCGGGTAACCCGAACCAAATGTATTTTTTTTTTAGGCCCTGGCTTAAATCATAGTTACGCCCCTAGTTTATGACAAAAGCAGATGAGCATTGACATCTAGTTTTTTCAGACTAATGTTTTTGGCAATAAACCCAGATATGTTCTTAATTAAAATTAAGTTTTGTGTACTGATCTTAAAAAAGGACCTATTTTTTCAGGAAATATGGGTGGTGGTGGTGGTGGAGGAGGAAATATGGGCATGGGTAATAAAATGGGAAATCAGATGGGCATGGGAGGAAATATGGGTGGAATGGGTATGAATAACATGGGGATGGGTGGAAATATGGGGATGGGCGGGAATATGGGAATGGGAGGAAATATGGGGATGGGTGGAAATATGGGTGGAAACATGGGGATGGGTGGAAATATGGGTGGAATGGGAATGGGAAATTACAATATGGGTCAAGGGATGGGTGGTATGGGCGGAAATATGGGCATGAATAATATGGGAATGGCTGGGAATTATGGGGGCTATGGTGGTTATGGGATGGGTGGAAATATGGGGATGGGCGGGAATATGGGAATGGGAGGAAATATGGGGATGGGTGGAAATATGGGTGGAAACATGGGGATGATGAACAACCAAGCTGGGCAGACCACCACAGGAGCATCAACTGGTGGCAAAGACTCTACAAAAAATGCTGTAGCCCCAATGAACAGTGGACAGACATCATCTACATCCTCACAAGCCTCTGGCCAGGGGTATAACCAGCAGCAGATGATGCCTAACCAGATGGGCATGCAGAATCCCATGGGCATGATGGGAAATCAGATGGGCATGATGGGAAATCAGATGGGTATGATGCCCAACCAAATGGGCTATAACCAGATGGGAATGATGGGAAATTATGGTGGATACGGAATGGGCATGGGAATGGTTAGTACTCTGATATAATTTATTATCATACAATATCAAACAACATGCAATTTTGGGCCTTCGGACATTATTCTGATAAATTACAATAATAAATTGTAGAAACTGCCAAAAGTAATAAAAATTTTACCAATAAACTTATTTCTTTGAAAGTAATCTTATTTTACAGTTTTTTCGTAAAAAAATTATAAGACCAATTATCACACCATGTTGCCATAGCAACCAAACCAATCAAAAGGACTTATTTTAGTAAAAATGATCTTATCCTTTTTTAATGATTGCTTAATGACATAATAATGACACAACAATCATAAATGTATTTATGTTTTAAAATATTTCCACATGAGGGTAATAACTAAATTTGTAAGCCATCTGGAATATTGAAACAGGGTGTTTAAAGCGTTTTGTTTATAAACAGACTGAAGGCCCATCATCGTGTGTTGCGACTTATATATTAATGTAGGTACATGTATAATTAGTCTTAACTACTTGAGAGTTAAAACCTGCCCACTTGTGAAAATTAAAGAAATTCATGATGAAGATAATACCACTAACATGTTCATGTCTATTGAAGTTGTATTTTCATTAAAGCCCTAAGTATTCTAGGCTTTAACAGTCAGTGCCTCTTTGGCCTAAAAAAAGTTTAATTAATTTAAAAACTTTTAGACAAGATGTAACCCTAACCAAACAAAAAAAAATTAGCGTAGGGTTTCAGACACTTCTGAATGCCCTGAATGAGGTTACGTAATCAATTTTCATTTGTGTACATTTGACCACTGACAAATTCTACTCCCATTTTCAGCAGGGAATGGGAGGTAACCCCATGATGAACCAGATGCAGGGTCAAGGTCAGATGGGGGGTCAAGGTCAGATGGGTCAAGGTCAGCAGATGGGGAACCAGCAGCAGATGGGCATGATGGGACAGCAGCAGCAGCCACAGATTCAGGGAGCAGACAAGTCCGGAGCCGCCCCAGCCACGGGAGGTTACGGCATGGCAGGGCAGCAGGGTGAGTAAATGTCACAGCAAATCTGTATACAAAAAATATGCTTTTTTAATCATTTTAGCCAAATGAGTTCAAGATAGTAAAGCATTAAAATTAAAATAAACAAATTGCATTGACTTATAATATATTTGGGCATGATGTAGAACTATCATATTTTCACCAATCTGTATAGGCTGGGGCACAGGGTCTGGTGAATACAATGCTGGTGGCGATTACAGTGCACAGGGAAAGGCCTCAGGTGGCAGATAAAGCGACTAAACAGGTATGATGACAAGGAATGTTGACTATAGTTTATATTTAAAGCTCTCCTGTTTTAATAAAAAACAAATGAGGTATGTTCATATCCTTTGGGTTATCTGCATTGTCATGATTTTTTTTTTAATTCAGCATTGACATGAAACAAAGTGCCTTTGTATACTACTGGTATGGGACTTTGCACCTCTGAAGCAAGTCCTTAAACTCTTGTTAAAATATTTGCTGAGTTGTCCCCCTTTATTGTCTTAAAATAAAACATACAAGCTTTGGCATCAGCTTGCTGTGCTGTGGTTGCTTTTTTTCTTAACACAATCAAATGATAATTGGTAGAACAGGAGCAAAGTTTGCAAATTTCTTTAGTTCAGGATGATGCTGTATTTATGATTATAAGTAGTTTAAGATGTTGAGCTATCCTTGTTTATTGGTTTGCAGTTTGAATATTATGAGCATTAGTCATATAAACTTATTAAATTCAATTAATAGTCTTTAGAGTAATGTATTGGAAGTACCATTCAAATATAACAGGTACCTTACCGAATATTGTTAATCATTGATTTACCTTAACGATTATTAGCCACATGCATATTTCCTTATAATTAATTTACTTCAGTGTTTGTAAATAACTATCATTTAAGAGTAATATTAGAAGTACAATTAAATTACTACAGTTACCTAACAAAATATTGTTAAAGTTTGAACTTTGTATAAAATTTTGCTTTGAGCCATTTATAATTTGAGCCATTTATAATTGCAGAGTAGAGTTTGTATTTATTGTGTATATGGTGTTAGTTATCCATGACCGTGTACGATCTCATTAACTCGACTTTGTACGTTTCTTATTTACTCTAGGCATGGCAGTTGTGTGCAGATCGTGTGAGATGTAGTGTAGGATACTGGTTGCCATGGCGATAAAGGAACATGTAGATCTTGTGTTCAGTAGACTTTCATCTTCATAAAACATGCTGGCTCATGCCCATCGTAGATTAGACATGTGTTACTTTCACCTTAATGAAATGATTGTCATAAAAATTGTCATAATTACAAACAAGTCATCTAATTAAATTGTGGATTCTTGTACTGGTGCTTGCCATTTATATTTTCAAATAAAATAAATCAGCAAGCCCGGAAATCATGTTACCAATGCGGGCTTCTGGGCTTATGCTTATTTCGACCACTTGACAGATATTCCAGTAGTAAGATGTACTGTATTGTAGAAATCAAAAAAATAAAATTCCAGTGTTTTGTTTATGTATCAAGTTTGTGTTTGACAGACTATGGAACAATTGATGTTATATTTAACTTGTTAAGGCTAATTTTCTGTTGTTCTGTCATTACTTTGTTATTGTACATTGTTAATTTTAGTCCTGTTCTGTTCATAAAGAATAAGGGAATGATCACAAATAAGTTGATTATGATTTTAATTGAACTGTAGGCTTTTAGTTTCTGGATTATTTGGTTTGATTCACACATACCAATTAAATACATTTATTTGTGTGCGTAGCTATTCTAATCCCAGGATGAATTGTTTATTGATTTTTGATGTTACTGGTACATTTAATAATAATTTAGATCAGCTTAGAAAAAAGCTTTGTACATAGCTATACTTGCTTATGACTAGAGTATAGGTAGGCGTAAACTACCAGTACTAAACAAAAAGAATACATATAATATATACTCTGGTCATTAGTTGTTAATTACATAGATCCAAATAAGAATTTCATTAGTTAAAATCAATGACTCACTATTTGGTTTTCAACATGTACTGTTAAAGCAAAGGGACACACACTCATCACTGGAGTGGCTTCATAAATTATGTACAATATATACCATGGTATATTACATTTGTTTTATCAGTTAAAATAGATCATAGAGTAGATAAAGCTATGTTTTATGTAATGTTTTATTTTGATATTTGTTGTGTAACATATTATGATGAACTATTTTTGTCAGATTAAATATTCAACAATTGTAGTTGCAATAAAGTTTTGTAGATTAGATATTACCTGTGTTTTATTGGAACCGAAAGAAGAAGTTCAAATGTAGACCATTATTAATTATGTGCTATTTTCTCAATTCCTTCATGCTTATAGACATGTATGCACGTACAGTACATTTAAAATTAGTAGATAATTAGGCATCTTGCCATTGTAATCAATCAGATGAGAAATAATTTTGTATTATATCTGTTATAATTTATTAAATAGTATAGCTGTTTTAAAAGATAAGCAGTCACTATAAAGGTCATTCAAGAATTGATTTTCCTTGTAGTGATCGACATTCAGGGATTTTGTTTTGTGTAACCCCCGCTACTGGATAGGTTGTTGTCATTTAACTTAACTTAGACCAAGACTAACCTGCCCCTATTTTCTATACTGGAGGCAAATCTAGATTTGATAGATAATTAAAAATCAACATAAATTTTAATTAAAATAGCAAGAATGGGAGCCTCGCTCTGATAGGTCACTTGTCGGAGGTTGTTAGAGGTGGCCAAAGTAATCTATTGGCTTCTACAATGTTTTTCTATTGTTGGTAAGAGTGGTCTAGTGGTATAGGTGTACCTCACCCACCCAAGAGATTGTAGGTTTGATCCCCACCAGGGTGAGAGTGATGTTATACAATACGTGTCCATTTCTCACCCAAGAGGTTGTAGGTTTGATCCCCACCAGGGGAAACTTTCTCATGGACAATCAAAAAGGACACAAGTGAGAGAGATATTCATATCAGCTTTACCCTGTGTTCACCATCGCGCTAGTTTGAACAAGCGTAAACTATGTGACTATTGTAGATACAAATGTAATTATTATTGCTAGACAGGTACGTTGGTTTACATTATTTATGATTATTTACTGTAGTGTTAAGTAAAAAAAAGATATGTATATTGTAGTTGTTTGATATTGGCAGAGATACATATATAATGATATATTTGGATGTAAAATTGCTGCACATTTCTGAATTATGTAGTGACTGCTCTACATATGTACATTGTAGATTTTTGGCTTTAATTAAAAAAGAAATATTATGATGTTTTATGATATTTGGAAGTAAAATTGTTGCACATATTGTTACTACAGTATCGTTGCTCAGTTACGTAGTAACTAGTTTAAGTACTGTTACAGTCTAAAGAATACCAATGTCTTATTGGTGTATTATTGGTCTTACGTTTATATTTTATATGCTTTCTTCCTGCATTTTCAGACTTTTGCCTGGGTCTGCTTCTCTGCCACTGGTTGTTAGATGTGGGTTCATCATGAAAAGATATGGAAAGGGTGTGTATAATACTTCAAGGCAGTATTTCCCGATTCTGATTTTCAATATTGTTAAGTCTATTTTGGTTCTAAAAAGCAACTTGTAAGGTTTCTTGTGTTTTCATGAATTTATACTCATTGATTAGAGATGGAAACTGGTTTTAACCTTACAAACTTACCTAATGATTACGACCCTACGGAAAGTGGATAATTCAAATGAAGCTTGTGAATGCAAAATCGAGTGGTACTGAAAGTTAGATTGCACTTTTTTTACGGGGTCTGAGGAACTTGAACAACCTTCAGATAGAAGAGCACTGAGGTCCGTTGCCCCCAATTGTGAGCTATTGCCCGCTTTAAAGATAAGTATTTTTCATAGCCTTACTGTTGGCTTTGTTGTGGTAGTGCGAAAACTCGTATCTGCTAAATATAATTTGTGTACTTCAAAGCACTCAATTTTGGGATTCAAAGGTTTAGCCCATTTGTAGGCAGTAAAATACTTCCAAACGTCCTTTAACGGAGGCCCTGGTAAGTGTCCATTTGTATCCCTTGTTCGACTTAAAATTAAAACAATAAGTGTGGTGTTTGCTCCACCGCGCTCTTGTTTTCTAAATTAATTTTGACCGTTGATAAGAAAATCTGCATCTAAAATGTACTGTAAAACATTTGGACCTTTCCTTTTCTTTTTCCATTTATTAACTTATTCTATATTTAACCAAAAGCCCTATTTTGATTCAGGTTGGAGGTAAGAAGGACTCTTACATGGTACTCTCGAATATCACTCTCTTCCTATGGAACTCGCCGCCAGTGTGACAAAATCGCAAGCTCAGTGGGATGCTGGGAAGGATGCTGCTACAACATGGTTGTGTCTTGAGATTCAATGCAGGCAAATAAAGCACTGCAGGTATGTGTGAAAGGTTTGAAATCTTTAGCACTGATTTCAGTAATTAAACTAGACTCTTAGGGAAACTATTTACATTAAACTATAGTATTGAAGGTACACTGTTATTGAATATTTGTATACTGATATTACAGGTATTCTCACCCTTAAAGGGGCTGTACTCTGTATGATGAAATAGCGGAAAAAAAGAAAATTGTCGAAACTGACAGAAACTTGGCATCGATGTGTACAATGCATTGAAACTTATTAACTGAAGTACCACATAGTTTACAATTTATTAAAGTTTAGCAGTTATTTCGTATTTTTCCACTAAAAAAGATTACTTATTATGTCTATCAGGTAGTCGGTGTTATCACATGATATTATCAAGGTAGATATATAGCTTAATTATGTCACATAATTAGAGTTAGCCTTCATAGCTCAGTGGATACGACGCTGGACTGCAATTTTGGCTACACGGGTTCGAACCCGGTCTCCGACACAATTTTTTTACATTTTGGTACTTTTTTTACAATTATGATGTGAAAGCATAACACATTCTATTAGATAATTGTCCTGAGATTCATTACAGTAAAAAACTTTTTTTGGTGCCAATCTGGTGTACAGTCCCTTTAAGAGACAGTAAGGGATTTCCTTTCAGTATAAGAAGCTGCTAAGTACATGTAAAACATTTTTAACAATTTTTATTTATTTCTCCAAAGGCCAAAAATTATTTCTCACATGGCTCAAACGATAATAAATATGGAATTAATTGATATTTTATGAAGTTAAGCTTTATAAAAGTTGAATGTTGCTGTGAGGTTAAATGTTTTAACATTATGTCATAAAAAAGGGTTTCTAAAAATATATAAAATTGTAGGACAACACATTCCTGTTGATAGCATTATATTCTCTCTTTTTTCAGATAGAAGACTTGGTTGTCTGAGTGACAGGGCTAGAAACAGAATTAATGATGCAGAAGATGTTACTGAAGAACAAGCAGTTCTTAACGAAACTTTTGCAGCATGAAGAAGACAACATATAAAAACATGAATATAGTTCTTCAGATATGTTTACATGTGTCATCTTCTCTAAATAAAGATATTCTTATAATTATTGACCCATCTGTTTTTCCAAGCCTTTGCATTTCTGTCATCAGCTAGTAAAACCTTGACTGTGACCAGCTTCGTATCTCTTGAACCGCTTAAAGGATTTTGAAATAACTTTATAAATAACTTTATTAAAAAGATACTGAGATGATGTGCAGAGCGCGTGTTTCAATTCGTTGGGTTCAAGGTCAAGGCCATACTTAGAGGTCAAAGTTCATATCACTACACTTTGTGTCTGCTTCATAACTCTTAAACTGCTTGAAAGTTTTTTAGTAAATTTGCCTCAAATTTTAACCATACTGAGACAGTGTGCGCAGCACATGTAACAAGTTGATGGTTCAAGGTCAAGGTCACACTTAAAGGTCAAAGGTTATATCACTACATTTCGTGTCCGCTCCATATCGCCAACTGCCTGAAGGATTTTGAAATAACTTGCCACAAATGTTCATTAAATTGAGACGATGTGCAGAGCACATGTAACAGCCAACTTGGTTCAAGTTCAAGGTCACACTTAAAGACCAAAGATCATAACTACATTCTGTGTCCAGTCTATATCTCTTGAAGGCATGACTTGCCACAAATGTTCACCATATTGAAACAATGTGCAAAGGGGGAGACGTCAGATTTTTTATTACATTAACAACTGTCTAGTAATTATTGTTTATCGTTGCAATAAGGTGTGACCCGCTAATTATACTGATTTGAGATCATTGAAGATTTCATTTTAAAAAATGGTTTTACCTGTAACCACTGGATTTTCATAATGTATGTAAACTTCTTCTGTATATATTGAGGAAAAACATTTAAGTATATTTATGTTCCTGTATTTTCCACTGAACCAAAATGTTTCATTATCTGTACAGCAGTAAAAAAAACATGCATGCCTTCAGGCAGCTTTTTTTAGACCACATAACATTCATGAAATTAAAGTGACACTTTTATTCAAAACCAATACATAGACATGTATAACAAACATCAAGTTTGACTGATAAACCATTAACTTCTTCCTAAATAATGCTTTTATGGAAACTATTGATTACGGATAAAAAGATTATAACCTTATATTTGATAGCAGAAAGCGCTTTTTTTTAATGATTGGTGAATGCTAAAAGATTTACTGTGGTCAACTATAGTCTCATAAGGTAGAAATGCCGTGTTCTATGCTCATTTCTTTCAAATTAAACTCTGTATCCTTCATTAGAATCCATTGTTTTCGACAGTTATTCACCTTTTTTTTACATATTAAAACAATAATATTAATTGTGGTAAATCTTATTTGGGAGTAAGAGTCCATCTTTAAAGAAATTCATATGAACTTCCTTCATTTTTCACACAAACCTCTTTCTTTTTGTTATATTGAAATATGGAAAGAATATTAAACTTTCCCATATATACATGTATTTCACATAAACATGAAAAACTTGTATCACATCTACATATATAATGGTACATGTATATTGAAATAATCTTTATTCTTGTATATTTACACATACATATTTAGGGTCATATGAACTGGCAGTGGCTATCCGATCACAACTGGGTCACCTTGTTCTCTGAAAAAAGAGATTTGTCTTTCAAATGGTGATGGTGTAAGTCCTACTGTTTCAAAATGCAAATGCACTATCTAGACTAAACCCTGTTATTGTGCCGACCAACCGTTGTGCCTGAAACAAATCAGTCAGTTACATATAATGGCAATTACACCGAAAGCTGCACAAGAATATTGCATAAGGTCCAATAGGCAAACTAGCGGATCCATTGGGGGTCAAAAGTTTCTTTTTTATTTCTGTTTAGGAGAAAAAAGTAATAAAATACGCCCAAAATGCTACATTTCAGACTAGAAATTGTTAAAATGTTTTTTGGGGGAGCCGTATTTTATTACCTTTTTCTCCTATATTGAAATAAAAAGTTAATTTGGACGATTTTAGGGGGGTGATGTGCTCCACCCATCCCCCGGATCCGCTAGTGACCGTCTCCAGCATCGACGGTGCTACAGTTATATGTGTGCTTACTAGCCTTGTTCGTTATATAAATAAGTTTGTAATACACTCAGGATAAAAGGAAATTAGTTTGTTACACAGATGTAAGCAACTCTGGATGTATGAAAGACATCTGAAAGGTCCTGAGGGCTATGTTATATCGGAAGTTTACTGCATTTAGGTGTGCGTTGAGCATGTGCAGGGGCGGATCTAGGATCGACGTTAGAAGTGGCGTATCTTCGGTGCTTAACCTTTTGACTTGCGCCCCTCCCTCAGAACCGAATTATTTTGGGTTAGTGTTTGGAGGGAGGGAGGGGGTACAATTTCTTGTCTGCATTCGTGCAATTTGGGCGTATTTTATTACTCTTTTTTATCTAAGGGGTGCCCCCCCCCCGTGGATCCACTAGTGAGGTATAATATGAACACGGTACGTACGCCATGCAGAGTGGGTAGTTTTGCACCTCACAGCCGTTGTCGTCCCACTGAAGTTGGGCGCTGTCTCTGAAGATTGCTAGGCAATGCTGGCCACTCAGGTTATCCGGTTCTGAGGGGGCCCAGTTAAAGTATGTTAGGGGCTCCAGCGACACGGGGGCCAAGAACACACCCTCCTGGAGTAGGTCCGTTCCCCCAATCCATAGCTGAGCCGTCTTGATCAGGGCTGGAAATTAGTTCATTACATGGGTATTCTTATTTCACTTTCGCGTTCGCTGTATCTCTCAACTTATTTGCGTAAATATCTGCAAACCAATGAAAAAAGATTGCTGACAAAAGATCAGATCGCAGATTTTCCTATTTCTATTCGAAAATTAATGTTTTATGGCTTAAACCGTTACTAACAGTTTAAGAAAAATGCATTAAACATATTTTTTGTTCTTAATTATAAACATTTGCGATCTTTTTCTTTGTCAACAGTCTTATATAACTGTTTTTCATAAGTTTTCGCAAAAATTGGCTCGTTTCAATGCAAAAAAATAAAAAAAAAGTTGTCAAAACGTTCAATCTGTGAGAGTGCAGCTTTAATGGTTTTTACAACACCATGCTGTTCAGAGCTTTCACGGTGTATGCTACAATTTTTGGCTTGATCCCCACCCCAGCTACGAACCATGCTGTCCGTGTATGTAGCCCTCAATGAGGACACAAACTACAGTTATCGGGCTGATCCCCATCCCAGCTACGTACCATGCTGTCCGTGTATGTAGCCCTCAATGAGGACACAAGCTACAGTTATCGGGCTGATCCTCATCCCAGCTACGTACCATGCTGTCCGTGTATGTAGCCCTCAATGAGGACACAAGCTACAGTTATCGGGCTGATCCCCATCCCAGCTACGTACCGTGCTGTCTCTGTATGTAGCCGCCAATGAGGACACGAGTAAACATTATCGGGCTGATCCCCATCCCAGCTACGTACCGTGCTGTCAGTGTATGTAGCTGCCAGTGAGGACACGAGTTACCGTTATCGGGCTGATCCCCATCCCAGCTACGTACCGTGCTGTCCGTGTATGTAGCTGCCAATGAGGACACGAGTAAACATTATCGGGCAGATCCCCATCCCAGCTACGTACCGTGCTGTCTCTGTATGTAGCCATGCCGCCTATGTTGTAATCAATGAGGGCACAAGCTACACATATCGGTCTGATCCCCACCCCAGCTACGCACCATGCTGTCTCTGTATGTAGCCATGCAGCGTATGTTGTAATCAATGAGGGCACAAGCTACACATATCGGTCTGATCCCCACCCTAGGTACGTACCGTGCTGTCTATGTATGTAGCCATCAACAAGGGCCTCCTGTGTGGCGTCGCGAATCACGGCAAGGTGTCCACCCAGGTTCTGACAATATTGCTGGGGATATACATAAAACATACTAATAAACCATTCATCAACGGAAACGCAAAAATGTATTTTCGGACAACATGTTTAAAGCTAGTGGAATTGACTGATAACGTACACTTTGGTAAGATTTTTCGCACAAACTCATCGTATGTTAATCCGGTGCAGACCAGACGAAAACACGCACGGCCGCACTAGCATAACCTCAACCACCATTTTCACAGACATAAACTTAAGTACGCTCGATAAAACAGTTCATGTATAACGTTTTATGAAGGTCTGATAAAAACCGTTCGAGTTGGTCAAACTGTTCGTCGTATTGATATCTATCGCGCCGTCCTACCAACGGACAAGGTAACGTCTGTCTGCGAAGTGTGATATGAAATAGTTTTAAAGCTGCACTCTCACAGATTGAACGTTTTGACAACTTTTTTCATTTTTTGTCTTGGAACGAGCCAAATTTTGCGAAAATCCATGGAAACCAGTGAAATTAGATCGCAGATTTTTATATATAAGTTCAAAAATTGATGGTTTATGCATTTTTCTTGAACCGTTAGTAACGGTTTTAATAAGCCATAACACATGAATATTCGAACTAAATTTGAAAATCTACGATCTGATTTTTTTGTCAGCAGTCTTTTATCATTGGTCGGCAGATATTTACGCAAAAAATGCTTTTTATCAAGACAAAAAAGAAAAAAAAAGTTGTAAAAATGGTATATCTGTGAGTGTGCCACTTTAAGACGGACGCATTGATAGAGTAGAACATGGCTCGCCAAGTCGCAGATACAGTCGAAACTCGCTATGTTGAACTCTGTTATCTCGATGTTTGGTTATATCGAACTTTTTTCGATTTCTTTAGGTTAATTTATTCACTTTTTGTAATTCGGTTATATCGATTGTTCGTTTTCTCGAATTATTTCATGAGATCCAAACGACTGCAACACAGAGAATTTTAACTGTATGTGACTTGCACATTTATACATGTAACGAAAATAACTCACCTCTGCTTCGGCCCATGAAGCTCTAACGTGCGGAATGGCGTAGCAGAATTCCCCAAGAGATTCGTACCCAGGAAAACACGCACCCCACACTGACGAAACCATACAGTATTTAGTACACAACGAATAAGTTTCGGTAGATAATAAAATCCTATATATTGAGTCGACAGGAATTTAACTCCGTGATTGGTCTCCCTTGGAATGATATAAACAGGTAAAGTATGGCCAAATACTGACAAAGAGCGTCCGCTTCGGTACACGCACTGAGTCAAATTACTGTGATCGAGGCCCACGTAAATAAACAATTTTAGTGAATATACGTACATCCTTATTCACTAGCGGATTTAGATTCTCGTCCAAGTTTACTTTTTATTTCAAAATGGGAGGAAAAAGCAATAGAATACGCTCAAAATGCACCATTGCCGACTAATAATTATCGGGAGGTCGTGGGTTCGATCCATGGCCGTGTCAGACCAAAAGACGTTAAAAGTTGGTACAAGTAGCTCCCTTGCTTGGCGCTCAGCATTTAAAGGTAAGTGCTTGAAGCAATGGTGTTCTCAGTACTGGTTTAACCAAGGAAAGTTGTACCCCGTGTAACGGTGCTTTACACCGATCACGTAAAAGAACCAAGGGGTCTTCGAAAAGAGCTAGGGTATCGCATCCGGACTTCCATGTATTCAGCGTGCTGTTCCTTCAGCAAAAACAAAGAACCACGTTGGAAATAAGTGCTTGCACTTTCACGGGTTATCCTTGACCGCAAGGTCTAAAGAAAAAAAAGAAGACAAAACGTCAATTGATGGCCCCCCCCCCCACGTTATGCAAACCAATGAAATGACTGTATATTTACTTACAGCTTTATTATGTTAACATAAACATGAGCGGAGCATACGTGCTTGTTGATTTTTCAGTCGAAAATAGGGCATAAAACCTCAATGATTTCATCTAGAATTATAGGACGTATTGGTCGTAAATTATCTCTGGAAACATGTGTCCAAATTTTCCTTTGAATATATATATTTTTTAATTATGACCAAAGTGACTGCATTTTATACAAAATATCCCCCCCCCCCCCCCACACACACACACAAACAATGAAATGTAAATAAACACTTACCGCATCCGAATGTGAGTCCAAATATCGCTGTAATCTTGAGTAAGAACATCTCTGCTTAGTTATACCTCAGGTAATAGGTACTGTATGTAATTGATTCCAAACATAGTCGAGGTGTGCCATTTTGTACTTAGATTGTTTTGATATGAACTGATAAGACTCGCGCTATCAGTGGGACTATGAACTAGGATTGTTCCTTCAGCATAAAAATGTTTTGGATTTAGTTTAAGCATATAAAGAACTATTTACTTGAGGAACCGGGGGGGGGGGGGGGGGCACAACCGGCGGCAGCCCCCGTTAAATCGTCCAAGTTAACTTTATTTCGGAGAAAAAAAGTAATAAAGTATGTTCAGAATGCACCATTTCAAACTAGAAATTATTAATCCCCCCTACCACCATTTTAAACCAAATATATTCTGGTTCTGAAGGAGGGGCGAAAGTCAAAAGGTTACGCCCCTAAGATACTCACCCTCTAACGTCAAATCCTGGAACCGCCCCTGCTTTTATTGTGGTATTGATAATGCAATAATAAAACATAACAATTATTGAATTCTCTTCGATGAGCGCCCAACTAATGAGTTTATCATTGAACTTTATTATTTTCCCTAAAATCTTCTTTGCGGTGATTTATAGAAATAAGATTTATTGATTATTATCAATTTGATATGTTTCGTTGTTTTAAATTTTAGTCCGCACTCACTACCAAATCAAACGTCAGCGCGCACAAGGTTGGGACACAATTCCAACGACGTCATCTCGAAAGACAATGATGATGCGCTTTTCAAAAAAAAAGCTAAAAATAACTGTCGATTGATATCCATTTTTCGGCATATATTATGAAAACGAAAAAAATGTTGGTTTTAGTTGAAGAACGAAATATATTTCACCTCGTGAACATCAAATACAAATATTTCACGAGTGATAACGCCACCCGTGCAATATAGCTTTTTGTGCTCTTTGATATTATTAAGTAAGATCTTACTTATTCTAAAAAAGCATTTATCCTCTTTATAAAATCGACGTGTGAATGTACAACAAATTATTCACACAATTTAATTTGGTTCATCTGTCATTTCATGTTATAAGCTTGTTTCGTGTTTTTGTTTAGTTTGTTCTTATTTCTTTTAGATCGATTGTGACGAAAGCTAATATCCCTCGAGTCCGTTTCCTGGGTAAAAACCAGTACTGGTGTCCATTTTGAGTAGCTATGAGAAAGTACCCCGATAGAAGATAGAACCCATAACCACAACCTCTTGGTTGAGCGGGGGACACCTATACCACTAGACCACTCTAAACTTCAGTAAATTGATCAGTGCATAAGGCGTTGTTGAAATAAAAATACACGATATGTTCTAAGATTCTATACCCGCATGGTTTAAGGTGAATGTCACACTTAGAGGTTAAAGGTCATATCACTACATTTTGTGTCCACTCCATGTCTCTTGAACGGCATGAGGGATTTTGAAATAACATGCCACAAACGTTCAGCATATTGAGACAATGTACAGAGCGCATGTCACAACTAGCTCGTGTCAAGGTCAAGGTCACACATGCAGATCAAACAACTTAATGACTACATTTTGTGTCAGATTCATATTACTTGACTCACTTGAAGGTTTTTGAAAATAAATGCCACAAATGTTCACCATCTTGAGCCGACGGGCAAAGACAATGTTACATGTTGCAACCAGCTCAGTTCAAGATCAAGGTCACATGAGGCAAAAGGTCATATGAGTACATTTCGTGACCGCTCCATGTCTTTTGAAGGATTTGACTTGACACATATGTTCACCATATGGGGACGATGTGCAGAGAGGGAGACATCAGATTTTTTATTACCAAAGCAATTATCTAGTTATTATTTTTTCTATCATGACACGCTTATCATACTGATTTGAGATCATAGCAGACATCGTTCTTAAAATTGGTTTAACCTGTAATCACTGGAATTTCGGAATGTGTGTACATGTTTTCTCGATCTACTTTAGGCATATAATTGAAGGATGTTTATGTGACTATATTTTCGAATGAATGGAAACGTTTTATTAGTTGTAGTGCAGTGAAAAAACGTGCATGATTGTCTTGTGGTGGCTTTTGTTTAACCACAAGGCTTTCGTAAATTTTTTATATGAACTCCAATTTTTCACACAAACCTCTTTATTTTGTTATATTGAAATATGGAAAGAATATATACATTTCCCAATATGAATGCATTTCACATGAACATCAAAGACTTGTATCACGTCTACATATATAACCGTATATTGAAATAATCTTTATTCATGTATATATATATATACACACATACATATTTAGAGTCATCTAAATTGGCATTGGCTATCCAATCACAATAGGGCCATCTTGTTCTCTGAAAAAAGAATTTGTCTTTTATATGCTGATGGTTCATGGCCTAACTGCTTTGATATACTAATGCACTTTCTCCCACCGCAGATAAGTAGATTAAAAAAAAACATGCTAGAAATGCTTTTCTCCCACCTCAGATAAGAAGATCCAATAACTTAACCATGCTAGAAATTCTTATCTTGCCCACGGGCGAAGATAAAGTGCCCGTATGTAACTCCTTTTTAATGGTCCTCACATTGTAATTACCTCCCTTGTTGAAGATTGTCGTTTGTAGCATCATAGAAACCTTGTCTTGTGGCAATATTTAGAATGCTAATTAACTATTTCTCGCTTCAAATGTCGCCATAAAAAAGTGTTCACGCACCTTTCAAGAAATAATGCTCCACTCCGATCAGGACTATTTTAAGACTGATTTGACTATTTACATTATCTGATTCAATGTGCGCATATCCATGACAACCACGAATTATCAAATATCCATACGCATTATTTTTACTACGCACAAAAGAGTTCCAGCAAAAAATACAATTTTACTTAATTTTGTTTAACTGAGGTGGGAGAAAAAGCATCTACCATAGCCGCTCGTGTAAGATAGGATCATCCCGACCCTCGCGCAGGGTGTTTTGTGGAAACTCGGTAAACCTCGTTTCCGCAAAACACCCTACGCTCGGGTCGGGATGAACTTATCTTACACTCTCAGCCATGGAAGATACTTATAATCTTTCCCACGGGCAAAGATAAAACGCCCGTATGGAACTCCTTTTTAATGGTCATCACATTGTAGATTACCTCCCTTGTTGAAGACTGTCGCCTGAAGCATCATAGAAACCCTGTCTTGTTGCAATATTTAGGATGCTTATTAATGATTTCTCGCTTCAAATGTCACCATAAAAAAGTTTTTACGCACCTTTCAAGAAATAATGCTTCACTCCCCTTAGAACTATTTAAAGACCGATTTCACTATTAACATAGTGCTACAGTTATATGTGTGCTTACTAGCCTTGGTCGTTATATAGATACCTTTGTTACACACACTCCGGAGATAAGGAATTAGATTGTTATACGGATAGTAGCAACTCTGGATATAACGAACACATCTGAAAGGTCTCAAGTACTATGTTATATCGGGAGTTTAGCAGGTGTGCGTTGAGCATGTGCAGGGGCGGGTCCAGGAATCGACGTTAGAGGGGGCGTAACTTAGGGGCTTAACCTTTTGACTTGCGCTCCTCCTTCGGAACCGAATTATTTCGGTTTAAAATGTTGGGAGTGGGGGAATTTTAACAATTGCCGGTCCTCAAACGTGCATTTTGGGCGTATTTTATTACGCCTTTTTCTCCCATATGTTGGGGTGTGTGGCGCCGGGTGCGCCGCCCCTGGATCTGCTAGTGATGCATAATATGAATACGGTACGTACGCCATGCAGAGTGGGTAGTTTTGCACCTCACAGCCGTTGTCGTCCCACTGAAGTTGGGCGCTGTCTCTGAAGATTGCTAGGCAATGCTGGCCACTCAGGTTATCCGGTTCTGAGGGGGCCCAGTTGAAGTACGTTAGGGGCTCCAGCGTCCCGGGGGCCAAGAACACACCCTCCTGGAGCAGGTCCGTTCCCCCGATCCATAGCTGAGCCGTCTTGATCAGGTCTGTAAATAAGATTATTGCATGGGTATTCTTATTTCACTTTTGCATTCGCTGTAACTCTCAACTTATTACAAACTATCAAATGTGTATTGTTGTCTAAACGTTATTTAAACTTATTTTGCAACACCGTGCTGTTCAGACCTTGGACGGTATATGCTACAATTATTTGCTTGATCCCAATCCCGGCTACGTACCGTTCTATCTGTGTATGTGGTCATCAATGAGGGCACCAGCTACAATTATCGGACTGATCCCCAACCCAGCTACGCACCGTGCTGTCTGTGTATGTAGCCATCAATGGGGACACCAGCTACAATTACCGCGCTAATCACCACCACAGCTATGTACTGTGCGGTCAGTGTATGTAGCCATCAATGAGGACACAAGCTACAATTACCGCGCTAATCACCACCACCACAGCTACGTACCGTGCGGTCAGTGTATGAAGCCGTCAATGGGGACACAAGCTACAATTACCGCGCTAATCACCACCACAGCTACGTACCGTGCTGTCTGTGTATGAAGCCGTCAATGGGGACACAAGCTACAATTACCGCGCTAATCACCACCACAGCTACGTACCGTGCTGGCTGTGTATATTTAGGCATCAATGGGGACACAAGGTACAATTATCGGGCTGACCCTCCATCCCAGCTATGTACTGTGCGGTCAGTGTATGTAGCCGTCAATGGGGACACAAGCTACAATTACCGCGCTAATCACCACCACAGCTATGTACTGTGCGGTCAGTGTATGTAGCCGTCAATGGGGACACAAGCTACAATTACCGCGCTAATCACCACCACAGCTATGTACTGTGCGGTATCCCCACCCCAGCTACGCACCGTTCTATCTGTGTATGTAGCTATCAATGAGGACACAAGCTACAATTATCGGGCTGAAACCCACCCTAGCTGCGCACCTTGCTGTCTCTGTATGTAGCCATCAATGAGGACACAAGTTACAATTATCGGGCTGATCCCCAACCCAGCTACGTACCGTGGTTTCTGTGTATGTAGCCATCAACGAGGGCCTCCTGTTTGGCGTCGCGAATCACGGCAAGGTGTCCATCCAGGGCCTGGCAATATTGCTGGGGATATTCATAAAACATACTCAAAAAACATCCATTAACGGAAATGCAAAAAAAGTAATTACAGACGAATTGCTGAAAGCTAATGGATTTGACTTATAACTACTTTTAGGTTAAGCGTTTACGCTCAAAATAACTTTTTTTGATTTATTTCGGTTGTATTTCGGTTATATCGAATGTTCGTTATTTCGAATTAATGCCGGAGGTCCCAAAGACTTCAATATAGAGAATATTTACTGTAGGTGACTTGCACATTTATACATGTTACGAAAATAACTAACCTCTGCTTCTGCCCACGAGGCTCTCACATGCGGAATGGCGTAGCAGTATTCCCCGAGAGGTTCGTACCCAGGAAGACACGCACCCAACACTGACAAAAAACATACAGTATTTAGTACACAGTAACTTGTTTTCGGTACAGAATAAAAAAAAACTAAGTATTGAGTCCACAGGAATTTGACTCCGTGATTGGTCTTCCCTAAAATGATATATGAATTAAGTATAATCCGGACAAATACGGACAGAACAATGTCCGCTTCGGTACACCGACCGAGTCCAATTCCCGTGATCGTGATCATGGCCCGCGGAAAAAAGGTTTTAGTGAATTTACGTATATCCTTATTCGCTAGCGAATTTTGAGGGGGAGCACGTCAAAGTTTACTTTGTATTTAAAATGGGAGGAAAACGTAATTATTTACGCTCAAAATGCACCACTTCCGACTATAAATTGTTAAATTCTCCACTGCTATTTAAACAAATGATATGACTGTATTTACGTACACCATTGTTGTGTTAACATAAACAAGAGCGAAGCAAACGTGCTAGTTGTTTAGTCGAAAAGGGGGCATAAAACAAATAAGAATTATAAGACGTGCTGTGCATGGTCGTATTGTCTCTGGAAACATGTATTCCAATTTATCTTTGAATATCTTCATTTTATGTTAATGCACAGTACGTCCTATAATTTTGGAAAATGACTGCATTTTACGCCGATGACAAAAACGCCACCACTATGGTAATACTTTTCTTCGAAAAATCCCCAGACTAGTTAATGAACTGTACATAAACACTTACCGCATCCGAGTGTGAGTCCAAATATCGCTGTAATCTTAAGTAAGAGCATCTCTGCTTAGCTATACCTTAGGTCATAGGTACTGTATGTAAATGATTCCAAACATCCAAATGTAGTCGAGGTGTGTCATTTCGTACTTATATTCTTTTGATATTAACTGAAAAGACCCGCGCTATCAGTGGGACTACATGTATTAACTAGGACTATAGTTAATTCAGCATTTGATTTATTTTTATTTTTAGCATATAAAGAACTATTCACTAGCTGATCCAGGATAGCGCAACTGCCCCCCACCCCCATTCCCTCAAAACAAAATCGTCCAAGATTACTTTTTATGTTAATTTCGGAGAAAAAAGTAATAAAAAACGCTCAAAATTTACCATTTCAAACTTGAAAATGTTTTAAAAAATCCCAAACCCCTATACTACCATTTTAAACCAAATATATTCTGGTTCCGTGAGGGAGGGTCGAAAGTCAAAGGTTACGCTCCTAAGTAACGCCCCCCGTTACGTCAAATCCTGGATCCGCCCCTGCTATAATTGTGGTCTTGATGGTGCAATAAAAAAATCGAATTATTGTCGATGAGCGCACAAATATCGCGATTATCATTGAAAGTTATTATTTTCCTAAAATTTTCTTGGCGGTGATTTATAGAGAGTTATCAGTGATACAAAATTGATTGATTAAAATCAATTTAATATTTTTTATTGATTTTAATTCAGCCCGCCCTCACTGGTGTTTTTTTCCGAAACATTTCAATGACATGTAGTTATATATTCGTTTTAGGCATATTACGAAACTAAAACTTTTTCGTGTTAACCACTAAATTTTCGCGATAATTAGCTAGATATCTAGTTAACATGGATCGTATCTAGTTAACCAGTTATTAAGTAACTTACTTACTAAGTGGAATTCGCCAACCATAACTATATAACTAGTTACTGCTTAAAGCCAAAAAATGCATTTATAGATTAGTGATAACACGAATCTTATCTAGTTAACCAGTTATTATGTTACTTTTTAAGTGGAATTCCCAAACCATAACTTGTTAACCTGTTAATTTTGTACAGCAAAAAAAGGTAACAGGTGGCAGTTCTGAGCACTGATAGTTATCGTGGATGGCGGGGGCTTTGCCTCTTGGCGGTTTACCCACCCAGATATTGTTTTACGAAAAACATAACGTAATACTTTTCAACCTATTCTTGTTGACTTTGATTTTATTTTATGGCATTTTGAAAAATGCCCATTATCAATCAACGCTGTGTTTCTTGTTTCCGCACTCACTACCAAATCAAACGTCAGCGCGCACAAGGCTGGGACACAATTCCAATGACGTCATCTCGAAAGACAATGATGCGCTTTCCAGAAAAAAAAAGCTAAAAATAACTGTCGATTTCTATCCAATTCTCGGAATATTATCAAAACGAAAAAAAAATGTTGGTTTAAGTGTAAGAACGAAATATATTTCACCTCGTGAACATCAAATACAAATATTTCACGAGTGATAACGCCACCCGTGCAATATAGCTTTTTGTGCTCTTTGATATATTAAAGCTGCACTCTCACAGATTTACCACTTTTACAACTTTTTTATTTTTTGTCTTGGAAAGAGCAAATTTTTGCGTAAATATCCGAAAACCAATGATAAAAAGATTGCTGACAAAAGATCAGATCGCAGATTTGCATATCTCCGTTCGAAAATTAATGTTTTATGGCTTAAACCATTACTAACGGGTTAAGAAAAATGCATAAATCATTAAAATTTTAACTTAAATATATAAATCTGCGATCTATTTTTGTTAGCCGTCTTATATAACTGGTTTCCATGGATTTTCGCCAAAAATGGCTCGTTTCAAGACAAAAAATAAAAAAAAAGTTGTAAAAAGGTCCCATCTGTGAGAGTGGAGCTTTAAGTAAGGTCTTCCACAGTTAAAAAAACAAATCTATCCTTTTTATAAAATTGGCGGTGTGATTGTACAACAAATTATTCACAATTTTATAATTTTGTTCTTCTGTCATTCCATATTATGAGCCAATTGTTTTTTTAGTTTATTCTTATTTCTTT
This sequence comes from Mya arenaria, assembly GCF_026914265.1. NCBI lineage: Eukaryota > Metazoa > Mollusca > Bivalvia > Myida > Myidae > Mya > Mya arenaria. The sequence goes on from NC_069126.1 coordinate 7,387,818, forward strand.
TAGATCAATTGTAACGAAAGCTGATTGCTTTTAGAATAAAGTCCGTTTCTTGGGTAGAAACCAGTACTGGTGTCGATCTTGAGTAGCCAATAGAAAGTTCCCCGAGAGAAGATAGAACCCACAACCACAACCTCTTGGTTTGGCGGCGGACACCTATACCACTATACCACTCACAATCTCAGTAAATTGATTAGTGCGTAAGGCGTTGTTGAAATAAACATAATCTATTTTTCCAAGATTCAGTTCGGCAAAACAGTTTTTTCGAAATCGATTGTCGATTATGGTTGTCCATTTCGATTCGATTATCGATTATGATTGCCCATTTCGAATCGATTATCGATTATGAAATTTGTCCAACACCGTCATAAAAGTCGCCGCTCCGTGCTTCAACATTGCCGACAATCGTAACAACTCGGCCATCTCCGGTAAGCTTCGAGATAGTCAATTCCTGTTGGATTCTGGCCGAGGTATTCCGATTGCCTTGCCGTTTCTGCTTGTCCTGTCGGGTTATATCTCGGCAACAACCTGTCGTAACAACTCGGCCTTCTCCGGCAAGGTTAAGACATATATGTTGGATAATGGCCGAGGTGTTCCGATTTGGCAACGCCCTGATTAAACTCGAAAAAACTCATGGACGAGCAAGTTCATTAGCTAAGCGGACCCATGGGGGGAGGGGGGGCTCACCCGACGTGCGCTTCCCCTAAAAATCTTAAGTTTGCTTTTAATGTTAATCTCGGAGAAGAAAGCAATAAAATATGCTCAAAATGCACTATTTCTGGCTAAAAAACTTCTTGGGGAAGTACCACCAACAGCACTGCAAACATTTTCCGAGGGAGGGGCGAAGCTAGAGATTACGCCCCTAGGTAATGCCCCCTCTAACGTCAATTCATGGAACCGCCCCTGCATGCACATTAGAAAAAGTTATGTTATCGCCACATAACAATCATCCTTGTTCATGATGCTTATCTAGCCACACTGATTGTTGTACTACTTGTCAATGAACAGTTTCATGTTTCTTTGCCAAGTGTCTACCAGTACAAAACCTATAGATTTACTCTGAATCGGGTTCCGTCGTTTATGTTTATTTCGTTTATTCGAACATATCCAAAATGTTTATTGAATGGTTAATATTCATTCGATAATTACTACCTACCAATCAAATTATTTAAATGTCAAGACTGACATGTACTTATAAATAGTTATAAGCAACACATTGGGCTGGTATTTGTTAAAGTTAACAACGAGATTAACGATATCGTTGTTATCTTTTAAACGTGAGATATTAAATGATGAGCTCATAGATTTAAATAAAACAAGTGCAGCTGTAACAGTTGTCTCATGTATTGTTATATCATACCTTCGATCATTAGTGTATCCATTAAAATTCAAGAACATTCAAGATTTGAAAGTTAACAACCATGACGTTAATGACGTTGTTAGCTGCAACAAAGCTCTGAACAATCGGCCCAAATTTATTAGCAGAGTTAACGCTTTAACCGACACTTCCCACATATTTGCTATTATAGTTTTTCCGTTTGAAATATATATATAAATATATAATAGTACAAAATTCACCTACAGTTCAAATCATAATTCTTGGGAAAAAACCTTACCTGTACTTAGGACTTCTGTTTTATAGCTGTTATTATAGTTATTTTACAATGCATTCAGAAAATGAGTATATATGTTTCAAGTTTCAAGTTTCAAGTTTTCAAGTTTTATTTACAGAATATCCAGAAGGCCATGGCCCATGTTAACAAATACATACATATAAATAAGTGTTACAGTTGAATCAATGCATAATTTTACACTCATACAAAACTAAATAACCAATATACAAAAATTGAATGCATGAATGTATTTTATGACAATAGTTGTAGCAAGTTAGGATAAGAATATGCCTTAATTTAAAGGTTCTTTGTTAAACCTAAATTATCAGATTGGAATGCGCTCATAACGATTCTGACTAGAGGCTAAACACGACATCTTTGACACTACAAGGATCAGAAATGAGGCGGCGTTTACAAAGCTACACACCGTGGCTATAAGAAAAATCAGGTCATAACTTCCGGTTTCGTCGTTAATCAGCCCGCCAGCGTAGCCGCCGACGATACCACCGATACCGCCGACGATATTGTATCCGACAATCGCCGGCGGGAATAAACTAATGTCAAATATTTCATAGAACATAACGGAGAAACGAGACACAATACTTCCGTAGGAGAATCCACTGAGTAAAGCGGCTCCCAGAAGCCCTCCATACGACCCCATGTATAGTACAAGGGCGTGTGAAGCTCCGTTGACCGCGGATCCCAGCGCTATGATCAATATACTGTGTCCCGGAATGAAGAACTTCAAGCACGCCCCGACAATCCGTCCGCCGAGGTTTGCGAGGCCGATGTAGGAAGCGAATAATGAACCCAATTCCCGCGAATAGTTCTTCAGTACCATTAAGTCCACAATAAATTTCGGCTCGACAAAAACGGCTATGCACATTAAAACAGCATTTATAATCATGAGTTGAAAGCGCCACATCTTGCAAAGTTTTTTACTAAAAAGTGAGTTTGATTCCGAATTTTCACGTAAATTCAATATGTTACGGGACACCCGTTTTTCGAAACAATGCATAATAAGCGCGATTGGCAACAAATTAAGGAGAAGTCCGGAAAATATCAGTTGTGCTCCTGTCAAACCATACCTCTGTAGGAGTTCTTCCGCCAGCACGGTGGTGATAAATTGTCCCAAACTCGCTCCAATAGAAATTATAGGCATGCAATTGGACTTCCCCGTCCATTTCATCTTATTTAGTATTAGGAATGGTCCTATGTTTATTATGGAAGCTCCGAACCCCGATACCACGCCAATAAATACTATGGCAATCCATACGTTGCTGAAAGCACTGTTCACCGCCAAACCAGCTGCAGTTATCAAGCTTCCGACGACGGCGCATTTGCCGACGCCGTATTTCTGGACTGGGGTGTTCCAAAGGCCACCGCCGGCGATTGCGATGCTCAGATAGAGGCTCTGTACCAGCGCAGCCAGAGTTCTACTGCTCTCGTACACACGGACGAACTCTGTGTATAGAACACCCAAACTGTAACTGAAGCCCATAGCCAACATATGGGCGAGGAGTGAAGCGAGCACCATAACAGTAAGTTCTAATTTCGAAACCCCATCCACGATAAGTCCTTTCGGCGTTTCTTTGGAATCAGCCAATGCATATTCAGTCTGTTTTGTTCCATATTTGCCAACAAGAAACGTTGTTTCCTTCACAGTTTCTCTTTTCTTGTTCCAAACACTTTTTCCAGTGACTATGTGTTGTTTTTCGTTGTCAGCATAAGACATGATTCAATGCACTATATAAAAACGTGTTACATAGGTGTATACAGTTCGCGTAAATCCGACTTTATCAAAATATGTTATAAACGTATAGACGTTTTAGTAAGTCCGCAAAATCCGATCCACTAGACTCGCTTCACGACGTTACGCTAAGTGCACACAACGTAATAAAATGAAGTGAATGTCCTTATTGGATTATAAGGTAACATGATATCAGAACTACACGTAGATGGAAAAGACACAAGTGGCCGTGATTCAATTCGTTAATATTCCAAACACACTCCACAACTGGCCTTGAATTAACTTCTTCTTAAACCCGTGATGTAACTTAAAGGGACACGCTCATGTTTTTGTAAAATGCACATTTGTATGACGAAAGAATGTGTGGCAAATCATTAAAACTAAGATACAGACGACTGGAACCCTTTGAAAAAAAACTGATATCTAACTTAAACATTTTTTCTCGTATCTAGTTGGAACTAACATCACAAGTTTAATTTAACTTCCAGAGCCACAAAGAATTTGAAAGTTAACAACAAGGACTTTAACAAAAAAGTTTACATAAATAAAGTCCTGTACAATCGGCCGATTGTACGCTGGTTTATAAGATGCCTTAGGTTTTTAGTCAGTCGTCCTTTGTCAATAATTGCTTCAGACACTATCTCAGGCCATTCTAATAAAACTCCCAGGGTGGAAATCGATAAACAACTTAAGTTAATCTTATGGTCATACATCTTTGACTTCATTCACACTATCGGTAAGTTATAAATAACAAGTAATCCGATTAGCTACATCATGGCTTTGTTAGATCCAGCTAAGACCAATATTGAATACCACCCCAAGAATATAATCAAAAGGTGGTCCTCTTCCAAACAACTTCAGACGAATTGGTTCACAGTTATGGCAACTTCCCTTAAACCCTGTTTACATTTCAAAATGCTTTGGGTTTACAGGCTTTCAAATAAGTCCCTTATAGCGATGTATTCAATAACCAACTTATATCTAACTTACTTTTAATATTAGAATCCAAGTGTTTTGATTGGACTGTACACATAACTGTAGTGGCCAATCAGAGCCCAGTATTGATAAACCCGCCTCTGTGTATGCTAAGCCCGCCTCTGGCTAAGAGTTGCATGTATGTTGATTATAGACAGACAATAATCTTGTTTATTTTAATACATGGTTGCAAGTGATTTGATTATTGCAATGATATATAAGAAAATGATAGTTTCTGTTAAAAAGAAGGGATGTAGTGGCCAATCAGAGCCCAGTATTGATAAACCCGCCTCTGTGTATGAAAAGCTCGCCTCTGGCTAAGAGTTGCATGTATGTAGATAGTTCAGTTATGGATTTGATTCAAGATCGTGTGCGTATGAGTATGAATGTAATAAAGCTATATTAAACCATCCCGTTTTGGGTCTGTTATATACATTACACTGACAACATTACAATAACTGGTCAATGTAATGAATAGTATCATTGAAGCATGTCAAAGGATAAGGATAAGAACGGTATTGAATACGGCACCTGCTGCTTGATTTATTTAAACGCTAATGTAAAGGGGAGGGGGTAGGGTCGGGGTGGGGATAGGTCGTTCTCTTTTTGTTCAATAGTGTTTTGTTTTCTTTAGATTCAGTGGCTTCAGCCATGCGCCCAGTTAAGGCCAACAGTCGCCCACGTCAGCATCCTGTTTCGTTTTGTCCACACAATTTGAGTTCGTTTTGAGCAAGACATTTATGTCTGTCAACGAATTCGAGTTTGTTTTGAGCACGGTATTAAAGTCTGTCTACGAATTCGAGTTCGCATAAATTTGCGCAAGGCATTTTATGTCTGTCAACGAATTCGAGTTCGCGTTGAGCAAGGCATTTTATGTATGTCCACGAATTCGAGTTTGCGTTGAGCAAGGCATTTTATGTCTTTTTGCGAATTCGAGCACATTTTGAGCAAGGCATGTTATGCCTGTCAACGAATTAGAGCTCTTTTTGAGATAGGCATTTTATGTCTTTCTGCGAATTCAAGCACATTTTGAGCACGGTATTTTATGTCTTTCTGTGAAATCGAGCTAATTTTGAGCAAGTCCTTTTATGTCTGTCTACGAAATTGAGCTCATTCTGAGCAAGGCGCTTTATGTCTGTCTACGAATTCAAGTTCATTTTGAGCACGGCATTTTATGTCTTTCTGTGAAATCGAGCTAATTTTGAGCAAGTCCTTTTATGTCTGTCTACGAAATTGGGCTCATTTTGAGCAAGGTGTTTTATGTCTGTCTACGAATCTGAGTTCGGGTTGAGCAAGTTATTCAAGTATGTCCACAAATTCGAGTTCGTTTGGGACACACTGCAACGCATAACATATCTGAATGAACGAATGCGAGCACAACTAACATTGTTTAGCCTCATCTCTACTTAAATAATGCCCAAACTACACTGAATATCTGATACTAGTAAACGCAAAGTAAACCATATAGACATGTTTATAAAAGTCGCGGTTTATACCCCTAAATATGTCGTATCCTCAGACTAAGGATCAACGAAAGGATCTTAGGAAAGAGGACAGATATTATGTGACGGAGACAACGTTTCTTGTGGACACTGATGGAGCAATTACTGCACAAAAGAAGACGGAAGCTGAAACTAATTCCCGAGAAATTCCGAAAGGACTTATTGTGGATGGGGTTTCGAAAGTAGAACTAACTGTTATGGTGCTCGCTTCACTGCTCGCCCATATGTTGGCTATAGGCTTCAGTTACAGTTTGGGTGTTCTATACACCGAGTTTGTCCGTGTGTACGAGAACAGTAGAACTCTGGTTGCGTTGGTACAGAGCCTCTATCTGAGCATCGCAATCGCCGGCGGTGGATTTTGGAACACCCCAGTCCAAAGATACGGCGTCGGCAAATGCGCCGTCGTCGGAAGCTTGATAACTGCAGCTGGTGTGGCGGTGAACAGTGCTTTTAGCAATGTTTGGGTGGCCATAGTGTTCATTGGCGTGGTTTCGGGGTTCGGAGCTTCAATATTATGTGCGAGTCCGTTCCTTATATTGAATAAGATGAAATGGACGAAGAAGTCGGATGTTATGCCAATCGTTCCTATTGGATCAAGTTTAGGACAATTCATTACTACGGTTTTAGCTGAAGAACTTCTACAGAGATATGGTTTGACAGGAACGCAATTAATATTCGCCGGATTATTATTAAATTTGGTACCTATTGCACTCATTCTGTTTTGTTTCGAAAAACGTGTTTCCCCAAAACCGGGATCAAGAAAAACTTCGGAATCAAACTCACTTTTTGGTAAAGAACTTTGCAAGATGTGGCGATTCCAACTATTGATGATAAATTCTGTTTTAATGTGCCTAGCCATTTTCGTGGAAGTGAAATTCGTCGTTGACTTAATGGAACTAAATAATTATTCGCGGGAAACGGGTTCATTGTTCGCTTCATACATCGGCCTCGCGAACCTCGGCGGGCGGGTTGTCGGGGCGTGCTTGAAGTTCTTCGTTCCGGGACACAGCATATTGATCATAGCGCTGGGATCCGCGGTCAACGGCGCTTCACACGCCCTAGTTTTATACATAGGTCGTATGGAGGGCTCCTGGGAGCCGCTTTACTCAGTGGATTCTCCTACGGAAGTATCGTGTCTCGTTTCGCCGTTATGTTCTATGAACTATTTGACCGGAGGTTTTTCCCGCCGGCGATCGTCGGATATAATATCATCGGCGGTATCGGTGATATCGTCGGCGGCTACGCTGGCCGGCTGATTAACGACAAAACCGGAAGTTACGACCTACTTTTCCTTATTGCGACGGTGTGTAGCCTAGTCAATGCTGTTTCTTTTCTGATCCTAGTGGTGTCGAAGGCGTCGTGGTTTTCATGTAGACATACTAGTTATGAGCGCCTACCATAATATTAAAGATACGGAGAACCAAGATGTGAGAGAAAACAGAAACTAAATAAAAATAGAACACCATGTTAATGTTTAAATGTCCTTGTACATGTGTTTATTTAACTATGTTATTTGTTTGAGTTTATCAAGACCGCGCCCATTCGCCCATTGGCTGCATGATGTCTTAACCTCGCCCTTACGCCAACACGACTTAAGTTGTGTTTAAAGGCCTTGAGTGACATGAGAAAAAAGTGACAGCATTTGCAGTCAAATCCAGACATTCGAAGACTTGAAGAAACAGAGTGAGATACAAGAGATCCGGGTGCGATACCCTAGCTCTCTACGAAGATACCTTTTGGTTCTTTAATGTGACCATTCTAAAGCATCGATGTTACATCTTGGGTTCAGCCAGTACTGAGTACCACATTTTCGCAGTAATACTCTTTAAATGTCGAGCGCTAGATAAGATAGCTACTGGTGCCATGTTCTAACGTCTTTCAGTTTGACGCGGCAGGAGTTTTAACCCCCGACCTTCCGCACCCGAAGCTCTACCATCATTTACACAACCGTGGTGGTTTTCAATATGCGACTTAATCAGTCTTATGGTCTTACATCATTGACTTCATTCACTCTATTGGTCAGTTTTTTATAACAAGTAATCCGATTAGCTACATCGTTCTTAGATCCAATTATGAGCAATACTGAATACCAGCCCTGGTCTTGTTTAAAAAAACACATTTTTAAACCATATAGAAGTTAAATTGCATAAGACAAATCCATAATAAAAAAAATACCAAGTTGCAATTGAATATCTTTAACAGTTATTGAGTGATGGCCGAGGTATAACCCCACCAGCGAGGACGACACCATAGTCATTACAAATACCTGTTTCCAAAAACATAACACTTCGTAATTATGGTTTTAGCTGGAATGTTTTTTTTTAAATAGTTTTTGTTACAGAGCAATGCTTTTACTACATAAAACATGTGCAAAATATGTTTTCATTGATATTTATTATTAACGAATCATATAATTGTTTCAAAGGCATATATCATTTGAACGTATACTTTGTTCTTTATCCTCCTTTGTTAATTACGTCAATGATATGCCTATCAGTATGAGTAAAGACTGTACGTTACTGTTATACGCAGATGATAGTGCAATGATTTTCTGCCATTAGAATCTTAATTTTATTCTAGTCATTTAGGTCTAATGCTTGAATACTGTATCAAATGGCTTATTGATAACAAATTATCTATACATCTCAGAAAAAAATGAACGAATTCTAGTTGCAATTAAAAGTAATTTAAAGAAAGTCAAGTCTTTTTTGTAGTATGAAATGACAATGTTATTTATGCATAACAAAAAAATGAAACACTTCATTGACATTGATTTGTCAGGTGAATCAACTGGAAATGATATAATTAAGACAGTCAACTCTTGACTAAAATGACGGTATAGGCAAAAGGATGTTCTGGATAAAACAAGAGGGCCAAGATGGACCTATATCGCTCGTCTGAATAGACAAACATTTCTCAAGTTATAGATCTGACATTTAATACTGGACGCTGCCGTCGATTCTGCAGAGAATAATTTTCAAAGTCTTCCATATATGGACATATATTGAAAAGTAGCCTGTTGTGCATTGGGTGAGCTAAAAACTTCAGTTAAACAGTATGTAACTCTTTCATTCAACATATTTTTGACAACTTCTCTTCTTCATGGTTCTAGGATTTGACGGCCAAGTTAAAATCTGGACTTCGGATGTGTCGAAACAAAGTTGTAAGATTTATTTATGATTATTCTCCAAGAACTTCTCTTAAAGACAGTAATTTTACAAACTTAGGATTGCTTAGAGTTAATGGTAGAGTCAAAAAGCTAAATCATGCTCATAAAATATTTTAGAAATTTATTTTTTATGTTAAAAAACAACAACATTAAACTAGATTTAAATACGTTTTTATTAAGTTAAGATAATACTAGTAGTACTATTTCTGCTTTTAGCAATAGATGAGGTATTTTTATTTGAATATATGTATATGAATAAAAATGTGATACATGTAATTATTTAAATTTTGTGCTATGATTGTGCAAATCTGTGATCTTTTTTTGGATACATAACTTGATGATATATATATGGAACTAAATCTGTATATCTATAATGCAGGGCAAATGTTATTTAAAAGATGCTTTCAAGTGGATTATTACGGTAAAATATAAATGATATTGCATTGTTTCAACCAATGAAAATATCAATTTGTAAGTTTTCACTGTTGTGAAATTTAAGCCTGTTCTGCTTTTCAAATTAAACATCAGCACACCCAGGGCTGTGACATGAAATAACGTTACATATGCATACAATTAGGAAAGTTTAAAAAAGGCAACTAAATGTATTTTAATACCACTTTCAGGCATATAAAAAAATATAATAAAATGAAACATTATAATTTCAATGTAAGATCGTAATATATCATTTTTGGTGCCTACGTGGTGAAAATCATTACATTTGTACACTGAGGCAAGCAATTGTCTTCTATATATAACAAAGTGAAATGGCCCAATGATTTTTTTCCACTATTTTAGAATTGAAAAACACATACAATGTTCTAAACTATGTTATTCTGATTAGTATTACTCTGATTTCTTTTTATCCCTGACCCTCTTTTACTACACAAAATATAGTTTTATTCCTGTTCAAAATCTTTCAGGAAAAACATCTTCAATTCAGACTATGTACATAACCCAATAATTTGTAAAAAGAAAACAAACAAAATGCTAACAATTGAGGTCAAGATGAAATTCTTTGATATCACAACTTGGACTTGGTGCTGCTACTGCTGCTGCTGCCATCATCATTATCACCAGTATCATCTGTTGCCCAGGTATATGGAATACTCTTTTTGTGGTCTGAAATGGTACAAATATTCTTTACAATTGGAACTATATGGGGCTGTAATTCCTGTTACAAAAATGAGTATTCAATGAAAGTCGGTAAGGAAGGGTGAAGGAATAATTATCAACCAATAATTCACAATGGATAAAAAATCATCTAAGAGAAATATTATTCACAATGGATAAAAAATCATCTAAGAGAAATATTATTCACAATGGATAAAAAATCATCTAAGAGAAATATTATTCACAATGGATAAAATATCATCTAAGAGAAATATTATTCACAATGGATAAAAAATCATCTAAGAGAAATAGTCTCCAATGTATTACGACTCTTTCCTATATGAATGACAAATACTATCATAAAAACATAATCAACGAACATTTTCAAATTAACTTTAAACTTCAGCCCAAGGGAATATTTAACTTTTATGTTTTATTTTCTTTATCACAAAGACTCCAAATAGTAAGAATTGAAATCAATGCAGCAATCAAACCAATCAACTCCTGAAAGGCCAAGTTTTTAAACCAATCAAAATGGCCAATTTCGGTATTGGCCCAGTTTTTCCCGCATATTGGCTGTTCGCACATATCATTACTAGCCCTACTGAGCTGATGTGATATAAGCTGTGCAGAGGCTCAAATCTTTATTAATATTGTTCACAATACGATATTATTCTTAATGCCACAGGTGTCCTACATTGTACATCAAACATACCAGGAATGGTCCACATATTAGCGTAGAGACTAGAGCCAGCATCAACCTTCACTGTTTCTCCTGATATGAAGCTGGCTGCGGGGGACAGGAGAAAAAGAACAGATGCGGAAACCTGGAAAATGTACATGAAACTTTAACAAGAGTACCAAAAGCAGATTCTAATGCTTGTCTTTATCTGTGGTGGATTGAAGAGCATAGCCTGACAATTTTAAAGCTTGTGTCATGAACCACACTTGAACCTTATTTGATAAAGACATACATTCTGACCTTCAGATCAATATTGGTTTTAAGTGTTCACAATTTTTCTATGATTGGACCAATTGATCTCTTGACTTACTTTTTGACTCAGGATCAAACTTCACCTAGATTTTATAGAGACAACCATCAGTGTGTGTATACCATGTGATTAATTTCGTCATAAATGCTACGTCGGAAAGCAATATATTGCTTTGAAAACTAATAACAAAGATAACTTTTCTATTCCTTCACCATTTTAAATGAAACATAGCGCAGTCTACGCCGCTTACAGAGCCCCGCCTCTTTTACCAGAGTTTGATTAAAAGTTTAGTTTCTGAAAACACTTCCACAAACCTTTTCAAGTTTGGAAACAGGTTTGTCGAAGTGTTTGAGGAAACTAATCACCTAATATTTATTTGTAAAACATGAACAATAACTTAATTATATAGAATTTACAATGGAGCTCTGGATATCATTTACAAGTTAAGCAGGAGTTTAGCCAGGTTTTAAAAAGGACATGATAATGCGGAAAAGGGACCGCTAGCTAGCTAGGGTGCTAAGGCGAAAAAGGGCAGGTTGTATCAATTGTTTACATTGGGTCAGGATGGGAAGAACTTGAACATATTGAAGTTAACAGAAAATGTTTTCAATTGAGGTAATATAAGGTTTAAATAGCCAAGTATGTAAAATTTGTATGTTATATCATCAAATTATAAATTTTAATCAAACAAAAGAAATATTTAACAGTCTTAAGCATTTATCCTAAAAAGAAAGACGGTTGCCTATGCTGGTCTCCATGATGGAAGAAAGGGTGCAAACAAAAACGCACAGGGTACAGCACCCTTCCATTACTGTTTTATACAATTCTCTCCAAACATACCTCATGAACAGTTCCCATTCTTTTAGTAGGGTGGACGTACTTTAGGTTTATATATATATCAGTCTTATAGTTGGCAGCGGCGGTTTCTGAATATATAGGGCCCTTAAGGAATGAAAAAAAACACAGCAAGTTATGGTAATAGTTAAGGTGAGGTTAATACAGCAGAGAGGGTGTTTCTAGCCTATAGTCCCTCAGTTGAAGCGCCATTTCTGCAAGAGAAACTCAGCGGCAAAGTGGAAGAGATAATGTGACAAATTTCTAGTTTCTTCACCATTGAATTTTACTCATTAAAATGACTTATCACGCTTACTTTCCCCATTAAAAAGGCATGGGTGGTTAAAAAATGTGCAAGAATTTGCACTTATATTTTTTAACATTTTAAAAGATGGCTGTTGTTATAGACTTTGTAAACGTCTGCAATATGGTCTTGGCTCCCCAAATGTGTACCAGCAGAACTTAAAAGTGTTTCTAAATGCCAAAAGGGACATGATGTCGAAATTGTTTGTCACATTATGTCTGATATAATGTTTGTGAGATTGTTTAAATTTTTCAAGATCTTTTTTTGCGATGTTTTGATTTTGGAAAGTTTGACAAAATTTGAAATGTGCAACGCCATTACTTAATCATCGAGCAAAGATGACAAACATTTGGCTAGGTTATTTTTATATAACCAGAGCACAAAAAATGCAAAATTAAGGTCTTGTTAAATTAAAACAATCTAGAGTATTCTGCCAGCTAAACATGCATGACTAGCATAGCATGAGGCACATAGAATACCTCTTCTACTCGTCCCAGCCGCTTGGCGGGTGAGTAAGGTATCGAGGCGTCGAATACATCTGGAGACCCATAATTCGCAGCCGCAGTGTCAGAATATATGGAACTTCCCTGTCAAACGTAGCAGATAGTTGAGATTGTACAAATTTGCATGTAACAAAAAATAATACATTGTACGTGATGAAACACCAGTGTAAGATCACAATGCATTTCATTGAGTGTGCACCACAAGCTATTTTTCATGAGTTATTTATGATGTTCACGAGGTGTAATATTTCGTGACCATACACTGAAACAAAAAAAATCTTTTAATTATATGCTCGAAATGATTTAAAATGACATTTTATTGTATTTTTTTCAAAAAAGTGCACAAAATCATATGTGAAAGGAACATCATTTCTGAAATGACATCGTTGAAATTGTGTTTCTTCCCTGAGCACGCTCATGTTTGATCTGGTCATGAGAATGGGCTTAAATTTCAAAACAGTGAAAAATATGAAACTGATATTTTCACTGTTTGAAACAGTGAAATATCATTTTTATTTCACTGATAAAACTTTTTAAACCACCAGAAAGCATATAATAAAATACTTTACATTTAACTACCAGGCATAGATAATATTGATTCTTTAATTCAATCAGTTAAGATATCAATTCCGAAGCACATTGAAAGTAGAATACAAACAAGAGTGGTTCGGAGTGAAAAACATCGTTCATCTGTTTTGCTTTTTGTTGAAGAAGGGCATATAACTAAACACTTATTAAAGCCAGACTTACAGGCCTTGCTATACATATGCACATTGTTTCTTGCAACATATGTACAGAAAATTATATTATGGTCTTAAGATGTGTTTGAGTTATGATCAAGGTTAAATGTTTGCATGACAACACTGCCAACAACCACGCTGAGGCTTTGACAATACTTCAAAAATTACTTTTGAAAATCGAATGTGCTAAAATTGAACTCTTGTTGCTCTCTCATTACTCAATGTAAGTAATATTTATTCAATTATCTGAATTGACAACACATACTAAGGATAAACAAATCAAATATGATCTTCATAAAATTACATATATATTTAGCATAAAGCGGATAAAATCTGATCATAACTTAAGTGTTTAATATCTGCATTAGGCCATAAATTTTAATTGTTTAGTTAGGGTTACATCTTGTCCAAAAGAATATAGGGTTGGTATTGGTTTATTTATTTATTTTTCTATAAAAACGGTACAGTCTGCGCCTATTTCTTAGTTAGGGTCAAGTAACCCTAACATGAATAAATTTTAGTTTAGGTCTAAAAAATAATAAAAGTGAAAAAAGAGACTTACAGGTGCAACAGCGTTAACTCGTACCCCCTTGTCAGCCCACTCAATGGCCATGGTCTTTGTCAGGTTGTCTACCCCAGCCCTCGCTGCTCCTGTATGACTGTAAATCATTCAATCATAGAAAAAAATCAATATTGATGAGAAAGCAAAATTTTATAGATCCATACAGGTGCACCAGGGTTCACTCAAATCTCCCTCAAGCCTTTCTATGCCCATATACTTGGTCAGGTTAGCTACCCCGACCCCCACTGCCCTGGGTGTATGGCTACCCCGACCCTCACTGCCCTGGGTGTATGGCTACCCCGACCCTCACTGCCCTGGGTGTATGGCTACCCCGACTCTCACTGCCCTGGGTGTATGGCTACCCCGACCCTCACTGCCCTGGGTGTATAAAGTATAAACATGCAATAATATCAATAATAATTGCAATATAATTTCTGAGATTAAGTTTTAAAAGTCATATATTTTTCTGATATACTTGAATAATGCAACAAATTAGCAGCGTATCAACCCAAAACATTACATTCATTACAAAAAGTTGTGATGTCAAAAAGTCTCTAAAGCTTAGTTCTTTCAATATATGTCTTTTGATTTTACTATTATAAAATTTTACTAAATAAATCATTATGGCCTGTTACTTGTTAATACACATTTGAAGACGGAAATACACTTTACATGTCACTGATTCTAAATAATTCTTCAGATGCTTGTAGAGTGAATAATAAAACAAACAAATTAAATAAATCATTCCTGCTCACATGTACCGGTATGGGTTTAGACTTCTACTTTTTCCACTCTATTAAAGATGCACTATTATACTCCCAAATAAGATTTAACACATTTAATACAATTGTTTTAATATACCCAAAAGGATGAATAAATGTCGAAAACAATGGTTCTTTTGAAGGATACCGAGTTAAATTGAAAAGAAATGTGCAGGAAACAGGGTATTTCTTCCTTATGAGACCATAGTAAATCGCAGTAAATCTTTTAGCATTCACCAATCATTTAATATTTTTGGGTTTACAGCTATTAAATACATAGTTATAATATTGTTAATATTAATTAATATTTTCCTGAAATGCATTATTTACTAAGTATTTGAGGGTGTATCACTTAAAACTTATGTTTGTTTCACATGTGTATGTATTGATTTTGAATAAGAGTGTCACTTTAAAATACAGCACTTTTTCACATTTTTAAGCATAGGTGGAAATAAGTCTGCTAACCAACTGATTTTTCCCACCTATTTTTTCTTATTAATAAGAATAATAATCTTGTTTATGATTTCAATTTATTATTTTTGATTTATTACTCAAGGACATTTTGTGCTCTGTAAATAATTTTCTTCAGAATATTAAGAAATGATGTCTATCATCATAATGCACATTTAGAGACCGTGGTTTTAAAAAGAGCAAAACATTAGTGACTTTGAATCATGCCATCCTGTTAAACGAGTTGAGCTTGAGGATAAAAAATGACTTGAGCATTTTTATGATATTTTGCTGATAAGCCCTGAAAGGAGCATTTCATTCTTCACAACAGTATGAATAACTTTACCTCATAGATGGGAACCCCCTCCACATGTCAGCAATGATGTTGATAATCACTCCACCATTTTCTTTCATCCATTGGTTGTATGCTGAATAATGATGCAAATGAGTGATATAAACAATATCCAGCGATTTCCCTGACGCAGAAAACTGGAGTCTCTATAGCATTTTTTTGGCTGGGAACCCCCATTTTCAACTTTAACTGTACCGTAATTTCTGGGACCTCCAGTTTCAACAGTTATTGAGTAAAAGCAATTATAAAGCAAATATATTGGGATCAAACAAAATTACCAGACAATCTCAATTTTTCAACCTTGGGGCTCCCTGGACCCCAGCTGTAAGAACCCTTTGCACTAGATAACATGTGTTTGTTTAGTCTTCTTCAATTCTTACATATTATGATTTTTGCTACACAAAAAAAATGTAGTCTTCCATTTCCACCTATATACGGCGAGAGAAATTCACCAATAACGTTTCTGCAATGCATTTCATTTTTTATTATTTAATAATGAGTATTAATTCTCAGATGCCACATAAACAAAATTATTCTAATTTCATAAAAAGTTAAAATTATGATACGTTTTGTATAAAAAATGCAATCTTTATAGGTCAAAGAAGAGACATTAAATATAAGAGTAAATAGAATGTATTTGTATTCACAGCTCCCATTGATAATTGATATAATAAATACATTAACAAATTTAAATACATATGATTTTATTGCTATTAGGAGAAAACTTACCTTCCCTACAACAGAGGAAAGTTCCGGTGAGGTTCGTTTCTATGACAGCATTCCAGCCTTTTAGTCTGATGTCCGCAGCTGGACTTGGAAACTGACCACCGCCATTATTTACTAGAAAGTCCAGCTTACCAAATTTCTTTACCGTAGTTGAAATCAGATCCTTGACCTGTAGAAATGAACATATTTATACATACCATTACAAGATTGTTTTATTAAAACTATAAGGCTTTTACAAGGATTTCAGCTCAAGAGCTATGAAAGGGTGCGGCACCCTGTCCTTTTTGGTAGAACCATTCTGCCCTAATGGAGACAAGCATGGGCACACTTCTGCCTTCATAGAACCAAATGCTTAAGACTGTAAAACTTTTCTTTAATTAAAACTTATAAATACATGCAATCATTTAATATTTGGCTGTTGAACTCTAACACCACTCCTATCATTTGTTGTCATATTCATAATGTTCAAGTTCTTCACAGCCGGACACAATGTGTCCCTTTCGTCCCTCTTCTGCAGGCCCCTGTCCATTTTTAACCTATCTAAAACCGAGTTATAACAAATAAGGCTTGGAGATATTCTTATAAACATGATCATATATGCCATAGAAAGAGAATAAAGGGCCATCATACCCCAACCCTTCACAAACTGTCAATTAGTACAGTACTTTATGTTCAGTCAGTCATTTTCATTTTCTTATAAATACAGCATTATTTTGCTGCATGATTGTATCTGCAACTATTATATTATATTATACATTGAACCTATGACAGCATTCCATCCCTAGTCTGATGTACGCATCCTTGGCACCCCAGCTTATCATAACCTATATGATACCCTGGCAAATTGGCTAGAGAAACTTCGTAAATCTTGCATATTCATAAGCATTTTCAGACCATTGAATTCACTGAAGAAACTCCTTTGTAAAGAGCTATCGGCATATTTAACAATATCCTGCCTAAAACGATTGGTAAGCCGTGATCTCATTGGATTATTTCGAACCGAGTAATTTCTTGGCCATTTCCGCACCGCATGAGACCAATCAAGCTGCTGGATTTCACCTCATAATTATTCATGAGTACGAAATTTTTACAGCTGATTTGCCCAGGGTATCATATAGATTATGATACGCTGGGGTGCCGAGGATGGATGTACGTAGCTAGACTATAAATATATCACAAACCTGTTCCTCTTTGCGAATGTTACACTGCATGTGTTCTAGTTGTGCTGCACTGTTGGGCTTTATTTGCAACTTCATTGATTCTGCAGACTCGGACAATCTCTCCATGTTCCGAGAAGCTATCATAACCTTGCATCCTGGAAGAAAAAATATTGTACTCTGCTGATAATCCAAAGCTAGAATCTCAAACAAGGTAGATGATTTTAAATTCACATCTTAAATAATAGTTTCTCTTTCAGTTGACTTATTTGGTTCAGGTACATGGATCATACATCTGTACATGTAGTGATAAATAAAAAATGACAGTTACCAGTAAAACGCTGAATCAGAAATCAAACTAAAGTAAAAAGTAAAAACCATCAAGAAATGACTGCCCTTAATCACTTACCTGAGTGAAAGTTTTAACTTTTTGTTTACTTACAAAAATGAATGAATTTTCGGGTTTATGGCAAGGCAACTAGGGATGAAACTATGATCAAGTATTGCCAAATGTTGAAGTGGTTTATATAGGTCATCCAAGCACAACATTGATATTTGTTTTCAAAACTGTACACATGGTCCAAATTCATTGCTATAGCTTCAGAAATAAGAAAGTCGAAAGGTCACAGTATAGCTCATCCTAGGACAACATTGTTTGCAAAACTGCTCACATGGTATAAATTTCATTACTGTGGCTTTAATAAAAGAAAGTAGGTCAAGAGTTTACAGTCAATGTCATCAAAGCACAACATTGATATCTGTTTTCAAAACTGTAATCTTGGTTTATTGCCGTAGCTTAAAAAATAGGTCAAAATGGCAGAGTATACATGTAGGTCATCCAATGGACACCATTGATATTTGATTTCAAAACTATACACATGGTCCAAATTTCATTACTTAAGCTCCAAAAATAAGAGAGTAGGTCAAAAGGTCACAGTCAAGATCATCCAAGCACAACATTGATATTTGTTTTTAAAATTGTACACATCATCAGGTCCATATATTATTGCTGAAATTTCAAAAATTAAAAAGTAGGTCAAAAGGTCACAGTCAATGTCATCCAAGGACAACATTGATATTTGTTTTCAAAACTTTACACATGGTCAAAAATTCATTGCTGAAGCTTCAAAATAAGAAAGAAGGTTAAAGGGATGAGGCCAGCAATGACCCCAGGGGCATAATTTAAGCAGACTTGGTAGAGGGCCAACATATGGTGCTACATAACAAATATCAAAGGTCTGGGCCATGTGGATTGAGAAAAGGAAATTTTCAAAGATTTCCTTATATAAGTCTATAGGAAAATTGTGTACCCCAGGGCTTGGCCAGTTTTGTCCCCAGGATCATAATGTGAACAAACTTGGTGAAGGACCACTGCATAGGGAAATATGAGAGCCCCAAATATGAAGGGGGTAAAAATATATAGGAAGTTGTGACCCCCGGGGCGGGGCCAGTTTTGACCCCCAGGGACATGATTTGTACGCACTTGATAGAGGACCACAATATGATGATACATACAAAATTTCAAGGGTCTGGGCCTAGGGGTATTAGACAAGAAGATTTTTATTTTTTTGTTATATAAGTCTATAGGACACTTCTGACCCCTGGGTTTGGCCAGTTTTTAACACAGGGGCATAATTGGCCACAATAATGCACGTTTAGGGAACATTTTTTAACATTTGGATATTTGTTGTGTTCCCTATAACACAAAAATTATCAAATACTCTGAAGCGGCTGTTTAAATGGACTAGGGCATAATTTGAACATAGCTATGACTCTGAATAGTCTGCCAAAAAGTGTCAAAAGTCTATTACAATGTCATGAAAGCCATGATTATACAAAAGTTTTTATATCTTAAATTGTCATTTGTCAGGTTCAACATTAATTTAGTAAATGCAGGAAAAACAATCATTCTAGAATATGACCCTGCACTTCTTATTAAATATTGCTGAAGTAAAGTTATATAACTTTTTGTCAGTAAATATAAATGAATTACCTAGAAACAACAGTTCTTGTGTTATAGCTTGTCCAATTCCTGTTCCTCCACCAGTGACAATGGCTACTTTTCCCTTAAACAAATTAGGTCTAAAAATACTGCTAATTTTTGTGGAGGCTGCCATTTTGTATGGTCATGTGACAATGTGGATAATTTGATTTTGGGAAAATAATGCTAGTATTTTTGCTTCTTTGAAAGTGGTATAATGTCAGTTTATGTTATAGTTTGAGTATTTTCTAGCAAACTTATATTGATTAGGCAGCGAATATTGCATTACTGAACTAGAATATAGGATTAATCGGTTAAGCAAAGTAAATCAATGAATCAAACAATTCATTAAAATCACGTGACGTCCAAAATGGAGAACGGATGCGGCAAAGCAAAAATTGGACCTTCTATTTTAAATTCCGATTTATCAGACCTCACGTCGGAATGTCAACGCATGATGGACAGCGGTGCGGATTATTTGCACCTTGATGTAATGGATGGGCAGTTTGTTCCCAATTTAACGTTCGGTCATCCGGTTGTAAAATGTCTCCGTCCTAAACTACCCAATGTGTTCTTGGACATGCACATGATGGTAGCAAAGCCCGAACAGGTAAAACAAAGTACTCAGTCGATGGTTTAATAACTGTCACTCTTCGTGGGAGTAATTTCAAATTAAAAGAAAAAAAGTGTTCCTTGTACATTGCTCAAAAATAAGCACTGTAAATAATGGTGTTTAGCTGGCTTACGCACAGAGACTTGAATGTATGATGCAGATCCCAACAGCTGCCCCTGGCTTACTTTAAATAGTTGCCAGTGGCCTCAGTTGGGTAAAATCAGTCTTGATCCTGAAAAAGAAAAAAACACCATTTTATGGGCTGCTTATCACGTCATGGGACACAATACAACTATTAATCATGATCTGTCGACAATATTTCAACATTTTATAAAATCCACTACTGGTTGAGAAGCAGTTTCCGACAGTTTTTAAACGTTTTTATTGAATAATTTATACGTGTTTAAATATCTACTAAAAGTGTTCACATTTTATATAACTACAGCTCAATTTGCTATTGTCGATATATTTCTAACATGTGTGACGTCACATATAGTGTATCTAATAGGGGCGCAAAGAGGGTACTTACGTTGTTCTGATTAGCTTGTGATGAGAAGCAGTTTCCGACAATTTGACTGCGGGGCATATTTGAGGTGCCTGTTGTGTGTTTTTATTATCCGTTTATTTAATAAACAAATTATCAGACTGTAATAAGAGAAATGTTATTTAATTTTTCAGCATTTACAAAAAATTTAAACCTTAAAATTTACGACATTCAATTCATACTCGAAATCGGGCAGAGACTGAATATCAATGATTTTTTTTATTCATTTCTGATGGAAACTTGTGTTTGTATACATTTAAGTGAATGTGGATGCGAAACAAGCATGACACCAGTGTTCACAAATATGTACACAATGATCATCGTTTGTATAAGTCAATTAAGGAAAACATTGTAGCTATTCATAGATATGCAAATTAGGTTCACACGCATGCGCAATACGCTGCGCGTGCAGATCCCCCACGTGCAAGTTTGTGTACAAAATGAAAAATAAACATTAAACATTAAATAATAATAAAAGTTTCTTACGTGTCTCGGTAAGAATTTCAACTTTTGATTGCCTAGTTACCATATAGCTGAACTGCAGTACATTCTTTATGAAGATCTAAGGAAGGTACGCGAAAAAGCGATTTGTCGGAAACTGCTTTCCGTCGGAAACTGCTTCTCAACCAGTAAGGTTATATAATTGACAAGAGAAGAAACCTTCCCAAACACACTTCGTCTTGGAAACGGTAAACGTCCAGTTCAGACATGAATTTTAAAGCTAATAATCTAATATACCAATCCTAAGCATATCACTATGTTCTGCGCAAAGAATAATCATTTTTACATAGAAATGACAAAACAAACTTACCAGTTATTCCAAATTGTAGCAGGAATCCGATTGAAAATATACACACTATCGCCAAAATTTCGCCATACACAGGTCTTTTGGATTAATTCTACTGCTGTTATGAGCGCCTGAAATGATCCAGATGATACCATCAAGATCATTTCAGGCGCTCATAACAGCAGTAGAAGTCTCTGTGGGCTTATGCACTTGCCACACTTACTGGAATTCAGCAGGCTGGTCACCTTGGCATTATAATGGGCATTCAGTATGCAGGGCACCTTGCCACAATAATGGGCGTTTAGCAGGCTCAGCACCTAGCACAGTTATGGGCGTACAGCAGACAGGGCAACTTGCCACAATAATGGGCATTCAGCAGGCATAGCACCTAGCCACAGTAATAGGCGTAAAGGAGATTATGCAGATGAGATATTATAGCTAAATCAATATAAATAAAAATAGCCTGATGGAAAGTGTATTTTTAAAAACAATTTATATATACAAACTCAGCCAATATTGGACATAACACTACTTTTTTAACATGCCTTTATAGTTTACACAACTTAAACAGGGAAGCATTGACAAGCACCTTCACAAGTTTTCGTGTCCCATATTATATTTTATTTTTATTTTTTAATGGGTGTGCTGAAAAGACATTTGGTCCAAATGGCAATAAAGTGTTTCCTATTAATTAACACTTGGTAAAGGTACTGATGTCATGAATAATTATGTTCTAAGGCAAAATACCTATTAATTGCATTAATTAACCTTGCTATTTAAGGTAAATCATTCTCTATATTATGTGTCAGTTTGATCCCTTTTCAGTGGATTGAAGGTATGCATGATGCGGGAGCTGACCAGTACACATTTCATTTTGAAGCCACTGATGACCCAAAGACTTGTATCAGGAAGATCAAAGAAACAGGCATGAAGGTATGTAGGTATTTGTAAACTTAGAATGGGTTTCTCACAACTATTCTTTAGATTTACATTCATAACTTAAATCAAGGGTTTGCAATTACATTGAAATTTACATGTTCTATGAAGTAATTTTAAAACAGCTTTTTGACTAGCTTTATGGCTATACAGATTTAATAAATTATTTTATTTGACATAAATGAACATAATGTATATGTACTCAGATATCATTGGTCTTTATTTTTCACTGGTATTAACAAAAATTACTTAGTCTAACATAACTATTAATAATGTAAATAAAAGGTTTAACATAACTTTCAGTGATGTGAATAAAAGGTTTAACATAACTATCAGTGATGTAAATAAAAGCTCATTCTTTGTAACAGTAAAAGTACTTTCAGGCTGGCATAGGGATTAAACCTAATACCCCAGTAGAAGTTCTGGACCCATTTGTTGACCTGGTGGACATGGTCCTGATCATGACTGTGGAGCCAGGATTTGGAGGACAGAAGTTTATGGCTGACATGATGCCTAAGGTTAAAAAACAAAAACTCCTGGGGCATGTTACAATGAAGGATTTTAGTTGTTAATTTGAAAATCTTTAATCTGTTGTATCATCACAGATGGCACTAAGTTAATTGTTTTTATTTCTGACTATTGCGTTTTCATCTTTAATGCTGATAACAATAACTTGCATTCTAAAATAATGAAAATATGGCACTGGGATAATTTCATTTTTTTATTAGGCTTAAAAAACAACAACATTTGGTTCGGGTGACCCGACCCTACCTACGAAATAGGCGCTGACCCTACTGTTTTTATAGTCAGTTTGAAAAAAAATAATGAAAAACTAAAAAAAATAATTTTTTATTGCTTTTCAATATGTATCGAAGGTTTAAAACCTTGAATTACTTTAACACCATTTTCCAATGATGAAAATGACATTCTTATATAAAGCTCAATAATTTTTTAATTTTTTTAAAAAGCCTCCCTACTCTACCTATTTTTGAAAAGGATGTAAACAAAATCTTTTTTTAAGCCTTATCTTTATTTTGATGAACGGTTATAATATAAAAACAATGGAAAAGATCCACATCGGAAACTATTCGATAGTTTTTTTGCTTTGATAGAGAAATATATTCTTAAGAGCTTTTTTTTACCCGAATTTGCTGTATCATTCTAGACACTGTACTATGGTGCAAATTGAGTGCTAAGGGTTGTGATTTGTCTGTGGATTCTTGAATTTCCGCGGATCTTATGGCTCAAGGGACAAAAAAAAAGAATCTCCACCACCTTTGAATACCATTAGGGACATGAGGCGCCCATAAAACCTATCGCCAAAATGGTTTCAGCTCTTCAGATGCCTTCAATCACATCCTTATATTACAGGAATTAATTATTTTTTAGTCCAAAATTAAGATCTTCTAGTAGGCTTTTATCGTCAAGCTAGTACGGACATTGATTTCTGAGTGCCAATTTCTTGTACCTTGTAATAAATTAAAGTGTATCTTTATTGTGGATAATTGTAAAATTTGTTTCATTGCCTGTCTAGGTGCGCTATTTACGGGAGCACTTCAGCACTGTGGACATAGAGGTGGATGGAGGTGTGGGCCCAGCAACTATACAGGAATGTGCCGAGGTTGGTACCCAGTTTAGATGCAGTAGAGATTAGCAAATAATGATAACATTAGTATTGCTCTCTCTTAAATGAATGGTAAAAACTGAATGGTAAAAATCAGCAGGTTTTACATTTACAAATAAATGTATACCAGTCCTGTAAAAAGCTGTTATATGTGTATTTGGTCATAATAACATAAGTTTTGTTCTCTCTAAAATGAATGGTAAAAATTGAATGGTAAAATTTAGCAGGTTTTACATTTACTCATATATGTATACCAGTCCTGTAGTAAGCTGTAATGTGAGTATTTGGTACAAATTGCCACCAACCATATTCACCAGTTATTGTGTAAGTACTCATGTGCTAAGGCTTAGTGCATATCACAATTAGCTTAGTCTCAGACTCTTATACCTTACAAATGCAAATGTAGAATGAAGCTCTCCTACAATCAATCTCATTAAAATCATATTGTGATGTTCACTTCATTTCATGTTATGTACTTAAATAAACATTAATGCAGCACCTCAAACTGAAGTCCTTTCAATGGCATTTACATTTAAGACACAGAGAGAAGTGGTAGATTAGAAAGTTTCGTCAAAATGACAAAAGTCTGAGCATAGGAATTCACTATTTTTTGAAAAAAAATCCCTTATACCCACAACTCAATTCGGCCATGACATTTTTAGCTTCATGCCTTTGATGTAACAAGCAATTTCATTGGCTAGTGAAGGTCAATCTTAGGTGATCCTTTACAGGAAGTCCTGATTTCAATGAGATTGTCCTACATGTACAATGTAATTCTAATTCAATAAAAAAGGAGAAAAAAATGTCACTATTGCAGTATAACATGCTTTGAGGTATTCCAAATGTTCTGCTCCATTTGCAGGCGGGTGCCAACATGATTGTGTCCGGTAACGCCATAATGAAGAGTGACAACCCTCGGGAGACAATACAGTACTTAAGGAATGTTGTTGAAGAAGCTATACAGAAATCCCAGCTGGAGAGATAACGCCAGACAATTACAAATTATACATTGCTGATCTAACATTTTTGTGCTTCTAACACTGTAAGAAACTGTAATTAATCAGAATAATTTGTCCACATGATCACACATCTTTTTTTATATGAATTAGCATTAAACTCTCCTCATAATTTGAAAAAGAAACATTACTGTTTTTATTTTACTAATTTGTTCTTTTCAAGTTGATATTACAATCAACGTATGGGGATTTCAATATGGACTGTAAACTATAATAAATAATGGCAGTTCAGGCGTCTTGATGAATCTCAATATGAAAAGACACATGCACAATTTATAACTTTTTGTACAGTAATATTGTTGTTTGAATATTTCTTTTTTAATTGTATACATGTGTCAAGCATGAACAATGTTTGAAAAATAAAAATTGACTAGTTTTATGTTTAATGCAACTACTTTTATGTTTAATGCAACTCCGTATTTTCTTTGATTGACAGAGGTTATATATGTTACCCTGTATGTATTATTTTGCCCACTTTTGAAAAATAGAGGTATATAGGTTCATAAATGTTATTGGTCGGTCAGTCAAAAGACCAAGTCTAATCTGCAGTCATTACTCCAGAACAGTTTGACCTAGAACCATGAAACTTCAGTGGTTGGTTGCCGTTGACCACTAGTTGACCCCTATTGTTTTTTAGGTAAGGTTAATAATCTAGATCAACACTCCAAGGAAAGCTTTGGTCGCTGATTTTAGAGCAGTTTGGCCAGAGGACAATGGATCTTCAATGGTACATGTAGGTTGCCGTTGACCAGTAGATAATAACTTTTCCCTGAAAACAACTCCAGATCAGGGTGATGTTTGGGCTACATGTGTACTATAAAGAACCATGAAACTTCAGTTGTAAGTTGCCGTTTATTGCTCAAAAACAATGAGTTGTGCTCAATGACATGTTTTGCTGTAGAATAATACTTCTTTGATAAAAACTTAAAATGAAACTTAAAATGAAATAGTTTTTAATCAACACATTTTGTACGAGGATGCGATTTTAAAATGATTAAAAACATATATGATTTTGTATCAATTAATATGTTATGTGGTAAAATGAGTTGAGATTGAGAAATGAATTAAGTTTTTTTTGTAAAATCTGGCCCAGGCGCGTGTTGTCCAATCTCTTCAGCAGGTGCGCGTGCAATTCAAGTCCGGCATTTATGCTTTCTTGTAGTAATTCTTCCCCTTGACGCTTGGATCACCCATTACCCACGTGGCCTGCAAAAACACGAAAAACAACGTTTGGAACACCTCGACCATTTTCCATAAAAAACACCCTCTGATGTATATGCCTGAACAATCAGCAATATCTTTATTTAAAAAAAAAATTGCAGTGTATTAACGTGCATCGAAAACAACCTCGCATGTGTATGCGACGGTTTACTATGTCAGAAATCTTAACATTTAACTACGCTGCAAGCAGATCACCTAGTAATTTTAATTCAAGTTATTAAACTTATTTACCTTACTCTCGGGAATCTTAATAATTTATGCAAAATTACGCTTACCTGGCCATCAATTTAAACTTAGTGATACAAACTACATATTAAAAAACTACAATTAAATAATACTATTATTAATAATGTTACGAACTACTTCTACTGATGTACCGGCACAAATCCGTGGCTGCTTCGATGGAAAAACGCCGAGGTTTTCCGAATGCCCTCGATATTTACTCCTAAAACATGTTGTGGCTATCCGTGGTCGAGTGTCACGACATTTAACTCAAAACCCACGGGTCGCAGATTCGATTCCCTGTCTCACTTTAAAATATATCCTACTGTTTCCAGAGGAATTTTGCACTACTATTGCAGGGGTGGATAATTGATATAATACTATGTACATTATACTCCGAATACTTGTGGCAGCCATCCGTGGTCTATTGTCAAGACATTTGACTCAAACCAACGGGCTGCAGGTTCGATCTCGCGCCTTACCATTTAAATACTTAATACTGTTTTCAATAGGAATTATTGCACTTTGCATGAGATGATTATTGATATAATACAATGTACATGTAAACTTATGAACCATGTGGCGGCTATCCGTTGTCTAGTGTCAAGACCCTTAACTCTCAACCAAGGGGTCGCAGGTTCGACCCCCGCCTCTCCACTTTAATAAGTTTTAAACAACGTCTTAAGGGAGGGTTTATTGCACCGTAATTTTGCGGGGACGGATTACCTATATAACACAATGCACATGTATATTCCTAATACTCTTGTCATGTTATCATGCACCTGCGTTGTTTTTTTCCAGTCTCAACTCATGTTACCACATAGTATAAAAAATTATCAAAAATCGTATTTATATTTTACACATTTTAAAAGCGCATTCTATCATCTATATAAAGAGTATGCTGATTAACGCATTTGATCGAAAAATATTCTACAGCCAAAAATGCATTTGAGCACTATTCTTTGTTCTTTAAAGCTGCACTCTCGCAGATTGACCATTTTAACAACTTTTTTATTTTTTGTCTTGGAACAAGCCAATTTTTGCGAAAATCCATGGAAACCAGTTATACAATACTGCTGACAAAAAATTAGATCGCAGATTTTATTGTCTTAAGTTAAAAAATTGATGTTTTATGCATTTTTCTTAAACCGTTAGTAAGGCTTAAGCCATAAAACATTATTTTTCGAACGGAAATAAGAATATGTGCAATCTGATTTTTGTCAGCAATCTTTTATCATTGCTTTTCAGTTATGTACGCAAAAAAATTGCACTTAATAAGACAAAAAATAAAAAAGGTGTAAAAATGGTATGTCTGTGAGAGTGCAGCTTTAAAAAAACTCAAGTATATTTTTTGCGCTAGAATAAGTTTTCTTTAAAATATTGACGAAATATTTGTATCTACACATTTTATGAGAAAATACGTTTTAAAAAGTATTTAAAAAAAACATGCAAGATTTTTAATAATACTAAGCTTTTATGTGGTAAAATGAGTTGAGATTGAAAATGAGATTTGATTTGAGTGTTTTTGTGATATTGGGGCCTGTTATTTAACAGAGCATTTGTCGCATGGCGCATACCCGGAGGTCGATATTTAAAATGCAAACTCATCGTTATCAATTTTCAAATCAACTCTGTCAGCATATATACTGGTTTAGATAGATTGGCTTATGTTATCAGGTGAACACTTTTTATCTGAAAATTTTGTATACATGCTTCCAATTAAATATAACTCAGTACAATCTTTGCATGGACAAATATTAAACTTTGCGAGGAGGAGGTGATATTTGAAATCTTAGCTCAGATTCTGTATTGAATTCATTCACATGTTCAATATCGTCTAAAATATGATTAAAAACTGAAGTAATGCAACTTGTCAAATTATAATATATACAAGTAACAACAGTTTAATCAACAACGATTTGTCAGTAGACCTTTTACTCTTCAATTTATTTCATATCTTTATTTGCAAATATTAATTTCAGATACCAGATTTGTAAGCATGAGGCATGATTTCTGCTTTAAAAAAAGCCTTCTGTCTAAGCTCCCGTAGAAAGTAAGGGTGTTCGGGGGGTAAGCTCACGGATCCCACTCTTCGTCTCCAATGAGCACCGGTACTTGTAGATGAATGATGCAACTCGCAACAACTGTTAACTATGTACATACAGCATGGGCTTAGCAATCTTGATATTTTGCGGGTATCAGTATGACCATGAATAATTTATCTTCAAGCCACTGCGACCACAAACATGTATTCTACAATTAGTAAATTACCACGACCATGCACTATTTACCTTCTATGACCATGTAATCCTCTCGATCTAACCTTCCACAACCATGAACAATATACCTACTACGACCATGTAAATCTTTCGATCTTGCCTTTCACGACCATGCACTATTTACCTACCACGACCATATAATCCTCTCGATCTTGCCCTCCACGACCATGAACAATATACCTACCACGACCATTTAATCCTCTCAATATTGCCTTCGATGTCCATGAGAAATGTACCTAGCACGACCAGGTAATTCCCCTCGATTGTGCCATCCACGACCATGCACTATGTAAATACCACGACAATGCAATCCCCCTTCATCTCGCCCTTCACGACCATGTTATCCCTTCTACCTCGCCCTCCACGACCATGTCATCCCCTTTTATCTCTCCCTCAATGACCATGAACAATGTACCTACCACGACCATACAATCCCCCTTGAATTTTGCTCTCCACGACCATGTCATTCCTTCTATCTCGCCGTCCACCACCATGAACAATGTACCCTCTACGACCATGCAAGTCCCTTGGATAGTGCCATCCACGACCATGAACAATGTTCTTCCCACGACCATGCAATCCCTCTTGATTATGCCCTCCACGACCATGAACAATGTACCTACCACGACCATGCAATCCCCCTGGACCGTGCCCTCCATGGCCATGATCAATGTACTTACCAAGACCATGCAATCGCTCTTGATTTTGCCCTCTACGACCATTAACAATGTACTTACCACGACCATGCGATCCCCATGGATTGTGCCCTCCACGACCATGAACATTGTACCACGACCATGTAATCCCCTTGGATTGTGCCTTCCACGACCATGATCAATGTACTTACCACGACCATGTAATCCCCCTATTATTTTGCCCTTCACGACCACGAACAACGTAGCACGACCATGCAATCCCTCTTGTTGTGCCCTTCGTGACCATGAACAATATACCTAACCACGACCATGTAATCCCCCTTGATTTGCCATTCACGACCATGAACAATGTACCTATCATGACCATGCAATCCCCCTGGATTGTCCCCTCTACGACCATAAACAATGTACCTATCATGACCATGTAATCCCCCTTGATTTGCCCTCCACGACCATGAACAATGTACCTACCACGACCATGCAGCCCCCCTCGATATTTCCCTCCACTTCCAATTTACACTTTCCGGGCAACTGGGGATAAACCTCTTGCTTAAACGCGCCCTCGGTGAACGATGGCATCGCCTACAAATATTAGTATAATAATTAAACGTCACATGAAGACGATCATACAAAGTATCATCATCGGCACCAATTACGCCTATTCATAACGTATAACTGCGACGTAACATTCGGTTCAATAGTCTCATACCAACTGTAATGTTTACAATTTAAAGGCATAGTTTAAGCCTTCTATAAGTGACCCCCCCCCAAAAAAAAACACAAAAAAAACAAACAAAAAAACAACAACAACAACAAACAAACAAAAAACTGTGTACAGTCCACAACCTCTGTTTAGTGGACTTAGTTTTATTATAGAAATGGACCCTAAATGGCCCTGAGCCAATGAACGAATACACAGGAAATTGGCCCCTACTGTGACACCAGTGCAATTAGCAGGAGATGCACAGCAGGGGATTATCATGCCGAACATTCCTTAATCTAGGCCTTTAAGTGCATCTTATCGTGAATGCAGAGGTGTACCCCTATAAATGGTTTTAATTTTACCCAAATTGTATGTCATAACGGAGTTATCGAAGTCATAACACATGAATAATATGTAGTAGATGATATCTATATTGTGTGAGACTCATTAGCAAAGACCCTGAATTAAGAAATTTTATACAGCATTTAACCTGATGCATGCGTGCTTTTATTGGTTGATATCGGGAAGTTAATATTTTCTCCTTTTATGGCAACTTGCCCACCAGGAATAAAAAAACAACGTCATTAGCAACCATATAAACAATAACCAGATTTTAACAATCACCACTTCCTGACCTTGTTGTGCCATCGGGGCGGCTCAGTGGTGTCCCTGGACTCGTATTCAGTGCCGAACTTGATGGTGTTGGAGAACTCGACCCCAGGGGCGAGGCGGTACGTCTGCACGATTGAGTCCCCCTCCCGCTTGTACAGAATGTCAGGATGGATCGTCATGGTCACCTGCTTTTCCTCCTAAGACATCTCTGAGATTGACCAAGATATCTTTAGTTAAGGCAATTGAGGATCATAGCATTTTTAAAACATTCTTTTAGTATTTTTAAAGATGCATTTTTACTCAAAAATAAGATTTAACACATTTAATACAGTTATTTTATATACCAAAAAGGATGAATAAATGTCGAAAACATTGGTTCTTATGAAGGATACCGAGTTTAATATGAAAGAAATGTGCAGAAAACACGGTGTTGCTACCTTATGAAACGAAAGTATATCACAATAAATCTTTTAGCATTCACCAATCATTTAATATTTTTGCGTTTTTAATTACAATCGAACCCCGTTGGCTCGAACTCCCAGGGACCGGCGAAAATACTTCGAGCGTCGGAAACTTCGAGCCAAGCGGGATTGTTAACCTTCAGTTTAAATAAATCGGTCCTCTAAATCAAGTTTGAGCCAACGGGGATTTCTAGCCGACGGGTTTCGACTGTATTAAATACACGGTTATAATATTGTTAATAGTAATAAATATTTTCCATAAGTGACTTATTTAGATAGTATTTGAATGTGTATCACTCAGAATTGATGTTTGTTTTACATGCGTATGATTGATTTTGAATAAGAGTGTCACTTTAAGCTTTTTTTTCATGATTAAACAAGTTATTTGTTTTGCTGTTACCCTCCCCTCATTTCAGAGTGGATAAGTAGGTAGGGATTATCATTTTTATTATATTCTTTCCGGTTGTTTTTAGAGATTTATCCGTGAAGTAAATTTGATATTTCACTGTTTCAAACAGTGAAAATATCAATTTGATATTTTTCAGTTTTGAAAGTTTGGCCCGCTCTCAATTCCAAATCAATCGTGAGCGCGCACAGTGCTGGGACACAAATTCAACGTCGTAGTTTCCAAAATGGCGTCACGTTCGCATACAATTTGGCGCCATTCATTAAAAAACTACTAAAAACTGTCCTTTTAAATCCTTTTTAGGCATTGAAAAAAATAAATAAAAAATTGTTCATTTCAGTGTGCGTTCGCAATATATTTCATCTCGCTACATTTGCCACAAGTGAAATACAGCTTTTGTAGCTCATTCGGTTAAAAATATTTCGATATTGCACTGAAACAAACAATTAAATCCATTATTTAATATCCCTCCCCCATCAGTATGCACCTTTTGGATACTAAATCTCATATTTTTTAGTGTGGCCGATTTTACGGAGTCGATCAGGTAACCGCAAATTAACATTTTTTTAAGGACGGCCTTACCTACATGTAATTTAAAACGTTAATTAATGCAAGACGTATTGGCTACAACACATATATTATCATTCATTTCCACATGCCAAAATGATAACATATTATAAACGTATAATTGTAAAAGAAACGGAATATCATATACTTGCGTTGTTGCAATATTCCTCTGCATTTTCAGCTTTTACGAATTTCCATTCTCCACAAAATAGTTTCTCAAATTGATCGTAAGCCGACATGATTTTAAACGTTCTTAACTCTCCAAGTATGAAACGTTCAATGCGACAAGGTAAATATACTAGTCTGTAGGTCTGGGTGGTCGGTATATATTGACAATCTAGTGTCTTTATTAACGGGACAGCAAGTGATCCAAACGCGGATATCTGCACCCGTCTGTTTGACTTGTCTGTGTGTTAAGTTGAAAACAAATTTATATCTTATCACAAATTTTTACGCTCTTGATTTAGGGCACGCGTGTAGCCTTGGCCAATATTCAGTAACATCTTGTGTCTTAGTTCGAGATTCGCGCCGAACTCTCAAATGTTTCAAAATATCTATAATACAACCAATTTTGACAAAGGATGCGTGTCTGATTGTAGAATAATAATATTAATAGATATATAAAAATAAAATAAAATAATAATAATAACAATAATAATACTAACAATAATAATAATAATAATAATAATAATAATAATAATAATAATAATTATAATTATTATAATAATAAATTAAATCCTGCTACCGGCAGATTTTTATTGATATTTAAAACCGTTATTTAGTTATCAATTTGATATTTTTCACTCTTTTAAAATTTAAGGTGGAACGCGACTATGAATTTTTTTTCGAGTTACTGTCTGAAAATTGGTATACGAATAGAAGAGCATATGCCCAGTTAGGGACTGTTTTTACTTTTTCAATATTCGGAACAGTTTTGAATCTACGAGTTTTCAAAATATGCCACTGACGTCAATTTTGAAACGTCTGTCATATTTTTGCGTTCCAGCTACAATAACCGATATTTTCATCAATTCTTTGTATACAGCTATGAAATTTCAACGTCAAGTACGTCTTGTGAAAACGTTCACGCTCATATATTTTTCTTTCTCTTGTTGAACGTTATTGTTTCTAAATTCGTCTATAACGTCATTTTTCGCGGGAAAAACGGCGTCGTATTTCGCTGAAAAAAGTGCGCCTTTCTTTAATTCTTGAAAAAACTGCTCGTTTAATTTTTGATTTTTTAAATACATGTATTCAATGTTTTATTACAATTCGCCTGATATAAAGAAAAGGGTACCTCACCGACTTCGAGTTTGCGCAGTATCAAATAATCTAACCCCTATACCTGTTTCTTTTTCAATACGTAGTGTATTTAAACGTTTAGCATGACGTTAATCGAATTGTTTCTGTTTATTAAATGGAAAGATTAGAAATCTTAGAGTGTCTGATCAGTTTTATGTTAGGGATATTTGTTATTGTTGTTGTGCAAAATATCTAATTCCACACAAGACGGGCGCTGAAGAACCAGCTTTATATATCAATGACTTTAATCTGGCGGCTATTTTAATGAGAGGCTTTCTTAATTATTAAGCAATCTCATTTGCCGAATTATAATATTTTGATAATACACATCAATAATCGTTCAAGTCACTATGCTATGAGCTGTTATTATGCTGATTAGTGCTTTTATATATATATATATACATCTACAGTAATAACACAACAATAAACGGTTCTACTACTTTATTAGTTACCAATTTCTTTAATAAGTATCAGTAGAGATATGCAGTTATAAGGCTCTAAACTAAGCAAAAGCATAGTAAATCCAGTGTGTGACACTCATTTCGTACACAAAATATAACTAACAAACCAAAAAATGATAATCGACAGAAATCTGCATTGTAATAAGCACAAAAGGATCCCGGCAGTAGAGGGGGTGCAGCCCCACCCCCTTAAAATCATCCAAGTTTTCTTCTGTATGCCACTATCGGAGAAAATGTAATAGTATACAGATCTATAAAATACGCGACTACAGAGTTCAGTGTTTTGAATCTAAGTTTGATGTAGTCAATCGGTTATCGTTGAATAAAAACATATACAATTAATAAATTCCACTAATATTGGTAACCAAAGTTCGGTAGTGAATATAACTCTTGAACACGCAACGGTTTGGGGAGGGGTGTGGGGGATGGTCAGTTCTTGACGTTAAAAAATGATCGGTCATTCTTTGAACAGAAAGAAAATGACTCATGTGGTCAATATATAACGGGGTCAATCGGCGTTAATTTAAAACACACATAATTTTTAAAGTGAAACTCTTATTCAAATCAATATTCCACATGTATAACAAACATTTATTTTGACTGATAAACCCTTACTTCTTCCTAAATAATAAACTCATACAAAATATGATTAACTGATTACAAGATTGTAACTGTTTATTTAATAGTAAAGCGCAAAAATGATTCATTTTTTTGGTGAATGCTAAAGGATTTACTATGGTCCCATATTTCTTTCAAATTAAACTCGGTATTCTTCATAAGAACCATTGTTTTCGATATGTATTTATTCTTAAAGGCATATTAAAACAATAGTATTAGTTGTGGTAAATCGTATTTGTGTTTAATACTTGTGTTTGCACTGATTGTAAATGATCACATTGAATTGTTTCTATTATCTCATCTTATTAAGGGTTGTTATAGTTCACACAAATGCACTCACATGAACGCATTTATACGCCCACATACTCGTACATGCAGGCACGCCCATACACACGAACACGCACACACACACACACGCACACGCACACTATGATAAAATATATGTTCCAAATGGCTCAAATGATGATCTTAAAGTTAATGTTTTTAGTGCAGTAAAATGTTTAATTTTGTTAATCAATGCCCCATAACGAGTTATTTAGTTTTCCTGACCTTACCACGCAATCAAAGCTTCTCGTGCGTACAAGCAAATTCATGAGACAACTTTTGGCGGTGCATTCAATGCCCATGATACAGAAGCCAACATAGCTACCTTATCCCGCACTCAATGTCCTTGCCGTGCGTATTGTACACGCATGCGTGCGTGTGTACATACATGCCTGCGTGTGAGAGCGTACATGTGTGTAAGAGCGTGTGCGTGCGCGTGCGTGTGTGTGCGTGTGTATGGGCGTGCATATGATCGTTTGTGTGTGTGTGTGTGTGTGTGTGTGCGTGTGCGTGTGTGTGTGCGTGTGTGCGAGAGCGCGAGCGCATGCGCATATATGCATGCGTATGCACGCGAGCTTGAGTGTGAGATGGTGTGTGGGGTGCGTTTTTACGCGTGATTGCGTACGTGACTTTATTGTACGTTTTGTGCGTGTGTTTGTATGTAACTATAACAACCATTAACAAAATGAGCTTATAGTAACTATTTAAAGATGCACACTTACTCTCCCATCTCAACTCAACTCAATATCTTAATTTCCCCATGGCTGGACATATTCATAATATATCCAAACATTGATAGACATAGAACATAAATAATAGTATATATAATAATAGTACAGTTTAAAATTATAGCATATTGTTGTCAAAATATTTATATAGGTAGGATATAGCTATATATAAGTATAAATAAAAAGCTTACATTCTACATGCAAATAAAATAAGTCTGTTTGACTTTCATGATAGTAAGGTCGTATGTGATCTGACGCTTGGATGCAGAAATCTTGTCGAAAACAAAGGTTCTTATGAGAAATACCGAGTTGATTTGAAAGAAATGAGCATAAAACATGGTGTTTTTACATTATGAAATTAGATTAGACCACAGTAAATATTTTAGCATTCATCAATAATTTAATATTTTTGTGCATTCTGTTATTAAACACGCGGTTAAAATCTTGTAATCAGTAATTATTTTTTCCATAAATACATAATTGAGTAAAAAGTTAAAGTTTTATTGAACAAAATTGATCTTGTTATACATGTTTATGCATGGATTTTGGATAAGCATGTCACTTTAACTATAGTCCATTTACAATCAGTGCTTTAATTATTTAAAAATGTTAATGATAACTATTCGGAATTCAACAGAAGAAAACAATGTTGAATTATCAATTTAACTAAAACTAACAACAATTGTTATATGTTATTGATCAGTGGTTTATTCAAAACTAAGCTCTTATTAGCGTAAATAATAGTTCGATTTACGTCATGCTAAACGTTTTATAACAAAACGTAATGAAAAAAAAACAGATATAGGGGTTAGATTATTTGATACTGCGCTAAAACGAAGTCGGTGAGGTACCATTTTTTTGAAATCAGGCGATTTGTAATAAAACATTGAATACATGTATTTAAAAAAATCAAAAATTAAACGAGCAGTTTTTTCAAGAATTAAAGAAAGGCGCACTTTTTTCAGTAAAACACGACGACGTTTTTCCCGCGAAAAATGACGTTAAAGACGAATTTTAAATAAATAACGTAAAACAAGAGAAAGAAAAATATATGAGCGTGAGCGTTTTCACAAGACGCACTTGAGGTTTAAATTTCTTAGCGGTAAACGAAGAATTGGTGAAACTATCGGTTATTGTAGCTGGAACGCAAAAATATGAGAGACGTCTCAAAATTGACGTCAGTGGTATATTTTGAGGAGTCATAGTTTCAAAACCGTTCCGAATATTGAAAAAGTAAAAACAGTCCATAATTGGGCATATGCTCTTCTATTCGTATACCAATTTTCAGACAGTAACTCGAAAAAAAAATCATAGTCGCGTTCCACCTTAAGCCCGTTTTACCGTTCAAATCAAACATCAGCGCACAAGGCCGGGACACATTATGAACGACGTCAATTCCGAAATGACGTCACGTGTGCATGCAGTTTTGCGCGTTTCTAGTACAATTAAATGTCTTTTAATTCCAGTTGTAGGCATGTAATAAGAAGAAACATATGTTTGTTTCTATTTAAGATCGTAACAATTATCACCTCGTGAACACCAAAAGTGAATATTTCACTCATAGCTACGTAACTCGTGCAATGTAACTTTTGGAACTCAGTCATAATTGATTCCACTTAAAGCTGCTCTCTCACAGATTGAACGTTTTGACAACATTTTTTATTTTTTGTCTTGTAACGAGCGATTTTTTGCGAAAATCCATGGAAACCAATTATTTAAGACTGCTGACAAAAAAATAGATCGCAGATTTTTATATTTAAGTTCAAAAATTGATGTTTTATGCTTTTTTCTTAAACGGTTTAAGTCATAAAACATTATTTTTCGAACGGAAATATGAAAAACTACGGTCATTTTTTTGTCAGCAATCTTATATTATTGGTTTGCATATATTTACGCAAATTTGCTCTTTCAAAGACAAAAAATAAAAAAAGTATATCTGTATATGGTATATCTGTGAGAGTGCAGCTTTAATGAACACCAAACGTGAAATAAATAACTATCTTAAAATGAAACTGTTTATTTCATTCAATTCAAACTGCAGCGACTGGGCCTTTAAGATAAAATATTGATTCTAAAACCAAAACATGTAAAGACTACAAAGTTCAAACAAGCGAATATTTGCAAAACTGATTAATTGTTTGCTCTCATAATGCAGAACATGTGGACTTGGTTGACAACGTGTCACTATCGACTAACAGATTAATTGTGAATGCAACTTTGTATAATAAGCCGTGGGGATAAGTCTGTCTCACAGTTAAACAACCATTTGAAATACGAAACAAACATACCCTGACCTCTGATATATCAAATAATATCTTTAATTTTGATATTAATCATGCACTCGAACATATTTTTTGAGCACATCGATCGTTATGAACACATCGATTTCAAATCCCCAGTGCCACAAGAGTTTACTATTGCAGTTTTCAGTTATGATATATCTAAATACGAGTAAACTTGGCGAGCGGATATCCTATTTGACTGTCCGATTGTCTGATATTTGGACATAAATATGGCGTAACAAGTGGTTCAATAGTTACAATATGACAAAAGTGACCTATCAAATATAACTACAGATTTTGCTGTATTTTATAGATGTTTTTGCATTGGCATGGTACTGCTCTTTTGAATACAACCTACATTTTCAGCCAATGAAATTGCAGTTAGAATACAACTTACATTTTCAGCCAATGAAAATTCAGTTAGAATACAACCTTATATATTCAGCCAATAAAATTGCAGTTAGAATACAACCTACATTTTCAGCCAATGAAATTGCAGATAGCCAATTGTTAAGTCATATGCTTAGCCATAAAGAATCTTATCTTTTGCGGGTGTTTAAAAGTCCGCCTACCTCCACTCATCCGATATCACGTGACACTCACTGCGTCTGATTTTTCGTTGACAATGTGTCTTCCAATGAGGTAGTATTCTAAGAAGGTTAAATGACCTCAAGAAATAATTTAATGATAAAAAGGGGTCGTTCTCTACGTTAACATGTATTATAAAATACAGCTGTAGTTGAACTCTTGGAGTCAAAAACACAGCTACAGCTTTACATTTACAACAATGGAATAGATATTGTGGGAGAACGGACACCGGATATAGCCCAAAACATGATAAATCGATAAGCGTTTGATTTTGACACATGGTAAGTTTTTTATCTTTTTTTTGTGTAATTTATGGTGATATATATACAAATCAAAGAGTTTTGAATAGTTAGACTCAAGTGCAATATTATAAGTTACGAGATTAGCAGGTGACCCGATATGGGATATACGGGGTAAAGGAAACCCTATCGGGTGAGAGCGAAGCTTTTTGAGCTATATCCGGTGTCCGTTTCCCCACAGTAATGGATGTATATACAATGGCATAGAGATAAAATACGTGTTATTTG
The DNA here is from genome assembly GCF_026914265.1 of Mya arenaria. Taxonomy (NCBI): domain Eukaryota; kingdom Metazoa; phylum Mollusca; class Bivalvia; order Myida; family Myidae; genus Mya; species Mya arenaria. Next base: position 7,426,773 of record NC_069126.1, read on the forward strand.
TATATCTTGTTAAGACGACTTATGTATACACGTATGATTACAACATACTATTGCATGTTATAGATGAAGCTATGAAACAATCTCATTGAAATCACATCGTGACGTTCACTTCATTTCATTACGTTATGTACGATCTGAGTGTAACAGAGCGTAACGTCGTGGAACGTGTATTGGGGATGATGTATTGGGGATCTGATTTTAATGAGATCGCTATGAATATAAGATACGTAAATAGTTTTAAACTTTTAATGATATTCTTAGTCGATTTGAAACGAAATACATAACCGTTTTAACAAGATATGTAAGACATTTTAACTATAGTAACTAAGTTGTTTAAACGAGAAACTTAAGTTGTTTGAACGAGATAAAAAATAGCAATACCATTTGTCGCCTCTATGCCATCGTACATACGATTCATATGATTGTCTTAAACGCAATGTACATTGTACATTTTCTTTAAAGAATTGACCAAGATTAAATACTTTCTAATTAATCGAATGCAATCAACATTAACATATTTTGAATTTTTCATAAAACAACACTTCCTGTGTGTGCAGTTTTAGACTGATTTCCGATCGAGTATAAAGTCTGCGGCCCTTTCGGCGACCATCAACGTGGGAGTGTTTGTGTTTCCTGAAGTTATTACCGGAAATACTGAAGCGTCCACGACCCGGAGACCTGCGACCCCTTTCACACGTAGATCAGGGCCAACAACTGTGGATTCATCATCGAGTGCTCCCATTTTGCACGAGGAAGTCGGATGGAACTGGGTGAAAGCTAGTTTACGAATGTAGCATTCCCAATAATCGTCACTCCTGAACTTGTGCTCTGAGCAAAACCTTTTATTTAATTCATTGATATCAACACCGAGATCTGACATCGTTTTTGACTGCGCTAGCTTTTCCCAAATTCGAATACCACCTACGAGGTCCAAAACGTCTTGATGATTTTCAAAATACCGCGGATCAATAAGAGGATGGTCAAATAGATCAGTCGACGAGAGGGAGATAACCCCTCGAGCCCGTAGGTGGGTCAGCGCGACGAAGGTGCAGAAACCATGCCTTTCAGAATCCTTTTCTATCACTAATTCAGCGATATCTTCTGAATAATCGAAAATATTTGCACCAATTAGTCTGCTTACATAAACACATTGAACATCAGGGTATGTTGTGTTTTCTAAAGCTTGGTTCAAGTGAAGGAACGCTGATCCTTCTGAAGCTGTCATGGACTTTGGCCCAGCGTTGAAAAGTTTGTATTTCAGCTGATTCCACGTACTATCCACGTAAGACGAAGTCATACTGTAAGGCACTTTGATGGATGTACACATGCTGACTTGGCTGTGGTCTTGTAAGTTGTGCCCCACTGGAAGGTCTTGTATAACGGGTATTCCAAGGCCGTTCAGATGCTGACTTGGCTGTGGTCTTGTAAGTTGTGCCCCACTGGAAGGTCTTCTATAACGAGTATTCCAAGGCCGTTCAGATGCTGACTTGGCTGTGGCCTTGTAAGTTGTGCCCCACTGGAAGGTCTTCTATAACGAGTATTCCAAGGTCGTTCACATGCTGACTTGGCTGTGGTCTTGTAAGTTGTGCCCCACTGGAAGGTCTTGTATAACGAGTATTCCAAGGTCGTTCACATGCTGACTTGGCTGTGGTCTTGTAAGTTGTGCCCCACTGGAAGGTCTTGTATAATGAGTATTCCAAGGTCGTTCACATGCTGACTTGGCTGTGGTCTTGTAAGTTGTGCCCCACTGGAAGGTCTTCTATAACGAGTATTCCAAGTTCGTTCAGATGCTGACTTGGCTGTGGCCTTGTAAGTTGTGCCCCACTGGAAGGTCTTCTATAACGAGTATTCCTAGGTCGTTCAGATGCTAACTTGGTTGTGGTTTTGTAAGTTGTGCCCCACTGGAAGGTCTTCTATAACGAGTATTCCAAGGTCGTCAAGATGCTGTCTTGGCTGTGGCCTTGTAAGTTGTGTCCCACTGGAAGGTCTTCTATAACGAGCATTCCAAGGTCGTCAAAATGCTAACTTGGCTGTGGTCTTGTAAGTTGTGCCCCACTGGAAGGTCTTCTATAACGAGTATTCCAATGTCGTTCAGATGCTGACTTGGTTGTGGTCTTGTAAGTTGTGCCCCACTGGAAGGTCTTCTATAACGAGTATTCCAAGTTCGTTAAGATGCTGACTTGGCTGTGGTCTTGTAAATTGTGCCCCACTGGAAGGTCTTCTATAACGAGTATTCCAAGGTCGTTAAGATGCTGACTTGGTTGTGGTCTTGTAAGTTGTGCCCCACTGGAAGGTCTTGTATAACGAGTATTCCAAGGTCGTTCACATGCTGACTTGGTTGTGGTCTTGTAAGTTGTGCCCCACTGGAAGGTCTTCTATAACGAGTATTCCAAGGCCGTTCAGATGCTGACTTGGCTGTGGTCTTGTAAGTTGTGCCCCACTGGAAGGTCTTCTATAACGAGTATTCCAAGGTCGTTCAGATGCTGACTTGGCTGTGGTCTTGTAAGTTGTGCCCCACTGGAAGGTCTTGTATAATGAGTATTCCAAGTTCGTTCAGATGCTGACTTGGCTGTGGTCTTGTAAGTTGTGCCCCACTGGAAGGTCTTCTATAACGGGTATTCCAAGGTCGCTCACATGCTGACTTGGCTGTGGTCTTGTAAGTTGTGCCCGACTGGAAGGTCTTCTATAACGAGTATTCCAAGTTCGTTCAGATGCTGACTTGGCTGTGGTCTTGTAAGTTGTGCCCCACTGGAAGGTCTTCTATAACGAGTATTCCAAGGTCGTTCACATGCTGACTTGGCTGTGGTCTTGTAAGTTGTGCCCGACTGGAAGGTCTTGTATAACGGGTATTCCAATATCGTTCACATGCTGACTTGGCTGTGGTCTTGTAAATTGTGCCCCACTGGAAGGTCTTCTATAACGAGTATTCCAAGGCCGTTCAGATGCTGACTTGGTTGTGGTCTTGTAAGTTGTGCCCCACTGGAAGGTATTGTATAACGAGTATTCCAAGGTCGTTCACATGCTGACTTGGCTGTGGTCTTGTAAGTTGTGCCCCACTGGAAGGTCTTCTATAACGGGTATTCCAAGGTCGTTCACATGCTGACTTGGCTGTGGTCTTGTAAGTTGTGCCCCACTGGAAGGTCTTCTATAACGAGTATTCCAAGGTCGTTCACATGCTGACTTGGCTGTGGTCTTGTAAGTTGTGCCCGACTGGAAGGTCTTGTATAACGGGTATTCCAAGGTCGTTCACATGCTGACCTGGCTGTGGTCTTGTAAGTTGTGCCCCACTGGAAGGTCTTCTATAACGAGTATTCCAAAGTCGTTCAGATGCTGACTTGGCTGTGGTCTTGTAAGTTGTGCCCGACTGGAAGGTCTTGTATAACGGGTATTCCAAGGTCGTTCACATGCTGACTTGGCTGTGGTCTTGTAAGTTGTGCCCCACTGGAAGGTCTTCTATAACGGGTATTCCAAGGTCGTTCAGATGCTGACTTGGTTGTGGTCTTGTAAGTTGTGCCCCACTGGAAGGTCTTGTATAACGAGTATTCCAAGGTCGTCAAGATGCTGTCTTGGCTGTGGCCTTGTAAGTTGTGTCCCACTGGAAGGTCTTCTATAACGAGTATTCCAAGGTCGTTCACTTGGCCCTATCCCCGACAAAAGCGGTAATTGGGCCGAACCTATTGTACCACCGGATATAATTATCATCTTTCTTGCACGTGCGGTATGCTTTCGACCATCCCGAATAAAAGTCACACTGGCTGCTCTTTTGTTTTCGAAGTTTATTTTTGTTGCGTGTGCTTCTGGTAATATGTTATGGTTTGGCCTGTCAATTCCAGACAGTAACTCTTTAGCGGATGATCTTCTTTCTCCGTGTTTTACATTTATTTGTATCTTGTTGAAAGACTATTGCGTAGCACCATTATAATCACTGATGACCTTAAAACCAATTTCTTCACCAGCTTTTCTGTACAACTCCGCTAAAGGCGAGTCATCGCCGGACGAGACGACTATGGGACCACCGACGCTGTGAAAGTTGTTGGACCACGATCCTCGATATTCATATCTTCTAGTTTAAGAAAGTACGGTAATACATCGTTGAAACTCCAACCGGTGCAACCCTGTCACTCCCATCCGTCAAAATCAAACGGGCTTCATCGTGTGTTTTTGAGAGTGCTTATACTTCCGGATCCGCCGACGATGCGCCCTCTTGGCCATTCACACTGGTTGTTCTTTGAGCCCAAACATGCATGTTTCTGTGGCATTGTTTTATATCTCCAGTCAAATTCCCCTCCAATATTCTTCCACCACTGCTCGGGTTGATTCAAAATTGGAATGTTCTCGAAATTCGGACCAGCCTCCAAGACTAGTACAGTTATATCAGGAGTTTCCGTCAGTCTAGCGGAAACCAACGAGCCCGCCGAGCCAGCGCCGATCACAATGTAGTCGTACTCTGCTTTTGCCTGGGAGACAACCTTTATGACCTCACTGGAATGCATATGATTCTGATACAGTCGCCAAGACAACACAAGAACTCCGACACTTACGGCAGTTTGTATGAATCCCATTCTGACAATCCCGTCGAACAATTGTAGAAGTAAGCAAATTTATCTGCCTTTAAATATGACACATTTGCACCGTCACCTTAAGCTTTACATACGTGTTTCACGCGCAATAAAATGTGTGTCATATTTCATCGTAATAATTATCATTTATCTGTTACTTCAATTACATATTTGGTTTGAATAAACCGTGAAAATGAGGACGTACAGTTTTTTTAGTAGACGATCGTCCAACATGAAGCCATATCAATTTATAAATATATTATTTTATTAAATCAGATTAATCAGCTAGTTAAAGATCCATCATTCAAGGTTAAAGACGAAGTGAAGTCCATAGAAACATTTTGCATGCCTTGTGATTATCAAGCAGTGAAACAATAAGAAGGAAGAGCATTCCCGATGTTTTCGATTTCTTTGGAGGTGGGAGGGGAGAGGGTGCTTTGAAGTGGCAACAAAAGTTTGTGTAGTCTAGGCATGCAAGGATTGTACTTTTGGCAACTTAATGAGATAAATGAAATGCTATATTTATCGAGTTTGAAATAAGTTGCTTAGTATGTCTTTTTAAAGTCGCAGTTTTTTCTTTTAGTAGTTGTTCAGCTTAACACTTTGATCCCCCTTTATCAACGTGTCATGCAAAGCCAACGGCATTCATTATTGCGGGGGCGGGTGGACTATCTGTATAGCTAGGGGGTCTAAATGTCAGGACTTTTCAAGGTGGGATTATCTTACTGTATTATTGAGAAGTATATAAAACTATAAAATAAGGAGTTCTAAAGTACTGAAATCAGGATTTAGAGATTTTAACTTCTGTTGTACAGTCAAAAGGATTGTTTTTGCTGCTCAGACATTTACAAATGGAATGAAGTACCTTGAAATGGATGACGTTGGAAACAATTTCAAAAGGGGTTTTACTTAGCCCCTTTTCACTCTTTTGGGAATGAATTGCTCAAACTCAAGTTGTTACAAAAACCTTATTTCATAAAAATACCAATAATGCATGTAAGTTGTCCGGTTAGCCCATCCCATCTTGCCGTCCACGACCATGAACACTGTACCTTCCACTACCATACAACCCCTTCAATCCTGCTCTCCACGGCCATGAACACTGTACCTTCCACGGCCATACAACCCCCTAAATCTTTCCCTCAACTACCATGAACAATGTACCTTCCACGACCATAGAATCATCCTCGATCATGCCCTCCACGACCATGAACAATGTCCCTTCCTCGACCAAATAAGTCCCCTCGACCTTAACCTCCACGACTAAGTCACACTTACTGACCAACTGGGTGGAAAGCTTTTGCTCAACTGCATCGTCATCCGTGATGCCATCACATGAAAGCACCAAGGCTTTTGGGTGTAAAGTCGCCTTCTCCCACTTTTAATTTATCGATTTAGATGCATCTATAGATGCAGATCTGAATAAAGAGGTGCTCCTTTCTTTCAGCTGTACAGTTTGCTTTAAGCAATATTTGACACAGAAGGTATATCATCTTGCTTTAACTGGGAGATCGGTGTCGGAGATCTCGACTCCGGTGTCGGGGGATCGTCATGGTCATCTTCTCGTCTCTGAGATTGTCCATGATACTTTAAGTTAAGGTAGTTGGGGTTTCCGAGTAATTTTTAAACCATGAATTTAGTGGTTGACCAAGGTTATAGTTATAAACTAGGTAAAATGTTTGGACAATTAGGTTTTAAAATAGACAGAACAGATAAAATAATGTGATTAATGTTTCTGTCTTTAAAAATATACCAAATCTTCCACGGCATTGAAGGTCACGTCATCAACTTGTCTGTGCTTGAATATATCCTTACTCTGGATTGATCAATAAGTAGTTTAAAAAATATTATTGTACTAACGCTTTAAGCGGACATCCAAACATGAAAACCCTAACTCGCCTTTTGACACAATGTTGCTAAATTTAAACCTTTGTTATATTTTATTACAAAATTTGGAGCTGTCGAATTGAAGCAAGACAAGGGTCAAACTCACTTGGTAATATCGTATCGCGTCTGAGTTCTCAGAAAACTGAATTCTTAAAATATCTTTGATATAACCAATATTGCATGATCAATATGAAATATTTTAGATGTTGTTTTAAAATATCAGAGAACAGTGCATCTTTTTGTTCAAAGGGGCAGACTTGATTGACTCTGAGACACTTAATTCCACGGCTTATTATACAAAATGAAATGCACAAAATATATGTTAGTCGATTGTGACATGTTTTCAAACAAGTCGACATGTACTGCATAAAAGGAGCAAACATTTTTTTTTTGTTTAAATTTCATGCATGATTATGTTTAACTTGTATGTTCTTTGTTTTTGTTTTGACATGAAAGTAAAATGAATTACTAGTAAACATAATAATGCATTAAAATTTGTGCCTCTTTAATAAAGTAAACGATGGATCAGCTTTGCAACTATCAATTATTTGAACGTTCCAATATTCACATGCTTTGGTTTAAGAATCAATATACGAGGTTAATGGTCCATATGCTGCAATTTGAATGTAATGAAACAAACAGTGTATTTCTTTTTTGTTTCAGATCTTTATACATTTCACCGAATGATTACCAAGCGAGTTGTTTAGCTTCGAACGAATTTTTCACTTTTGATGTTAACGAAGTGAAATATATAACGAGTGTAACGTTTCTTCCCTAACGTTTCTAGCTCAGGCACGCTACCTTAAATTAAACTACAAACCTATTCTTAGGCTGCATTGTCCCAAAAAGTCAGTATGAAATCAGAAATATATACACGAGATTAACAATGACTGCTTAAAAACCAAATGATTGAACATTATTTTGGTTCAAGAATTAACGTTTAATTATCCAAAACCACAGAACGGACCAACAGGAATTACTACGACACCTATACTTTCAACAGGACCTGTATACAAAATGTTCATATACCAAACTCACAATATATCAGTGAATCCCAAAGTCCTAATTGTACGGGGAATCAAACCATTGACCCTGTTCCGTCTGTATCGCAATGATCTAGGCTTACTAAGAGGCCGAAAAGAAACTCCACAGATGTCCAAATCTGGAAACTAGAAGCTGTAGCATAACGCTTCAATTTAATTATCCTAGTCTCCAATATTTTAGAAAAAGTACAAAAAGACTTTAAAGCTTCCCCATGTGATGTTCTCAAATCGGCGTCAAAACACTAAATAACCATATAATATATACTAGTTTCACCCATAGGGTTTGTTAAAATGGATCATTCCGTTTATACTATATATATATATATATATAACTTACATTACAGACTAGGGGTTTCAAGTTTATGAATCTTAGAAAACGTAGTAAACCATTGAGAATATAACTTCTTTCATATCAATTTATTATTAACAAGCTTAGTTGAAACATTTATATTAAATATACAAAATCGTGCTAAGAAGTAATAGCGATAAAAGCGGAACTCATAAAAAGTCAAATACTTTATAGATTTCACTTAATACTTATGTGAAAAACTACAGAAAACAAGCTCAGTAGCAAAACGTTTCAACATAAACCCGGTTTAATGACACTGGGTAAACGCCAAAGACATAGAACACAATAACAAAAAATCACAAACAAGAAACATGGAAGAACGGCAGAAATGATTATTTTCCGGGCCCCGGACTACATGATTCCGGAAACATTATATGAGTAAATACAAAAACACCATATGCATAGCTAGTTACGAAGCCAACAAATATTTTTATTAAATGCCTAAGACTATTTTTTTATTAATTGGTGTACGATTTTTTGTTAATCGGACAGGTGGTGGGAAAAAAGGAATCCAGACAAGTTATTCACTTGTAAACAATCCATGTATTTATCATAATGTTGGTGACAAACCCCGAAACCCAAAGATCAAAATATCAACAAACTGAAAAGCAATGTTAAATGCCATTTAAAAATGTATGTTTTGTTTTCTATGCGACACAATGTCTGCAATGCCTCAATATTTTAATACATATTGATATGTTAAAATGCTCACTTTGTCATACACATATGATTGGCTTTACATATTCCCAGCCTACCAGTTTCAGATTTAAATTAACGTAATCATGATAAAAGCATTTAATTCACTTCGCCTTGAAATAATGTTACATAAAATCAATATTATTACAAACTTTCAGTTTTAGTGTCACTTTTTGTTTATTTGAAGCGCATTCCCGACTTCAAGAGTGTTCCCATATGCAACAATGTTGCCACATATCCGCCTTACAATAAAACTTCCCTATGTCTGACCAGAATTTGGCTCCTCATTGATGGGCACTTCTTTTTCTTCTCCCAGAGAGGCTTCACTGACACACATGCAGTATAAAAATACTATTTATGAATTATATTGCTCCAAGACTCAATTAAATTGTAATGAAACAACGAAATGTAAACAATGAAAATGAATTTATATTCAGCAATGAATTTGTGAAGTTAAGATATCTTGTCTGCAGATTAAAAATAGCGTGACCAAAAAACGTTTAAATACATTAAATTATCTAACTTTACTCATGCTCCAGAAGCATTAAGATATTCAGGAACATGGTTCTCATGTTCTTCAAAGAACCATGAGGATAAACACGAAGCAGAGATAACTTACAATCTATATCTAGACAGCTACTTCATTTATGTATGCTTCAGTGAACTAGTTGTTTGCCTTTTCGAACTTCATAAATTTTTGCACTATCCATGTTTATAACCATAGATATGAGCAGCTCGCCAATACAAATATGAACGCGAAATCGCTTACGATAGAATAGCGATTGACTCACGAACTTCCCTCAATTTTGCATCAATCAATCAATCAAACAACGCGTTACGTCTACAGGAAATGACGATTTATGTATACTCGTAAAATAAGTACCGCTTTTTGTTGTTCTGTTTTTTTTGTTAGTTTTGCTAAAACATAAAACATTTTCTTCTTATTTTGCTCAATAAAGTGAATTCTGTAACTTCTGACTTCGTTTCGCTGTAGTAGCCTCCCTTGACCAAGAATATGATGTGGTAACTGTACCTTGTGATAATTGGCAAACAATATGGGTTTTTTTATAATTTTTTTTTTATTATCTTTGTAAAGGGTGACGACTTGACCATGAATGTCCATATTATTTGCCGACATGACCCTGTTTAAGAAGCCGTATACACATACTAGCTGGCATGTATATGTATTGTAAACAAAGTCTTACTAAGAATTGATAAATAAAAAAAATAAAATAAAAAAACGGGCAGGGGCGTGGTGTGTCAAAACAACGCAACCTCCCCCTGTGCCCTTAATTTCATTACACAAAACTCCGTAACACATTCGAAGTAAAACGCGCATTTGACAGATGGCGGTAAATTTAAATCGAATTCAAACCGAAAAATAAAAAGGAATAATTACTTAGGCAGGTATATAATAATTGAAATATTACAATAAAACGCTTTTCTGCAGTCTCGACAGATACGTGTTTACACACCGAACTCGACGTGATACAGGTCACCAGAAAAACGTCCTATAATAATATCACGCTTTTGGAAATTTCGGCCTGATACAGCGCTGTACAACGCTTTTGCCATATGGTAGACGCACCCTCGACTCGGTAAAAACCAGCTGTGACACGATTGAAGTAGGTAATGCCTCACACAACGTTGCTCTTTGTTAGACATCACTGTCACCAGATAGTTACCACATGTAGTTAAAACCCGTCACGCGCTGGCTGGCTAGCCAAAACCAAAGCATTACTGGTTGGATTGACGCTCGAAATACTTCTACATTCCTTCCATGCATAGAAGGATACAGATCGACGTCAAGGGTCCAAGGAGGGCCCTACCTCGTGAAGAACTGGAAGTATATGGTGGTGAAGCCGCTGAGGACCAAGACCGCCATGAACCTGGTGGAGAAGACCAACTAATGCTTGGAGGGGGGTGGGGGTGGGGGAGGCACAGCCAGCTTAAGAAGCAGCAAGGGAAAGGTCTGCAGCTATAATACTGTCTGAGGCCAAAGAGGACGACATCGTGGAGTAAGTCTGTTTTACTTGTTCTTGTATACTTCATACAAATGTTACCATACATAGTTACACATTTACTCAGGGTCGTCTCCGATCATTTTGTATTCGGCAATAATCAGTTTGCGGCCCGGGCCGATTATCGATTATCATTTTGTGGTCCGTCTGTGCAACGTTTGCTAGTGTATTCAATTTTCGTGAACAAGTCAGCGACCAGCGAAACAACGTTAAAATACTTTAAACTACGTAAAAGATACGTTACTATATGTTTAAGTAACTCGTTTGTACAGGGTTTTCGTGATTACTTGCTTGACTATGTGATTTAAGTTTTGCGGTCCTGGAAGTAACTTGTGTTCTGACATCTATAAGCCTCTCATAAACAAATCAGAACAGAACTTGGTATTTCTTTCTAGATTTAAAGTTGTTCATCAATATGCAGGAAATATGCGGGAACACGTTTCTCGCTACATCCACGTTCTACCACGTCTCACAACGTACTTATCGTGGCACATTGATAACAGTTTATACTTCATAACAATATGAATATCTATTTCTGGTATTAAAGAATTCCTAGAGCTGATGCTTACCCTCCATATTCTCATCGAGCGTTATTCAAATGTGTTTTTCGATTTTAACTTTTTATCTGTTTGCCTATCATGGAACATAACTGGACATTTTGACCGATTTAGCCTTTTTTACTCGTTTATTGTAATTGGGAACATGTATTTTACGCCTTTTATAAAAGCTTATATCACAAGGTACAATGATATACTTATTTGAAGAACAGAGTGAGATTAAACCATTGCATCTGCAACCCAATGTAATATACATTAACATTTTTCAACTATTCAAAAAAAAAATGCCTGTGCATTTTTATAATGTTTTCCGATCAAGTATTAAATCAGCAGCCCTTTCAGCGACCATCAACGTGGGTGTGTTTGTGTTTCCTGAAGTTATTACCGGAAATACTGAAGCGTCCACGACCCGGAGACCTGCGACCCCTTTCACACGTAGATCAGGGCCAACAACTGTGGACTCATCATCGAGTGTGCCCATTTTGCACGAGGAAGTCGGATGGAACTGGGTGAAAGCTAGTTTACGAATGTAGCATTCCCAATAATCGTCACTCCTGAACTTGTGCTCTGAGCAAAACCTTTTATTTAATTCATTGATATCAACACCGAGATCTGACATCGTTTTTGACTGCGCTAGCTTTTCCCAAATTCGAATACCACCTACGAGGTCCAAAACGTCTTGATGATTTTCAAAATACCGCGGATCAATAAGAGGATGGTCAAATGGATCAGTCGACGAGAGGGAGATAACTCCTCGAGCCCGTGGGTGGGTCAGCGCAACGAAGGTGCAGAAACCATGCTTTTCAGAATCCTTTTCTATCACTAAATCAGCGATATCTTCAGAATAATCGAAAATATTTGCACCAATTAGTCTGCTTACAAAAACAAATTGAATATCAGGGTATGTTGTGTTTTCTAAAGCTTGGTTCAAGTGAAGGAACGCTGATCCTTCTGAAGCTGTCATGGACTTTGGCCCAGCGTTTAAAAATTTGTATTTCAGCTGGTTCAATGTACTTTCCACGTAAGAAGAAGTCATACTGTAAGGCACATTGATGGATGTACACATGCTGACTTGGCTGTGGTCTTGTAAGTTGTGCCCCACTGGAAGGTCTTCTATAACGGGTATTCCAAGGTCGTTCAGATGCTGCTTTGGTCCTATCCCCGACAAAAGCAGTAATTGGGCTGAACCTATCGTACCACCGGATAGAATGATCTCCTTTCTTGCACGTGCGGTATGCTTTCGACCATCCCGAATAAAAGTCACACCGGCCGCTCTTTTGTTTTCGAAGTTTATTTTTGTTGCGTGTGCTTCTGGTAATATGTCAAGGTTTGGCCTGTCAGTTCCAGACAGTAACTCTTTAGCGGATGAGCTTCTTTCTCCGTTTCTGACATTTATTTGTATCTTGTTGAAAGATCTTTGCGTAGCACCATTATAATCACTGATGACCTTAAAACCAATTTCTTCACCAGCTTTTCTGTACAACTCCGCTAATGGCGAGTCATCGCCTGACGAGACGGCTATGGGACCACCGACGTTGTGAAAGTTATTGGACCTCAATTCCTCGATGTTCATATCTTCCAGTTTAAGAAAATACGGTAATACATCGTTGAAACTCCAATCGGTGCAACCCTGTGACTCCCATCCGTCAAAATCAAACGGGCTTCCTCGTGTGTTCTGGAGAGCGTTTATACTTCCGGATCCGCCGACGATGCGCCCTCTTGGCCATGCACACTGGTTGTTCTTTGAGCCCAAACATGCATGTTTCTGTGGCACTGTTTTATACCTCCAGTCAAATTCCCCTCCAATATTGTTCCACCACTGCTCGGGCTGATTCAAAACTGGAATGTTTTCGAAATTCGGACCAGCCTCCAAGACTAGTACAGTAATATCGGGAATTTCCGTCAGTCTAGCGGAAACCAACGAGCCCGCCGAACCAGCGCCGATCACAATGTAGTCGTACTCTGCTTTTGCCTGGGAGACAACCTTAATGCCCTCACGAGAATGCACATAACTTTGATACAGACGCCAAGACAACACAAGAACTCCGACACTTACGGCAGTTTGTATGAATCCCATTTTGAATCGATGACTTTGTCAAAAAACAACAACAAATTTATCCGCCTTTAAATATGTAACATTTACACCGTCACCTTAATCTTAACATATTCCACAAACACACGAAGTAAAATGTGTGTCATCTTTTATCTTATTAGTTATCATTTATATATTGACCAAGGTAAGGTTGAACGAAAACCAGTCTAAGGCGAACTTGTATGGACGAATGGAAAAAACAAACACGTTGATTGAATGAAAAAAGGGCATTTATTCAAAATGCCATAAAAGTGTTCTAAACTAATATATATATACACATGGATCATTTATCAGTTACGTTTTAATAACACATTTGGAGTTTAATAGACCTTAACAATGAGGACGTAAAGTGTATGTAGTCGACAATCTTTCAACAAGAAACATATAAATTAATGAAGATATTACATGTATTTCAATCAGATTAATCAGCTAGTATAATATCCATCAAATTAAAAGACGAAGTGAAATCCTTGGATACATTTTGCATGCCTTATGATCATCAATTCGGAAGTCCTCGGCCATTTCCCATCTGTTTTGAATACATTGCTTATAGCACTCTCAATTTTCAAGTTATGAAATTTGGTACTTTATTTCTAAACATTTTGGATTGAACGACTTAAATTGTATTGCAAACACTGAAATCATATAGTTTTATATTTATCGTTTGCTTAAAAATGAAAACTAAAATGACATTTTATTGTTGGCTTTAAGAAAAGAATTCCAAATTGTATGCGAATGTGTGCGGGATTTAAAGTCTACAATTGTAAAGCAAAACAAGATGCCAATGAACTGATTGATATTCCGACTCCGAAAACTGTACTGAATCGTGCGTTTGTGGACAAAGACAAGTTAATGTAGTCTCAAATTATTCAAGGTTGTTTCTTTACAAAATAAACTGTTTAAGCGGCATAGACTGACCTTTGTCTCATTTAAAACAGTGAAGAAAAATAAATGTTATCTTTGTTTGAAGTCTTCAAATTTTAGCTCTCGCAGTAAATTTATGACAGAAAAACTTGTAAAACAATGATAATTATATATAAAAAGGCCTAGTTCAAGTACTTTTAAGTGACTCCCTCCCCCTCCCCCAATAAATCTCTGATCTGAGTGTCCAGCTGTACAGTTATAGTGGTTTTATTATGGAACTAGACAAAACATAGTTTAGTTGTTGTTGTTGTTGTCGTTGTTTTCAAATGATAATATTATTGTTATTACCATGCCTTTGAATAATATAATAAGAGTTATGTTATATAAAATAGCTTATTAATATGATTAAACCAGGATGCGTCACAATTTGTATATAACAGTGGTGACAATGCATTTAAAATGGATCTAAATATATATAAAAACTTATCACTCTTATTTGTTTATTATTTATTTCCAATCAGTTTAATTAAAAATACATTAGATATTCATATAGTTTAAATGTATTAGTGAGGCAATGAGAGTATCTACTCGATAAATGCCAACCATAAATGACCCTGAGCCAATAAACAAATACACAAGAAATGGCCCCTACTGTGACACCAGCGCAACAAAGAGGAGATGCACAGCAGTGGATTATCATGCCAAGATTTTGAAATAATTTGATCTATAGTATGGCACTTTTAAAATGAGTGAAAAGTAAGATTTTAAATCACTTTTGATGGTTTTTGCTAAAAAGTTTAGATTGAGCAATGAAATGAGTATTTCTGTGATAATAGTGCAGGCCAAAACATCACAAGAATACTTAAGTCTGATCTCAACCGAAAACAATTTGAAAACTTTTATAGCATATAAAAGAATGAACATAAATGTGTATTTATCAATACTGAATATCGCAAGTCTGGTTTGATCTCTGAATAAGTGCATAAACTGTGATTAAAACAATTTAGCGATTTTTAAAGGTATTTCTCAAGTATATATTTTTGTTCAAGAATTAATTTTCTTTACCTATTGAGGATTTTTTTTTTTATCAAAATAATACATGAGATTTTAAAATCTTTTAAAATAGGTAAAACTTGAATCGTGCCATCTTGTAATCGTCGAAAATGACGAAAGTCTTTTTGCGTTATTGCGGCCACACGTGTACTGTCCAATCTCTTGAGCAGGTGCACGTGAATTTCACGTCAGACATCTATACTTTCTTGTAGTATTTTATCCCCTTTACGTCTGGATCCCCATCATTCGGAGCTCCTCGGCCATTTTTTCAAAAACAACCTCGGATGTATATGGACGGTTTACATACTTAAAAAGTGGTACGTTTAAGTCCGCTGCAAATAGATCGCGTAGTAATCTTATTTAGTAGTTAAAATTTATGACTTAACTCTTGGGAATCGTAATTATGTTTGCAATAATACACTTCACTGGCAATCAATTTAAACTGAGAGCAATGAATACAACTCTTAAACACTACGTTCAATTAATGCTTTTATTAAAAAAAAAATATGGACTACTTCAACAGATGTACCGGCATACATCCGAGGTTGTTTTTGAAAAAATGGCCGAGGAGTTCCGAATGGATCCCCATTTACCCACGTTGACTGCCAGAAAGAAAAAGAAATGCCATTAATGAGTGTACTGTAATATTTGCGGGTGCGGACTATCTGTTTCATCTAATGTCCGGATCGTTCATAACTATGTTAATTTTTCAACGTGATCAACGACATCGCTGTTAATTTTTTAATCGTAAACTTCCTATATCTTAATATAACAAGTTCATCTTAAACACTTGTCTCATTTAAATACTGTAGAATAGAAGTGTATTCATGAAACTTTCAGGCAATACAGATTTAAAATTCTACACCGATTGCGTTAACAATGTTATTAACTTTATCAATGTTCTGAACAGTCGAGCCAATATATATAATTGTATATTCCTGGTATATATGGCGAATCCTTATTATTGCACTGTACTATTGCGGTGCGGATTACCTATTTAATACAATGATCATGTATACTGCTGACACTCCTGTCATGGTACCATAAACCTGCGTTTTTCGGTTGCACTAATTTAAGTTTAAGTTAATTTAACAGAACGTTTGTCGCATAACATATGCTTGGAAGCCGATAGTTTAAATGAACCTCATCGTAAAAATGTGATCAATTTTCATGCAGGTTCAAAATCAAGCACAAGTTGTCGCATACTTAAAGGCCGATAATTACAATGAAACTCATCGTATATCTGTGATCAATCATGCGAGTTCAAAATCAAGCACAAATTGTCGCATGGGGCATACTTGAAGGTCGGTAATTACAATGAAACTCGCCGTATATCTGTAACCAATTTTCATGCAAGTTCAAAATCAAGCACAAATAGTTCAGAACATAAGCTCGTTAACTATACTTGGTTTTAATGTATCGGATATTGTTATCAGGTGGAAAATATTTGTCTGCAGTTTTTGATTCATTTATATCTCACAGTCAAATACATTATCATAGACAATTCAGTAATAAACTTTTCGCGGATGAGGCAATGGTCAAAGTGTTTGCTCATATTCTGGACAGCAAATAATTAAATACTGAAAATTGAATCCATTCACATGTTCAATATCATTATAAAAATGGTGTTTAAAGTTTACATGTTCTATATCATCTTAAAAAGGTGATTAAAGTGCAATGGTCAATATCATCTTAAAAAGGTGATTAAAGTTCAATGGACAATATCATCTTAAAAAGGTGATCAAAGTTCAATGGTCAATATCATCTTAAAAAGGTGATCAAAGTGCAATGGTCAATATCATCTTAAAAAGGTGATCAAAGTTCAATGGACAATATCATCTTAAAAAGGTGATTAAAGTTCAATGGTCAATATCATCTTAAAAAGGTGATCAAAGTTCAATGGTCAATATCATCTTAAAAAGGTGATCAAAGTGCAATGGTCAATATCATCTTAAAAAGGTGATCAAAACTCAATGGACAATATCATCTTAAAAAGGTGATCAAAGTTCAATGGTCAATATCATCTTAAAAAGGTGATTAAAGTTCAATGGTAAATATCATCTTAAAAAGGTGATTAAAGTTCAATGGTCAATATCATCTTAAAAAGGTGATTAAAGTTCAATGGTCAATATCATCTTAAAAAGGTGATTAAAGTTCAATGGACAATATCATCTTAAAAAGGTGATCAAAGTTCAATGGTCAATATCATCTTAAAAAGGTGATCAAAGTGCAATGGTCAATATCATCTTAAAAAGGTGATCAAAGTTCAATGGACAATATCATCTTAAAAAGGTGATTAAAGTTCAATGGTCAATATCATCTTAAAAAGGTGATCAAAGTTCAATGGTCAATATCATCTTAAAAAGGTGATTAAAGTTCAATGGTAAATATCATCTTAAAAAGATGATTAAAGTTCAATGGTCAATATCATCTTAAAGGTGATCAACGTTCAATGGACAATATCATCTTAAAAAGGTGATTAAAGTTCAATGGTAAATATCATCTTAAAAAGGTGATCAAAGTTCAATGGTCAATATCATCTTAAAAAGGTGATTAAAATTCAATGGTAAATATCATCTTAAAAAGGTGTTTAAAGTTCAATGGTCAATATCATCTTAAAGGTGATCAAAGTTCAATGGACAATATCATCTTAAAAAGGTGATTAAAGTTCAATGGTAAATATCATCTTAAAAAGGTGATTAAAGTTCAATGGTCAATATCATCTTAAAAAGGTGATTAAAGTTCAATGGTCAATATCATCTTAAAAAGGTGTTTAAAGTTCAATGGTCAATATCATCTTAAAAAAAGTGATTAAAGTTCAATGGTCAATATCATCTTAAAAAGGTGATTAAAGTTCAATGGTCAATATCATCTTAAAAAAGTGTTTAAAGTTCAATGGTCAATATCATCTTAAAAAGATGATTAAAGTTCAATGGTCAATATCATCTTAAAAAGATGTTTAAAGTTCAATGGTCAATATCATCTTAAAAAGGTGTTTAAAGTGCAATGGTCAATATCATCTTAAAAAGGTGATTAAAGTTCAATGGTCAATATCATCTTAAAAAGGTGATTAAAGTTCAATGGTCAATATCATCTTAAAAAGGTGATTAAAGTTCAATGGACAATATCATCTTAAAAAGGTGATCAAAGTTCAATGGTCAATATCATCTTAAAAAGGTGATCAAAGTGCAATGGTCAATATCATCTTAAAAAGGTGATCAAAGTTCAATGGACAATATCATCTTAAAAAGGTGATTAAAGTTCAATGGACAATATCATCTTAAAAAGGTGATCAAAGTTCAATGGTCAATATCATCTTAAAAAGGTGATCAAAGCGCAATGGTCAATATCATCTTAAAAAGGTGATCAAAGTTCAATGGTCAATATCATCTTAAAAAGGTGATTAAAGTTCAATGGTCAATATCATCTTAAAAAGGTGATCAAAGTGCAATGGTCAATATCATCTTAAAAAGGTGATCAAAGTTCAATGGTCAATATCATCTTAAAAAGGTGATCAAAGTTCAATGGTCAATATCATCTTAAAAAGGTGTTTAAAGTTCAATGGTCAATATCATCTTAAAAAGGTGATTAAAGTTCAATGGTCAATATCATCTTAAAAAGGTGATTAAAGTGCAATGGTCAATATCATCTTAAAAAGGTGATTAAAGTTCAATGGACAATATCATCTTAAAAAGGTGATCAAAGTTCAATGGTCAATATCATCTTAAAAAGGTGATCAAAGTGCAATGGTCAATATCATCTTAAAAAGGTGATCAAAGTTCAATGGACAATATCATCTTAAAAAGGTGATTAAAGTTCAATGGTCAATATCATCTTAAAAAGGTGATCAAAGTTCAATGGTCAATATCATCTTAAAAAGGTGATTAAAGTTCAATGGTAAATATCATCTTAAAAAGATGATTAAAGTTCAATGGTCAATATCATCTTAAAGGTGATCAACGTTCAATGGACAATATCATCTTAAAAAGGTGATTAAAGTTCAATGGTAAATATCATCTTAAAAAGGTGATCAAAGTTCAATGGTCAATATCATCTTAAAAAGGTGATTAAAATTCAATGGTAAATATCATCTTAAAAAGGTGTTTAAAGTTCAATGGTCAATATCATCTTAAAGGTGATCAAAGTTCAATGGACAATATCATCTTAAAAAGGTGATTAAAGTTCAATGGTAAATATCATCTTAAAAAGGTGATTAAAGTTCAATGGTCAATATCATCTTAAAAAGGTGATTAAAGTTCAATGGTCAATATCATCTTAAAAAGGTGTTTAAAGTTCAATGGTCAATATCATCTTAAAAAAGTGATTAAAGTTTCAATGGTCAATATCATCTTAAAAAGTGATTAAAGTTCAATGGTCAATATCATCTTAAAAAGGTGATTAAAGTTCAATGGTCAATATCATCTTAAAAAGATGATTAAAGTTCAATGGTCAATATCATCTTCAAAAGGTGTTTAAAGTTCAATGGTCAATATCATCTTAAAAAGGTGTTTAAAGTGCAATGGTCAATATCATCTTAAAAAGGTGATTAAAGTTCAATGGTCAATATCATCTTAAAAAGGTGATTAAAGTTCAATGGTCAATATCATCTTAAAAAGGTGATTAAAGTTCAATGGTCAATATCATCTTAAAAAGGTGATCAAAGTTCAATGGTCAATATCATCTTAAAAAGGTGATCAAAGTGCAATGGTCAATATCATCTTAAAAAGGTGATCAAAGTTCAATGGACAATATCATCTTAAAAAGGTGATCAAAGTTCAATGGTCAATATCATCTTAAAAAGGTGATCAAAGTTCAATGGTCAATATCATCTTAAAAAGGTGATCAAAGTGCAATGGTCAATATCATCTTAAAAAGGTGATCAAAATGTTCAATGGTCAATATCATCTTAAAAAGGTCATTAAAGTTCAATGGTAAATATCATCTTAAAAAGGTGTTTAAAGTTCAATGGTCAATATCATCTTAAAAAAGTGATTAAAGTTCAATGGTCAATATCATCTTAAAAAGTGTTTAAAGTTCAATGGTCAATATCATCTTAAAAAAGTGTTTAAAGTTCAATGGTCAATATCATCTTAAAAAGGTGATTAAAGTTCAATGGTCAATATCATCTTAAAAAGGTGATTAAAGTTCAATGGTCAATATCATCTTAAAAAGGTGATTAAAGTTCAATGGTCAATATCATCTTAAAAAGGTGATTAAAGTTCAATGGTAAATATCATCTTAAAAATGTGTTTAAAGTTCAATGGTCAATATCATCTTAAAAAGGTGTTTAAAGTTCAATGGTCAATATCATCTTAAAAAGGTGTTTAAAGTTCAATGGTCAATATCATCTTAAAAAGGTGATTAAAGTTCAATGGTCAATATCATCTTAAAAAAGTGATTAAAGTTCAATGGTCAATATCATTTTAAAAAGTGTTTAAAGTTCAATGGTCAATATCATCTTAAAAAAGTGATTAAAGTTCAATGGTCAATATCATCTTAAAAAAGTGATTAAAGTTCAATGGTCAATATCATCTTAAAAAGGTGATTAAAGTTCAATGGTCAATATCATCTTAAAAAGGTGATAAGGGAAATGCAACTTGAAAATTGTATTTATCCAGAAGGTCAATAACATCTTAAAAAGATAATTAAAGTTCAATGGTCAATATCATCTTAAAAAGGTGATAAGGGAAATGCAACTTGAAAATTGTATTTATCAACAAGGTCAATAACATCTTAAAAAGGTGATTTAAGTTATGCAACGTCGCAAACTATAACATGTGCAAGTTACATCAATTGAATCAACACCGATTTGTCAGTCGAAGATTTTACTCTACAATTTACATTGAATTTATGTTGGATCTCCTAAACATTGGGGCTTATTTCTAAAACGCAATATTTGCCTCTCGCCTATGACTCCGTTAAAGGCAATATGGTTCGTTAGACCCACCCTCAGTAATTATCCCTTGAGCACCGGTGCATGTGAATGGAGAATGCAGTTGCCACGACCGTTAACTATGTACACTGGTAGTGCGCAATAACATTGACTTTAAAATAGGTGTGTGATTTGTGGCCATACTAGCAATCTCGATATTTGTCGTTTTTCAGTGTGATTTTTGAAAATTACATCTACCTCAAAGCCACTTCGGCCACGACTATGCAATTGCTATGGTCATTAACGACTTCCCTCGATCTTGCCATCCACGACCTAAACAACATACTTGCCGCGCCATGCAATCCCACCCAATCTTGCCCTCCACCACCAACAACGATCTATTTACCACGACCATGCTACACCACTCGATATTGCTATCCACGACCATGAACGATGTACTTACCACGACAATGTAATCCAATCGATATTGCCCTCCACGACCATGAACGATGTTCTAACCACGACCTTGCAATTTCCCTCGATCTTGCCCTCAACAACCACCAACGATCTACTTACCACGAACATGCTATACCCCTCGATACGACCCCTCCACGACCATGAACAATGCAATTTTCACGACCAAGCAACCCGCCTCGATCTTCCCCTCCAAGACCATGAACGATGTACTTACCACGACCATAATAGACCCATCGATCTTGCCCTCCACGACCATGAACTATGATCTTACCTCAACCATGCAAATCCCCTCGATCTTGCCCTCCACGACCATGAACAATGTACTTTCCAGGACCATGTAACCCCCTCGATATTTCCCTCCACAATCAAGAACAATGCACTTTCCACGACCATTTAATCCCCCTCATCGATATTTCCCTCAACAATCATGAACAATATACATTCAACGACCATTTAATCCCCCTGGTTATTGTCCTCGACAACCATAAACACTGTACTTTCCACGACCATGTTATCCCCTCGACCTTGCCGTCCACAACCATGAACAATGTACTTTCCACGACCATTTAATACCCTTTATCTTGCCCTCCACGGCTACTTACCACGACCTTCCATTCCCACTCGGTTTTGCCCTCCACTACCATGAGCAATGTACTTACCGCGACCTTCCATTCCCACTCGTATCTTGTCCTCCACGACCATAAGCAATGTACTTACCAAGACAATGTAATCCCCCTCGACCTTGCCGTCCACAACCATGAACAATGTACTTTCCATGACCATTTAATCCCCCTTTATCTTGCCCTCCACGGCTACTTACCACGACCTTCCATTCCCACTCGATTTTGCCCACCACTACCATGAGCAATATACTTACCGTGACCTTCCATTCCCACTCGTATCTTGTCCTCCACGACCATGAGCAATGTGCTTACCAAGATAATGTAATCCCCCTCGATCTTGACCTCCACAACCATGAACAATGAACTTACCACGACCAAGCAAACCCTTGATCTTGCCCTCCACAACCATGAACTATGAACTTACCACGACCAAGCAATCCCCTTCGATTTTGCCCTCCACAACCATAAACAATGTAATCACCACGACCAACCAAACCCTCGATCTTGACCTCCACAACCATTAACAATGTAATTACCAAGACCAAGCAAATCCCCTCGATTTTGTCCCCTACGGCCATGAATAATATACCTACCACGACCAAATAATCTCCCTCCATCTTGCCATCCACGACAAGGTCACATTTTCCGGGCAACTGGGAATAAATCTCTTGCACAAACACGCCGTTGGTGAACGATGGCTTCACCTGCAAAATCAGTAGAATGATTAAACATCATATGAAGACAATCTTACAAAGTATCATCACCGGTACGTACCCAGGCTATTCATAACGTATAATTTTGACGTACGATTTGGGTGAACAGTCTCCCGCCACCAGTTGTTATGTTAACATTTGAGTTGCACCTCTATGTTTAGAGATTCAGATCAGAATATGGAGGTGCACCTTTATATTTCGGCTCTTTGGTTGCCTTGAAGCGTTTTTCAATCAAAATATACGTCATTCAGATACAAGTCTATTGAATATTTCTCTTTAATCGGAAAAATAACACTTAGTTCCGACGATGACAAAGTATGTACTGAATAATGGGCAGATTGTTCAAAACTGATTAATACATTTAACAACGTTGTTGACGTCATCGTTGTTAACTTTCAAATCGATAATGCTCTGGAAGTTTAATGGATACACATGTTATCTGCTGTATTTCTAACAACATTTGAGACAATTGCTTCAGCTACACTTCATGATATATGATATGGTGGGACGTTATCACATATTTCACGTTTAAAAGTTAACAACGCTATCGTTAATCACGTTGTTAACTTTAACAAAGTTCTGAACAATCGGCCAAATATTTACTCTACGTGGGAAAACGTCAATCATGATTCTTAAGCAAATACCCTGGATAATGAACACCTTTGCCCTATTCCATGTAACCTGATGCATTCGTGCACTCATCAGATGATATGTTAAATTGACGACGTTGCCAATTGGCGGGAAGTAAGTTTTTTGTCTTCTTCGGCAACTCACCAGTTCAGAAATTAAAGCCGAGAAAAGCAACCATATACACAAAACCACATTTTAACAATCACCACTGCCTGACCTTGTTATGCCATCGGGGCGGCTCAGTGGTGTCCTTGGACACGTACTCCTCGCCGAACTTGATGGTGACCGACATTTCGGCCCCCGGCCCGAAGCGGTACGTCTGCACGAGCGAGTCCCCCTTCCGCTGGTACAACATGTCAGGGTGGACTGTCTTGAACATCTGCGTTTCCTCCGCAGTCATCTCTGAGAATGTTCAAAATATTTTTATTAGAGGTAATTGAGGTTCAGAGCTTTTAAAAAAACACACACATTCAAAAAGAGGTTGGCCTTGATATAAGATTGTGAACAGATTGAAATTAAGGTTTTCCGTACATTTTATGCTTAAGAATGGGTATTATGACTACATAAAATTATGTTAATAATTTATTTTTCATAAAAGAATGAAACAAAACTAAATCATTTTTTTTCTGATTCAAAATTATTTGTGTGCGGTTACCCCGCCCTCCATTTTTGAAGTGAACAGGTACGTAGGGTTGATTTTTGTTTAATACCCCCCCCCCCATTGTAGTATGCACCATTTGGCTACTAACGCCCCTCTGTAGAAAAAAGAAGGGGGGGGGGGAACTGTAACGGCCAAAACATTTTTTGAGTCGGGCAGATTTTGTTGAGTCGGTCAGGTAACTGCAAACACACGTTGTATAAAGATAGTTTTACCTACATTTATGCTTTATTCAAGGCAAGACGTTTGACATGTATACATGCATACACATACTATCATTCATTTTCCCATAAACAATTGATTACCTATTTTAAAGGTACGGATTTTAAACCTTCACTCTCACAGATTAATCATTTTTACAACTTTTTATTTTTTGTCTGGGAAAGGGCAAAATTTTGCGTAAATATCTTCAAACCATTGATATAAGATTGCTGACAAAAAAACATATCGTAGATTTTCATATTTCCGTCCGAAAATTAAAGTTTTTAAGAAAAATGCAGAAAGCATCAATTTTTTAACTTAAATATAAAAATCTGCGAGTTTTTGTCAGCAATCTTATATAACTAGTTTTCATAGATTTTCGCAAAATTGGCTCGTTCCAAGACAAAAAATAAAAAAGTTTTCAAAACGTTCAATCTGTGTGAGTGCAGTTTTAAGGAAGGAAATATCACATACTTGCATTGTTGCAAAATTTATCCGCAATTTCAGCTTTATCGAATTTCCATTCTCCACAAAATAGTTTCTCAAACTGATCGTAAGCTGACATGATTTTAAACGATCTTGACTCTCCGGGTACGAAACGTTCAGTGTGGGATTGAAAATATACGATCTATATAAAAATCGCACGGCAGCCAATTGTATCAATCTTGAATAGGTTGTCAACCAGTTATATTTAGTCTAGTTTGCATTAAATCATATGAATGGTGTATAGTTATCATTGGATAAATGTTGACCAATCATAAACTTTTTTGCTAACCAAATGGTTAACCAGTTTTATACAATTGACTGCTGGTCTGTAGGTCTGGGTGATCGGATTATATATATAACTAGTATCTTTATGAAATATATCAAAGCGACAGCAAGAGATCCAAGCGGTGCTACCTGCACCCGCCTGTTGAACTTGTCTGTGTTTTGTTGAAATCAAAGTTATACCTGATCACAAACTTTGGCGCTCTTGATTTAGGGCACGCGTGAAGCCTAGGCCCATATTTAGTAACGTCTTAACGATTTTTTGTACACATGTTTAAATTGTTCAATATTGATTTCTAAGCCATATACTACTACTACTACTACTACTACTACTACTACTACTACTACTACTACTACTACTACTACTACTACTACTACTACTACTACTAGCCTTTTAAGGAAAGTCCCCGAACAACGAACTTTTTCTGAAGTCCATGTTACCTGGTGTATTCTCGCACTCATCGGTTGATATATTGTGTTGACGGCGTTGTTGATGGCGGGAAGTTTGTATCTTATTAATATTATATTTTATATATTTACATTAACACTTCATTCCTTAACGATGGTTGTTGTTAATCTATTTCACATTATATCTGTATAAAGTGCAATGGTATTTGTTCGATACATCTGTCCTGTCATTGGGCGCAATAATACTAATGGGCGGGGCATATTTACTTCGGAACTATTTCTTTCAATGAAATCGTAGTTAAATTATTGGCAACATGCAAAACTGTAATCTGCAGTAGAGCAGTTAAAACAAAATAAGCAACGATAATTTGATTGATTTTAATGTAGATGATTTCATGATGGATGTAACAGTTGAAGAAATATTAAATTACAATGATGAAGACTTATTTCGGAATTTGGAATTGACATTTGGTATAAAAATAAAGCATCTGACAAAACATGAAATCGAGGAAATGAAACAATAACATATTGTAGTGCACCCAGCAACGTTCAAAAGATAGGGTTCAGTTCAACACTAAGTCTCTTCGCGTCCTCTGGCTCTCCGCTCGCGATAGTTCACGTTACCCCACCCACCGCCACTGTCGTTTCCACAGAGACGTTTCATACTCATTGAATGTTTAGTTCCAAAGAAATGATAATGCACTTGCTGATTTGTCCAACACCGTATTCGAACATTCATGCACCAACTGATTCTTCAAAATTACGCTCAACAAGTTAATTGACTTGAATTTCTCTCCAATTTGAAAACTCGTGAAAATGAACTTTTTTGGCGATTTTTTGTTGTTTTCTTGTTATTGTTAATTTTTCATAACTCAATTGTATTTTTGTAGTTGTAATACAGTTATATTTACACCTCAACTTCCATTCCTTAAATGAACTGCCTTTCGGCAATTCGGCAACATCTTCGGATATGTTCGGATCGTAATTCATTGCATAACAATATACATGAACGCTGTTGATCTTGATATTGGTTGTATTGTGTCTGCAGGTCCCGTAAGATATAGATCAACATTTTAAAAAGTGTAAGTTTTTTAAATTTTAAACATAATGGTACCAGAAGTGTTTCAATTTTACGTTTTAAAGTGATTTCAAGTGGTTGATCTTTTCCCGCGTTATTGTGACGTCATTTGAAAAAATGTTTCCGGTTATAGTCGGGTCGTTCTATTTCCTTCGGACTCCACACACATTGACCAACCCAATTGCGTTCATACCCCGATAATGACATCAACCCCGCAATTCATTCCTTAAATAATACGTATTTATAATATACTTGATCTTGAAAATATAGAAAAAAACAGGAACTATTTTATCTGTTCATTCATTGTCCTATACAATTATGTTACTTTAATTTCTGTTATAATTTACCCACCATTGAGAACAACGAGAGAAAGGAAAAAGAGAAAATGCCCTTGAATAATCAATTTATTCAAGCCAAAATGTAGATTTAAATAAATGTAAAATTAAGTATTAGAATTCGACATGTTGCATTTTATTGGGGGTATGGTATGTAATGGCGCAGTTCCAAATGCCATTTTGAACAGCCCCATTGCATACCATGCCCCAATTAAATGAAACATGTCGAGTTTTAATCCTTAAATTTTGTTCAGCCACTTACCATCATGAACAATCACCACTGCCCTACCTCGTTATGCCACCGGGGCGGGTCAGTAGAGTCTTTGCCGTCATGGTCATCTTACCGTCTCTGAGATTGTCCAAGGTACTTTAAGTTAAGGTAGTTGGGGTTTCAGAGCAATTTGTAAACCATTAATTTAGTGGTTAAGCAATAATTATAAGCTAGGTAGAAAGGTTGGACAATACGGATTAAATATAAACGATATAGATAAATGATAAAATGTTCTCTCTTTAAGAATACACCAATACTTCCATCGCATGGAAGGTCACGTCATCAACTTATCAGTGCTTAAATATAACCTAAGTCTTAGTGATCGACCAATAGATTAAAAGCTCCTATTGTATTATCGCGACACACGGAGATCCAAACATGAAAACCCAAACCCGTCAGTTTGACATATCTGTGTTAGATTTTAACCTTTGTTTTATTTTATTTTATAATTTGGAGCTCTTGAATTAAGGCATAGAATGGGTCATACTCACTTTTTAATAAAGTTTTGAGTCTGTGTTTTTCAGAAAATTAATTTACCTAACGTTTTCAAATATCTTTGATTTAACCAATATTGGCAAAAGATGTGTGATAATAAAATGGATCTGCAGTAGTAATCTCTCGTGGCACAAGAGTTTAAAATAAATACAGAAGTTGTTTATAACGATACGATTGCTTCAACAATATGTTCGAATGCATGATCAATACAAATATTTTAGATATTTTTTAATATCTCAAAGGACAGGGCATGTTTTACTTTGAGACCCTTAATCCGCTCGTCTTATTATACAAATGGGCATGCGTTATGTATTTATCTGTTAGTCGATTGTGACATGTTTTCAGCCAAGTCGACACGTTCTACATTAACGGGGCAAACTGTTTTGTTTATATTTCATGTATTATATGTTTAGCACATATGTTTTGTTTTTATTTCGACATGAATGTAAAGTGAGTTTAACATAATAATGCATTAAAATGTGCAGTTTTTGCGCTTCTTTATTTTTAATAGAGTAAACGATGGATCAGATTTGATTTTTTAAACTTTCCAATATTCACATGCTTTGGTTTAAGAATCAATATACGAGGTTAATGGTCCATATGCTGCAATTTGAATGTAATGAAACAAACGGAGGATTTTTTGTTACAGATCGGTAAACATTTTATGGAATGATTACCAGACGAGTTGTATAGTCGCGAACGATGTTTTCTCTATTGGTGTTAACGTAGTGAAATATATTACGAGTGAATACCAATAATATAATCTTATTTTTCACTGTTGATGTTCACGATTTGAAATATATTTCGATCTTACACTGTTTAACAAGCGTTTTTTTTTTTGGGTAAATGCAATAAAGTGGTATTAAAGACATTTAATTTAAAAAAAAAAAACAAAAAAAAAAACGAATGCCCGAGTCAAGAGTCACGGTTTCATACTTCGGTGGAATGTTGCACTATACACATATGATCCAATATTCCTCATTCACTAAAATGCACCATCATTACAAAGTGTTGGCAGGTTTTTCAGCATTAAATGGAAAAACAAATGGACAAGATTTTAAAATTATTTGATATGTTCGACCGGACATTTCAACGTGTGTGTACTCAACTTCACTTCGTGTAACGGGAAAGAGTATGCTGATAGACGTGGTTAATGCACCAGTCAACTGATGGGTAAATCCCTGCCAAATGACCCGCACCCAAGAGACCTAGGTGAGGCCCATTTCCCGCTATATTTTGCGCGAAGACAAAACCACCGCATCCACCCGGCACTGCGGGGCCACCTGAATGGTAAAACACGGCCCAATTCCCCGGGTATCCCCGGTATACCCCAGACCTGGGAGGGGGGGGGGCTTGGTTACAATTGGCTGGTGCATGAATGAATAGAAACGGATACGATTTTGAATTAATTCGATATTTAATACGGCACTTTTAAAATGAGTGAAAAATATGATTTTGAAACACTTTTGAGTATTTCTGTGATAAAGGTGCAGGCCAAAATATCACAAGAATACTTAAGTCCTATCTCAACCGAAAACAATTTGAAAACTTTTATAGCATTTAAAAGAATGAAAATAAATGTGTATTTATCAATATTGAATATCGCAAGTCTGTGTTTGATCTCTGAATGAGTGCAAAAACTGTGATTAAAAGAATTCAGCGAAGTTTAAAAGGTATTTTTCACGTATTTATTTTTGTTCAAGAATGAATTTTCTTCAACCTATTGAGCTTTTATCAATATAGTACATAAGATTTTAAAATATTTTTAAAATGGTAAAATTTGAATTGTGCCATCTTGTTATCGTGGAACAAGACGAAAGTCTTTTCGTGTAATCGCGGGCACGTGTGTGCTTTCCAATCTCTTCAGCAGGTGCACGTGTTTTTCATGTCAGACTTCTATACCTTCTTGTAGTATTTTATCCCCTTTACGCTTGGGTCCCCCTTTACACACGTTGTCTGCAAGGAAGAAAAAGAAATGTACTGCGAGCGCGGACTATCTGTCATACAATGGCCCGATCGTTCAAAACTTTGTTAATTTTTTCAATGTTATTAACGACATCGTAAACTATCTATATCTGAATAAAAACAAGTACAGCTTAAACACTTGGCTTTATTAATGCCGTACATACTGTAGAATATAAGTGTATTCATGAAACTCTCAGAGCAATACAGATTTGATTTTTTTTGCGAAAATTTAAAATTAACAATTTTATTAACTTTATCAAGTCTGCAGTCGGCCCAATATGTACATTCCTGGTTTATGCAGCATGTCCGTAGTGTGTTGTTAAGACAGTTGACAGTAAACTCACGGAACACAGACTTTACCCCTGCCTCACCATTGAAACACTTTTTACCGTCTTCCGGCAGAGATTATTGCAACGTTGTATTTCGACGCGGATTACCTATTTAATACAATGATCATGTATACTGCTGACACTCTTATCATGTTACCATGCACCTGCGTTTTTATGTTTTTTCGGTTGCAATAATTGAAGAATAAGTTAATTTAACAGAACGTTTGCATACTTGAATGTCGATAATTAAAATGAAACTCATCGCATATCTGTGATCAATAATGCGAGTTCAAATTCAAGCACAAGTTGTCGCATGACGCATACTTGAAGGTCGAGGATTACAATGATCGTCACATATCAGCTTCATGCAAGTTCAAAATCAAGCACACGTTGTTCAGAACATAATCTCGTAAACTCTACTTGGTTTTGATATATCGGATAATGTTATCAGGTAGAAATGATTCGTCTGCAGATTTTATATACATGACTCAATAATATCTCCCTCTGTCAATTTCTTATCATAGATTAATCAGTGCTAAAATTTGCACGGATGAGGCGATGTTAAAGTTCTGGTCAGGTAGTATTGAAATATGGACGATTGAAGTCATTCACATGTTCAATATCATATTGAAATGTGATTTAAGCAATGCATCTTGGCAAATTATAATATACACAAATCGAAGCAATTTAATCAACAACGATTTGTGAGTCGAACATTTTCCACTTGAATTTACTTTGATTTTATATCGAATCTCTTATTTTTACAACGTAACATTTGCCTCCCGCTTAAGAATCCGTAAAAGGGGATAGGGTTCGCTAGACCATGTATAATATACCTACCGTGACCAAATAATCTCCCTCCATCTTGCCATCCACGACAAGGTCACATTTTCCGGGCAACTGGGAATAAATCTCTTGCACAAACACGCCGTTGGTGAACGATGGCTTCACCTGCAAATATCAGTAGAATGATTAAACATCATGTGAAGACAATTTTACAAAGTATCATCACCGTTACCAAGGCTGTTCCTGACGTATAGCTTTAACGTACTATTTGCGTAAACAGTCACACTCTATCAGTGGTTATGTTTACATTTGTGTTGCACCTCTATGTTTAGAGATGTAAATCGAAACATAGAGGACCATCTCTTTTTCTTTTGCCTTTAAGAGTCCGATAATGACAAAATATGTACTAGATAATGGGTGGATTCAACTTCAATTTTAAGAGAATGTGAGCAAAACTGTAGTGTATAAAATTCTCCTTCAATTACGATCAAAGCTTAAACAAAGAGAGTACAACAAATGATTTACAAATGTAGAAATTTTGACCAATTATCATTGCAGTAGTATATGTTTAGGATATGTCCTTCTATCTAACATAGAATACTACTGGGTATATCTCGACCATTTAGCCGATTTCACATCTAGAGCAGTGTCGGCAGAAGGGAGAAAACCGCACTGAATGAATTGTTTTTGTTTATCTCAATCGCAACTGTTGTATATTATTTATAGAATTATAATGCAATTTATAGTTCCTTTGAGTTCAAACCCATAACTGCAGGGAGTTTTCCAGCTTATAGGAGTTTTCCCTTTCATATCCGTATGACTAACTGTTAATATACGCAACATATTGCATACTCCTACATGAACTTATTTTGTAAACAAACATTATTCCAGGTATGTTTCACGGACTTAGTCTCATTGAAATCTGGTACTTTCGAGTATGATGTTCAACTCCAAGTGGACTCATGAATTTTTGTGGTCTATTACAAACTCTTGAGTTAAAGTCTAAAAACCATTGACCTTGTTATGCCATCGGGGCGGCTCATTGGTGTCCCTGGACTCGTACTCCTCACCGAACTTGATGGTGGCGGAGATTTCGACCCCGGGGGCGAGGCGGTACGTCTGCAGGAACGAGTCTCCCTTCCGCTGGAACAAGATGTCAGGGGAGATATTCATGAGCATCTGCTTGTCCTCCGGAGACATCTCTGAGATGGTTCAAGATATTTTTATTTAAGGTAATTAAGGTTCAGAGCATTTTAGAGATTAATTTAGTGGTTGACCTAGTTATATGCTGGTTTCACATTAAGGTTTTTCGTTTATTTCATTTAAAAGGAGCTTTTTTTATGGATTCAAAAATATTTGTGTGCGGTTACCCTGCTGTCAGGTGTTTGAGTAAATCGATGAATACGGTTTGGTATTGTTATATACCCTCTCCCTGTAGTACACACCATTTGGCTATTAACGCCCCTTTGTAGAAAAATAGAGGGGAAAAAGATGCTGACGACCAACACATTTTTGAGTAGGGCAGACGTTGTTGCGTCGGTCATGTAACAAACAAACGCCTTTTAAGGGTGGTCTTACCTACATGCATGCTTTAATCTAGATCAGACATTTCACATGTATTATCATTCATTTTCCCAATGTCAAATTGATAACCTAATTTAGAGTTACGGATTTAAGGAATGAAATATCACATACTTGCGTTGTTGCAAAATTCCTCTGCATTTTCAGCTTTATCGAATTTCCATTCTCCACAAAATAGTTTCTCAAACTGATCGTAAGCCGACATGATTTTAAACGTTCTTGTCTCTCCGAGTACGGTACGTTCAATGTGAGAATGTAAATATACGGGTCTGTAGGTCTGGGTGGTCGGTATATATTGACTATCTAGTATCTTTATTAAAGGGACAGCAAGAGATCCAAACGCAGACATACTTTTTTAATGATTTCTGTAGACATGTTTGCATTGTTAATATTTGTAATATTTCCATGCCAAACGCACTCAAGCACACACGCACGCAAAACATAACCACATATGTAACAAAAATCAATTAAGTGCAGTGTTTCTCCGTATTGCAAATGGGCAGAGTTGTTTTACTATGAGACATATTTATCTCCAATATTTCATATTATACAAAGTGGCATACACAATTAATCTGTGCATTAGGTTGTCCGGTTAGCTTCTCACCTTGGCGACCCGGGTTCGATTCCCGGCTTCGAGTGAGTTTGGTTTATGGTCACCAAGACGGACAAGTGTGTTTTCTCCGGGTTCTCCGGTTTTCCCCTCAACACAAGACCTCACTCTCGCGTAAAATCGTGCCAACGAGAGTGATACATATAATCTTGTAATAACTTGTTTGAAAATCGTTGTAAAATAAATTTGTTTAAACTAATCTGTACTTGTGACATCTGGTCAATCAAATTCTTATGTTCTGAATTAAGAGAGTGGATCAATTTTGCAAATATTCGCTTATTTACACATTCGGAGCTTTACATGTTTGGTTTTAGAATATATATATTAGCTTAAAGGCCCATAACATGCAATTTGTATTTAATTAAATAAATGGAGGGTAACTGTTCGATACAAATCCATTTCATACAGGGTCGGATGTGTTGTTACGCCACAGCCATATGACCACGCCCCCCCCCCCCCAAAAAAAAATAAATAAATAAAAAAAATAATAAAAAATAAATAAATAATATTCACAGGCTTGTGACTAATTACGTGGGAACTGTTACTGGTAAAAACTAACAATAACTATATTTTATACTATTAGTTTATAATCTGTGTAGCATGATACTTGATATTGAAAAAAATCATATATACAACGATTCGTTAAACTACGTTTATTTTTAACGTTGTAATGCTCTTAAATATATTATTTACTTCGACGAAGACCCAATCAGTATACTTCTACCCACAGTACACACTTTTCTAATATACGGCTATATCCAGTACACAACAATACTATACCCAGTCTATAAAATGTGATAATATCATGGTTACATCTTGATAGGGGGATTATTTTCACAGACAAGATTTGGCATAAAGCTACTTTTGGAGAAAAAGAATAATTTTAACAAGTCAGAATTTTATGTCAATGTACAGTTCAACTTTAAATCAGACGTATATTGAACACGTGTGTAAATTTCAAGCGAGCTGCTACGTTCCAAAAACGAATTGCACTACTTGCAAACAAATCCGAGCAGAAGTATCATGTAAAATCTTACCTTTTGTACACATAAATATTGCCATATCGCGTTGTTTACGTCTCGCAAAGGCTACTTTATCCGGTGAAAGTCGATCCACCGTCGATTACAAGGTGAATTTTATTACGATCTTACATTGAAATAAACATTTTTACTTGTTTAAAATAATTTTAATTGCACTTTATTAAAAATACGGGCCAAACTAATTGCGGACATAGCGTCATTTCGGAAGTGACGGCGTTGATATTGTGGCCCTGCCTTTTGTGCTCTGCTATTTGATTTGAATGCAGAACGGGCTTATATTTAAAAACCGTGAAAAATATTGAAATTTTCTGTGTTTGAAACAGTGAAATATCATTATTATTTCACTGATAAATCTCTATAAACCACCGTATGTATATATATTAAATTAAACTATTCTTCTGTAAAGATAACAAAAATCTGCCGGATACAGGATTTGGACCGATGTCCTCTATAAACACAACTTACAATTGCGGCGGAATTTGAAAACATTGAATAAAAAAATATCAACACTTGGATGATTGTGGTATCTGTATTAGTTGAATTCCGACGTAAGTACTATACATAATACTTACATTTGTATGCACCAGAATGAGCCTATGGTGTGGGTAAGCAACGAATTGTACTTGATAAACATACCTAGTTTTGTATATAGTATATATGCACTGTGCTGTTTGTGGAGTTTTGTGCTGTTCTTCCATGTTTCTTGTTTGTGATTTTTTTGGTGTTTTTTTTGTTCTATGTCTTTGGCGTTTACCCAGCGCCATTAAACCGGGTTTATGTTTTAAACATTTTACTACTGAGCTTGTTTCTGTAGTTATTCACATTTATATGTATTGTTACGAATGTAGGATTTTCGATAAACATCAATTATGAAATTTTGGTATGAGCAAAATCGACTGTGTTGGCCTATTCGTTAAAGACAATAACTCCTAAGCGGATGAGCTTCTTTCTCCGTTTCTGATATTTTTTGTATCTTGTTGAAAGATTTTTGCGTAGCACCATTATTATCACTGATGACCTTAACACCAATTTCTTCACCAGCTTTTGCAGTAAAGCAGTTAAAACAAAATAAGCAACGTAAATGTGTTTGATTTTAAAGTAGATAATTTCATGATGAATGGATCAGTTGAAGAAATATTAAATGACAATGATGACGACTTATTTCGGAATTTGGAATTGACATTTGGTAAAAATAAGGCATCTGACAAAACACGAAATCGAGGATATGAAACAATAACATATTGTAGTGCACCCAGCAACGTCAAGAAGAAAGAGCTCAGTTAAACACTAAGTCTTCTCGCGTCCTCTGGCTCCTTCGGACTCCATCCAACAGCCCCATTGCATACCATACCCAAATAAAATGCAACATGTCGAATTTTAATCCTTAAATATATTTGTGTGTATTCTCTATATGGTGTTTGTTTTTGTGTATATATGTTTGATATATGTTTGTGTCTCTAGTTCATTGTCGTTTTCGACCCTTGTGTCGTACCTCTAAAGAGGGTTTATTTCATTCGGAGCGCCTTGGCCATTATTATCGAAAACAACCTCGGATGTATTTAGACGGTTTACATACTTAATAAGCGGTACGTTTAAGTCCGCTGCAAGTTGATCGCGTGGTGATTTTTTAGCAGTTAAACTTTATTACTAAACTCTTGGGAATCTTAATTATGTTTGCAATAATATACTTCACCTGCAATTTTAAACTTAATTCAATTTATACAACTCTAAAACACAACATTACATTAATGATATAATTCAAAAATCTACGAACTACTTCAACTGATGTACCGGCAAACATCCGAGGTTGTTTTTAATAACAATGGCCGAGGAGTTCCGAATGGGTTTATTTTTGAAAATTGAATCTTGGGCTTGTCCCTGTTGTTTTTATTGTATTATTTGTATATATGGACAATATGGATTTTATGGAATATTTGAAATGGCTGTACATTTTTAGAGTAATTTCTATGTGCATTTTGTTGTTATTATCAATCTTGTGTATATTCTTGTAACAACATACTTTTTAGGTAAGGATTATTTGTTTGCTTAGTTCCTCGTGCAGCATCTCATTCGTTTAAAAAATGTATTATGATATATCGCTAATCGTTTTTTGATATATAAAAGGATGCTGTAGCAACTAGTCATTATTTTTTCTTGGCCTTATTTAAAGCTGATTTTTTAATTGTAATCTACATGGAACCTTTGTTGTCATTTGTTTCTAGTGTTGGTATTTTTTTGTTAAAGTTAAATTTCCGTTGACAAATGGGAATCTTGATTGCATATCTTTACATGTGCATCATGGTATTTCTCTTTGATGTGTCGGATGACTATGTGCTTGCCAAAGAAAGTAGGTTGACCCCTATAGAATAACGACCCTATTCTTTAGAAAAAATGCTTTTTTCTGTAAAACATTCAACCCCCCATCCCACCCAACCGCCCTATAAAATGACTCCCAACACTTGTGTCTATAAAATAGTGAACCAATGTACAGATCAATATTTCTATATTGTAGTATTTTTTCTTCATCTACTGCTACTACATCCTCTGTAAATAGATACCTGTTACGATGAATACATTAATAACAAGAAGTATTAAAAAAAAAGATACTCGGCCATGGTAAACCAGTGGGATGACTAGTGTCGGAATGGTTTAAATGTTAGACGTGTAAAAATAGATATTTTGGGTTTAATAGGGTAATTCATGAGCCA
Source organism: Mya arenaria (assembly GCF_026914265.1). Taxonomy (NCBI): domain Eukaryota; kingdom Metazoa; phylum Mollusca; class Bivalvia; order Myida; family Myidae; genus Mya; species Mya arenaria. The sequence goes on from NC_069126.1 coordinate 7,463,442, forward strand.
GTGCAGCTTTTTGAAAGTAGTATCGTTACTATGCACAGTAGTACAAGTTTTACATTGTTTGACTAAACATGTGTTTTTTTTCAATACAGAACTGTTTAAACCGTTTATTGGTTGCGAAACGCTATGTGATGTAATTTTAGATTTATTGTAGGATGTCAATATGACAAACAGGAACTTAATTTTTGAGAACATTAGTAGCATTATCAATTTTTTATTTGTCAAGCTAATAGTACAGAATAAAACCTAAAATCGCTCACCGTACTTCTTTCATTTTCACTAGCAAGAATTTCCTTCTTAAATTCATGCATAGCAATTGGTCAGCATAATTCTTCTACTTCTTTTTCGTCAGCTTATTGGTCAGCACGGTAGCACGACCCGAAATGACGTTGTTGGTAAATAGGCAACAAAAGAAATGAAAATGAAGCAGGACTTATTGCACCAAAAACAGTCTCGTGTTTACCATTTAAGAAAAAAATCGCTTCCGGGAAAATAATTTTAATTTTTAAACGATTAGGGATCTAAAGACTTCGTTTCCAATACTCCTTTACATAGACTAAGTATAGACTAACTATACAATGACCTAAAATTTCCAGTTTAAGTTTATATTGATAAATGAACCCTAATTTTATTAAATTTATTTCTGTTAATTTTACAGGAAGGCAAAGTGATATCTGAATAAAATAAATCATATTACATTCATTTAAATCTCTATAAAAACAATCTTCCTTTCAGATAAAGTAGAAGGTTCTTGATACATAAGTATAACCGTAGCCATTTGTCTTTATTTTTATCGATCGAGGAATCGTTTTTCTATGGGGTCGAAATTCTTCGTAGAATCACGACACCCGGGTCATCAATCCATAGAAATAGTGACCCCGATTACAATTACGACTCCCTCCTCCTACCTCGCCTACACAGTCCCCCAGTTCTCAGAAACCCCGCCTCAATATCCCCCTTAAGATTACCACGTCTGGAGTGTAGAGGACAATGAAAACAGCTTCTCGGAAGGCGAAGTAAAGTTAACTTAAAACACTGATCTGGTTCTTAACACTGTAAATTTGAATAATCTAAGCATGTTTGAATCCTTCATTTACAATGATTAAGAATTGTAAAGTTACTCTTTCAAATAAATACTTTTACATTGAAGTAATATCAGTCTGTGAAATTGTATTTTTAATTTGGCATGCGATAGTGAATCATCCATTGATGTGTTATCCTTATTGCAGACGGCAAATATAACAATAATGTCAGGCTGAATTGCATTAGTTTATAAATTATACATTTTACAACGATTGTGAAGAAAGCTATTATAGCTTATACTAAGTCACTCTCGTTGGCACGATGTTGCGCGAGAGTGTGATCTTGTTTTGTGGGGGAAACAGGAGTACCCGATGAAAACCCACTTGTCCGGCTTGGTGACCACTAACCAAACTTACATGCGTCCAGGCCGGGAATCGAGCCCGGGTCGCCTTGGTGAGAAGCGAGTGTGCTAACCACTGGGCTAACCGGACAACCAATGCTGATTTGCATTGGTAGGAGTGTGGTTTAAAAAGGGCTGTACTTCGCTGTTCCATTCATTGGATACAGTGAAGCGTGCTTCCCCTTTGTAATATTGAGCGTTTTTTAATGGTTTCGGGAAGAATTGGATTACAATTAAGTCTGCAGAAAACTTGTAATATAAGGGTGAAAAGTCATTTGGGGCATTAATGCAATCTTGAATGCCACGCTAAAAATGACAATTTACCCATGAAGCACTTCTTGTGAATTACCATTTTTGAACGGGATATTAAAGATCTCATGAATGCCCCGAAATAAACTTAAATCTCTTAAACAACGTTGAAGTTCCAACGTTTAGATAAGATTTTCACGTTGACGTTGTATCAACTTTGAAATATCGTCGGTGTTTTTATCGTCGATTCTCTTGATTGATAAAAATCAACACTTAGTCCTTCTTAAGTGCAACTTCAGTTAGGTTTCGTTAGAAATAAACATGTATTTGCCTTTTCCCAAAATAGCTTATACTACGGTGAAACAGATGCTTTCGTGGCGCATGCAAAGAGTGGTATCGGCCATTATTTACATTAAAAATACAGACGACAAAAGGGTGATTCACATTTAAATGTTTAAGTAATTTAAAGTGTCTTCATTTAAAGTTGCATGTGAAATTTGTAGAATAATACTTTAAAATTACAGCGCATTCGTTAAGTCAGTAATCAACCATTCTGCATTACATATTAAGATTTAAAAGGTTTTGGTTCACTCTCCAAGATATTCATTTTGTTTATTATAATCAATGCAAGAAAGTTAATTTATATGGACAAGCATGTGATTATAACACTTAGTTTCCGTTCAAAATATTCATTAACGTCCTTGAAAGGAAGGTTTTTTCCTTAAGACGTGCCAACATGTCATTATAACAATGTTTCCGTTTAAACAAAGCTAAGCTATGGTGGCATATAACTGCCGTAAGACAACCTTCGCGAATAATGCAACTTATTAAGTGGAATTCGCAAACCATAATAAGATAACCAGTTACTTATCGGAGACAAAAATGCATTTTAGATCAGCGGTAACACGAATATTATCTAGTTTACCAGTTATTATGTAACTTATTACGTCGAAATCGCAAACAATAACAACTTGACCTGTTAGTGTTGTATAGCTCAAAAGGGTAATAGGTGTATTATTATCATTTTTTGCATTATATTTTGTTGCAAAACATTGAATAATAATAATGTCTTTAGTATATATGTATCTTAACTTCTTAAATTCTGGATAATTCCATCATATTTAGAATGAAAATGATTGTCATCTTATAAGGATTTCGTTAATATTTTTTATAATATTGTACCTTTAAATTATATGCAATATTAGATCCATTTTGTTTATTTCCTTTAACATCTGAAGGGTTTCATAATGTTTTCATTCTAACAAACTGTTATTTCTGGTGTCTATATTTTCCTATATTTTTAGCACCTTTATTATATTATGCTCCAGATAATCTTTATACAAAAGGCTTGACTAGAAAAGTTTTGATAGCTAAGCCTGAGTGAGACATTTCAAAGATTCCTGTTATTTATTAACCTTTTAAAACAACAATATGTTGGACATAAAAGCGTTTTTAATGGTCACTTTAAAAAACCCCCGTCGAACTGTATGGTGTTCCATTACATTTTTTAAGACTTTGTGTGTTACCAAAGCAAAGACAATTAATTTGTGTTACAAATACATTTAGGAACAGTTTAATAAGGCATTAAATTTGTGTTACAAATTTATAATACTTATACACTTGTGTTACAAGACAATTTTGATAACTTTGTATGATTTATTTCTATTGGTGTTCCATAGAACTGCATACATATGTTTATATCGTGGAGAATAATAACACTTTAAAAACATTCATTGTGAGTTGCGTCAGGACTGAAAATTAAGTGGTTAAAAAAGTCGCGATCGCTATTAGGTTATCTTATGTCAGTAATATGCCACCATACAGAGATTATTACGTTTCAAAATCATATTAACGTCCTTGATTTTGCATAAAAAGATTGATGAATAACACATTAAAAGATTCCCACCTGCTTACGCATAATATATCATATTTCTTTAAAAATTTGTATTTTATTACATTATCATTGGAACAGTTGGATATATCGAACATAATACAAACATGGAGTTTTTGATAATTTTTCTGTTTGCATCCATAATTTTCAATGTCAGTGTTGTGGCGGAAGACCTTGCTGTATCGGTCACGGCTTCTGAGACTGAGCAAAACAAAAACGTGTGCCATGGATCATGTCATTGCGTCAACAGGAGCTTTAGACTCGTTGTTGATTGTTCACATGGTCAGTTTCAGGCAATACCCACAGATCTACCAGAAAACACGACAGAACTGCAGTTTTCGTATAACAAGCTCAGTGCCTTGAAGAGATCAATGTTTTATAGTCTTATGAAGCTTAAAATATTGAACTTAAGTTTTAACGAAATAGATGATATTGAGCCGAATACATTTTCTGACCTAGGAAATACCCTGACTTCTCTCGACCTAACATGTAACAAAGTTCCATACATGGAAAGGTTTAGGAAAGCGTTAACACCATTGTTACGTTTAAAATCCTTGTATATACAGCAATGCTTGAAAGGCATTAAAGACGGTGAAATGTTTCCAGCGCATGAATTGGAGCAAATGCCACATCTCACTAATCTTTCAGTGGATTTAATAAATAAAGAAGGGTTTCCTTTACACCTGGACAGCCTTAAATATATGGACATCAAGTACCATAAACTTAGCCCAGTCGAGGCAGATCCACATTTCAGAGGAACTAAAAGATGCAACTTGCCAACACTCACTAGGGATGTGCTTGCCAACTTGAAAAGAGTCCGCTTGCTGCGCCTGAACAGCTGCAATATTTCAAAAGCTGATATTGAGTGCCTTGTGGATTTTAACAATATAAAAACCCTAGATCTTTCGTTCAATGTGAACTTGGGGTTTACAGCATTGCCAGGAATAATGTCTGGACTTCAAAATAAAGACTTTAAGGAATTAGTAATTCATCAAATCCATGATACATTTGGTGACTGCACACAAATAACCAAAGAACAACTCAAATACTTCCAAAATGTTACAAGCTTACGAAAAGTAATAATGAGCTCGAACAGATGGTCATCATTTGAAGAAGATTCGATCAAGTATGTCCCAAAGGAGTTTCAATATCTTGATCTTAGTCAAAATTTAATGTTATTGGGGAATTATATTAAAGAGTTATTATCTGGAAAATATTTGTTAAACATGACATTTGTCAACATTTCTTCCCAAAAAATAAAATACGGCATTAACCCATCGTTCTTCAGCCAGTCTTTCTTCGTCCAAGATATGTTACAGAATCATGCGAATAATAAGCTCTGGTTTTGCGTACCGATACCGAAGCAAATTGAAATATTAGACATAAGTGAACTTGACATGGACATTTGGGTTCTCAGATTGTGCATGCGTGAGCCAAACAGTCTAAGGGAGTTTTACATGCGGCAAAACAAATTCAGAACAGTTGGTGGTCCGCTGACTGGTATGAAACATGTCCACCTACTTGATTTGTCGAACAACTTTTGCGCAAATTTATCTTTTGATGCGTTTCATTTGCTTCCTAATTTGAAGCGGTTGTTTTTGTCAGGAAATTTGCTAGGTTATTCATTGGGACCTGACAAAGCTGGAATAACATTTCAGAACTTGAATCTGCTCCAGGAACTTGACCTTTCGTCAAACAAATTGCGTTACCTTCCATCTGATATATTTAAGGGTTTGACAAGTTTGGAAATCTTGAAACTGAACAATAACGAAATGAAGACGTTTCTAGTTAATGTGAAGATGCTGACAAGCCTGAAAATATTACTCCTGAATAACAACAATTTGAGATATATCCTTGAACTTCAAATGAAACAGATCGACAAAATCATACAAAGTAGATCGCTGCTAATAAACTTGGCGAATAATAAGTTCAAATGCAATTGTACTGACATTGAGTTTGTACGATGGATTCAGCAAAGAAATGTGAGCCTTGTGGATGTTGAGACCTACATATGTACAAACACAGACGACATTACTAAAAATCTTACCGGTAAAAGCCTCGTGCACGATCTAGAAAAAGAATGTGCCAGCTACACCCTCATCATAGTCGTGGCATCAATTCTCGTTTCAGCGTTTCTGAGTATTTTGACTGGCGGCATCATATATCGGTATCGTTGGGATCTGCGATATTTGTATTATTCCGCGAAGTTCCGTGTCAAAGGATATAGGCCGGTCGACGATGTTGAAGATAGGTTTAGATATGACGTATTTGTTTCATACAGTGACCAAGAAAGACATTTTGTCGTTGTTGATCTGGTGCATGAGTTAGAGGAATCACGGTCTTTGAAATTATGCATCCACGAGCGAGATTTCTTTCTCGGTGGCGTGGTGACTGAAAATATCGTCTATGCCATCAACAACTCTAGAAAAACTCTGGTTCTTCTTTCAAGTGGGTTCATGGAAAGCCACTGGTGCATATACGAGTTGAACATGGCCAGGATGGAGGCGATCAAGACTGGAAGAGATGTTATGTGTATCGTGAAGATGGAAGAAATCATCAATGACAACCTGTCATTGGAAGTGATTGACGTCATTAGAAATCATACCTACATCCAACTTCCGGAGGAGAGAGAACACATGGACATGTTTTGGGACAGGCTTCATACAGCAATTACTGAATGAAGTTTATTTACCGTTCTTCAACAATCAACTTCTACACCACATGTTAATTCTTCTATTGAAAGACAGAAGAATGATGAAAGCATTTATGCTTACTTTTCGATTCAGAAAATGTGATTACCTATATAATAGCTAGTACATAAATATATATAAATATATATATATATGTGTGTGTAAGTGTGTGTGTGTGCGTGTGTGCGTGCGTGCGTGCGTGCGTGCTGCGTGTGCGTGTGTGTGTGGGTGTGTGGAGCTTATTATGTAATTAAAGTAAATATTCAACAATAATATTGTTTGGCTGGTTGTGCTTTGCTTAAATAAAACAATAACATCTAAATTTGATTTGGTATTTTTCTTTTATAATATGTGCATTTATTTTGCCATCTTAAAGACATTTTTGGTTCTACGGGTTAAACTGAATCATTTTAAGGTACGTATGCGTGTTGGACGGTGTATAACTTATGGTGGAAAATTACTGCCGTAAGATAACCTGATAGCGTTCGCGAATTGTTTCGTGTTAACCAATTAATTTTCGCGATAATTATGTAGCTAAGCAGTAAATATTCGCGATACCTTTTTGGTAAGTTAAATATCATAATACCAAAAACAGGTTTGAAAGTGCTTAGAACTGCCGCTTATTACCCTTTTCAGCTAAACAACACTAACTGTTTAACTAGTTATGGTTTGCAAATTTCACTTAATAAGTAACATAATAACTGATTAACTAAATAAAATTCATGTAACCACTTATCTATAAATGCACTTTTGGCTTCTAGCAGTAACTGCTTATCTAGTTATGGTTTGCGAATTCCACTTAATTAGTAACGTAAAAACTAGTTAACTTGATAACATTCGTGTTACCAATTATTTATGAATATATTTATACTGGTTATCTACTTATTATTTGCGAATTTCACTTAGTATGTGGTAACCAGTTAGAACGTTACTTATTAAGTGGAATTCGCAAACCATAACTAGACAACCTTCTAGTGCCTGAATCAGGAAGGTATTTATAGGCAAATGATATCATGAATATATGAACAAAATGGGAACTTATAAATATTGAAATAAAAGAAAAGACCATTGAATTTGCAAACAAAAATCAAAAAATATCCGAGATCTAGTAGTAAATGGTATAAATAATGACGAAATTAATAAGTTACAAACGAATGTTGAGATATTGTATACAAAGCTAGGAATGCTCAAATAAGATCGCATACAATTTCAAGAAGAAGGGGAGAAAAATACAAATTATTTTTTGTCTCTAGAAAATCCTAAACAAACGAAGTAAAATCGGACAAAATTAAATGTGGGAGGCCATTATATAATTATATAGAATCAAAATCCAATAAATTCGAAAAAATGATATTAAATATTATATTTATGATACAAATTATGTGATCAAAGTATTATACAAAATCATATTTAGCTTTCTGTGTGATAACAAAAATGAAAAAATAAAAATAAACGATACTGCTGCAAAATGTCAAATATATCAAAATGCAAAAGGTTTAAAAATGATAGATTTAGAATCTTATATTCATTTCAATGAAAAAATGGGTAGAATCTTTAATATCCGAAGAAGCGCACTGGAAAGGTATACCAAAATATATGATGCAAAATTTTAGGAGGGAATTACTAGGTTTTTTATGAATTTAAAGTGTCCCTATAGCATAGCAACAAATCATTTATCTGACTTCTATCGACATTTGATCATGCTTTTGATAAGGCTTAAAAGGTTAAACCTGAATTTCTACAGAATATTTTTGCCATCAGAAATTTTTAGTGCAAAAAATTCATTAAGTTTCACAAGAAATTTACACAGTTTTTTAATTGGATTAATTCTGACTTACTTCATGTTAATGATATCTTAAATCAAGACAGTAAAATTTGTGAGGAAAAAATACATATTTTTAAACATACTTGTCCCAAACATTGTTTACGTATAACCACTAGCGAAATATCAAAATAAAAATCAAGAGTTTCAATAAATAAGAATATTACAACCAATTCTACTCTGATAAACAAGGATATATATATTCGTATTTGATTGAAGACGATGTTATTAAGCCTTATACATATATATAAAACGTTCATCGCTTTGGAAACATTACCTTGATTAACAAATAGCTTGGATTTGATTTGATAAAAATATATAGGCTGCCAGTGAACGACAACAGAACAAAACAATTCAAATGTAAAGTCTTTAACAACAGTTTTCCTTGCAATGATATAAAGAATAAGTGGAGTTTTGTCGACTTCCCAAACTGCGGTATTTGCAACACATGTGAGACATAGGAACATGATGTTCTCATAGAATGTTCATCAGTATACAGTTGTTGCATGGGTATTTGTGTAACAGTCAAAACTGTTGTCCCGAGGTTAAAGGGAATATTTCTGAACTGTTTTCCCGGGGCAACAGTTTAGAATGTCATCCCCAACACCGAGGGACAACAGGTTTGACTGTTATCTAATTACCTGATTATATAGTTTTGTTCAAACACAAAAAAGACAAAAACGTTTGTAAAGCGAATATATTGAAGTTTCACAACAAACAACAATATCACATGAGAAATATTCACTTCATGTACAACTGCTATTTTTTTGTTTACGTCTGGTAATCTTGATCATATAGACAATTGAACGCTTGTAATTTCTTCGGTATTCTCCGTGAACTGATTAAAATCACAAAACCAATACCGGAAATTCACGATTTTTAGAATCTCGATAAATCACCTGAATTGACCTGCTGACTCAGCATTTTGTGTAAGGCCAGGACTGGCCAGGCCAGGCCAGACTTTATACGTATTGAGAGCAGAAGCTCTGATTATATACTGGAAAAAAAGATAAAACTTTATTTAAAGATTAAACTGCATATCTAATATAAAAATTTAAAAAAAATCTGAGTCATATTTGGATAAAAAAAATATGTACTGTTAATTGAATGCATGGGAATATTTAAAATAGTTAAATAAATTTTTGCATAGTGCATAGATCTGAGTTTAAAACTCAATGTGATTATATATTATACTTGTGATGATTTCAAAATTTATCTTAAATTTAGATGTAGAATGTCCATCTTATGGTTCATTTAGTTCAACATGAAGTATTCAAAACCACATCAATGGTTCAATTAAAAAACATGATGTTCATATAAGTTAATTATGATGGCTTTTAATCCCTCGGCCTCAGACTGGAAGGTTGAAAATAGTAGAATTCATGAAAGGTAATGAAATGTGCAACACCTTTCATGGCCCCTAGCACCGGTTAAAGCAGAATTTTATTTTTATCCATCCAAAGTAAGTTAAAGGCCCTAGCTCGGATGTGTTTGATCTGATATGGATGTTCAACTGCAAACGATTAAAATAGCTGAATTTATAAAAGCAATGCTCTCGATGGCCTTGAATACCCTTAAAGTTAGAACCTCGCTGGTGATCTTGGGTTAGCAGTGGTAAGGAAGCAGGTAGAGAGAACAATCAAGCGCATAGTCAATGACATTCCCCTTGAAAAACGACTGTTGTCAAATTATAAAGGTTAAAAAGTATAAATCTGGTGTAATTGGAAGATTTATATTGAATGATCTCAATAGCTCACCGATTTAGGCGGACAGAAAGGCAGACACATAGATGAAATTCACAATTCAATAACCGTTGGAGTTGTTGCAATCCACTTTCAAAATTAAGTCATTGCTTCTTTGGTAAATATGACAGTTTACTCGTAAATGTATTGTCGTTATATCAGTTTCCACTTGCAGTAGCTTATCATGTTATCTATTTCTTTAAATTATATTTGTTGTGGTTGGAAAAATAACTGTAACGGTAGCTAAAAGTCTTTCTCTTTTTAATTATAGTGTATTTAATTACAAAGCAAATAATAAAAATAAATTAAAAACACAGCAACATTTTAATGCAACAACTACATCATAACAGCCGCAAAACCATTTTGGAGGTCCTTAATAATGCATTGCGACAGCGGGTATAATTATTAGTCAGTGATTGCACGGACTTGTAAGGAGAGGTAGGGGTCAATTCTAGGGTCAACATAAGTTAACCTAACATGTTCAATTGATCAAAACAAACTTTATAATTTACTTCTCAAAGTTAATAAAATAATTATTATGTAAAACGGTTTTAAGAAGAACGTAATTACTATAAACAGTGCATTTTTCACTTGTTGTAAACATATTAAGATGACATTAAACATCATTTGATATTTTCACCAGACAAGAGAGAAAGCATATGTCGTACTTATTAGCACACGTTTTATTGGAATGAAAATATATACTTGATGGCTATGCTTGTTTAACTCTATTTTGTAGATATTCTCTTGCTCCTTTTGTAACAAGTATTAGATCTGCTGGTGGCACTGTATAACCGTTTGCTTAAAATTTGTTATTGCACCCATAACTTAGCTTTGATAATTATTACTTTCCTTATTTGTAACACAGTCATCAATATTAGATGTAGCTTTAAAAAGAATTCAATTCATCCACCTTATATTCCTTATATTTGTCATTGATCTGAAGTAACGCTCTACCAAAAATCTGGCTTCATCAAGTTGACTATTTACAGTATGGTGTAAAAGTGCGACTGCCTCAATCGGATTCAGTCTTTCCCATTTTAAATTCCTTTAGGTAAAATAACTTATACATTCATTAGCATTTTGATTGAACATACTTGGGGGAAACTCAAGTCCAACCATTGATCTTATCTTTGCGGGCATTGATTGTTTTATCAGGTCATTTTATAGGTGATAAAATATGAATAGAAATCCTCACCATTTGGATGCCTGTTGCACCCTGTGGCTTTAACATTTCCAACTTGTTGCTGAAGTTTTCTGCACACAAACTATGTACTAAACCTGGATGTTTTACTTCACCTATTTGCTTTCCAAATATGTCTGCATTATAACTCTTTGATGATTCTGTATATATATAAATGTTCAAATCAGACTGTTTATATATGGTATTGTCTCGCATATAAACATCGCAGAGTTAGTGTTTTGCAGAGCAAAAACAGGTATCGAATGAATCTGTTATATTTTTCTCCCCATCGCTTCCATACACAATCTAATGTCTTTAATCTGGACAATATTTTATCATTCCAGATGGAAGTGGAAATAGCTCTCAAAACAATCTTTTTTGGTGCAATAGGGCTTGACCAACAAATACAGGGTGACATCCAGATTTTGTTGTTTACATAAAATTTCTGTATGTTGTAAGTGCTAGGTAATATTGGCCAATGTTGAAAGTTGCATCTACACCCAAGACACAGCATTTTTTTTTGAATTTGTGCAATATCGTTTCACATCACTGTCTTGAAAACATGGAATTCAGCCGATCTAGTCACTTCTCTTACAAGCACAGAAATGGGCGTAAAAGACTGTGTTTTACATAACTCCATTAATTATTATAAAGGGCCAGAACTTCGTGAACTGTCTGTATTTCTGAAATTCGATACTTGTTTTTGGTTCCTGACATGATCTCCTAGATTATCTATTTCTTCTTCTTTCTTCAATACTGTATGCACGGTAGATTTGGGCGAGCTGTTTTTATTAGAATGTATATATTGTTTAATTGCATCTTTTGTTGATTCTGCTGTTCAAGTGGTTTATTCGTCTTTGAATGTCCATGTGAAGGCACACTTACATAATGTGGAGACCTCTAGTATAAATATTGCAATAAAGCAATGCTATGCAGCACTTCTAATTCACCGGTATGCAGCCATACATAAAGAACAACTCTGTGAAAATCAATTGCTGCTGAATGTCTTTGAGACATTCGTCTCGATTTGATGAATGAAGTATTTCTATACTCAAATTCACTTGATGGGGTGTAATAGTCACCCATCCTCTTGAAATATTTGACCTTTGTAGATGGCTGGTGCCAGGTACCATTTCCGTCCGCAGGAATGTCCTTCTCATGCCCCAATTTATCGATATTTATAAGGAATGCAGCGACTTAATTTACTCCTATTGGTATACTTTGACAAAGGTCACTCGGGTTTTCCCAGCATTTAAGGCAAGACATTCCTTGTATCCACTCCTTTTCTCAAATCGTTTGAAAAAAACAGGGATACTGCTATCATCCATGTAAGAATTGTCTGGTTCTTCTTTATTTAGCAACTCATCACATGATCTAAAAACATACGAAAAATAATAATAATAATAATAATAATAATAATAATAATAATAATAATAATAATAATAATAGCATTAATACATTTAACAAAGAAGTACAGGTTACAAACCACGGAGCACTTCGTTGTCCCATTGCGTCACGTCATTTACAGTTTTTCAAAATACGCTCCTTCTGCACGTACACACTTACGGTGAAAATCAACTCATTGCTTGAATATCTGTCCGTACCACCATTTTATGATATTATGAACAACTGTTCTTTTTAGCTGAACGGATTCGTCAATTTCCCTCTCTGTCCTCAGCCAGTCTTCTTGTAACATGTCCTGCACTGAATTTACGTCAATTTCACTCACGACTGACGGTCTGCCGCTCCGCTTCTAATCGCACACATTTCCATGCTCGTCACTGAAACGTCCATACCAGCGAAATACCAAAGCCCTTGAAAATGCTGGCTTTGATTTATCCCGTGTTAGAAACGTATAGGTATTTGTAGGAGTTATTCCGCTGCGAACACAGTGTTTGATCATAGTGCGCTGCTCCGTGCGTGACGTTAACGTTGTTTTTTTTCCGACATCTTCGAAATACCTCTCAACTTTCGCTGATCGTTACAACCATGTCTACTGTTAGATTGCGTCAATAATTTGCTTAGTGATGCAGCTGACGTCATCCTGTCGTCATATGTTTTGACGTGACGTTTTGGCGTCTATTATTCAGACGGAGTAGTATATATGAATTGTGAACAATTTTCAGAAAACGTCAATTTCAAAGTGCTCCGTGAAGCGCTAGATGGGTTGTCTTGACAACCATTTCCTTCCTTAATTTGAGATTATTTATTTTTCAAAAGGAAATTCGTGAATAGTCTATATACACAGCTGTTTATTGTTTGTTGATTTATATTAAAAACATTTTAAAATATAGACACAGTCTCAAAACTTTCCGGACAACCCTCGTATTATCAAAATATTAAAGCCTACATGACGTGAACGAATTGTGAGTCAAAAACCCCATATTTCCTTCAAAATCATTATAATTCAACATACAATTATACAATGGAAGCATGAGCTCCGGTCAACAGAAACTGAAATCGGACATTATTTAGCAAATCAGTTTAAATAAACCATATTTACAAACGCATTTTGAGCAACGTGACATGACTAAGATAAAGAGACATGTCTCAAGTGTATTGATAAGGGCTACCTCCCGATAAGTGTACGACGTATATATTTATATTAAATATGAAATATAGAATCAAAGCAAAATCTTCTGTTTTTCTCAGAAACAATAAGCTCGGCACTGGTTTCCCTTTCCCTGTACACGTTCATCAGGCCAAGACCTGACGGACGCCCAGTACCCTTTGTTCTCCTGAGTTATGTCGTTAACCCGTCGTATCACTGAAAAAGACCGTAAGATAAACTGATAGCGTTTGCGAATTGTTTCGTGTTAACCACTTAATTTTCGCGATAATTATCTACTTATCTAGTTAATACTCTTGATACTTTTTTTGGTAAGATAAATATCATAAGACTAAAAACAGGCTTGAAAGTGCAAATAACTGCCACCTATAACCCTATTAAGTTATACAACACTAAATTCATAACTAGTTTTGATTTGCGAATTCCACTTAATAAGTAACATTATAACTGGTTTACTAGAAAAGATTTGTGTTATCACTTATCTATAATGCACTTTTGGCTTCTAGCAGTAACTGGTTATCTAGTTATGGTTGGCGATTTTCACTTAGTTAGTAGTTACACGAATCTTATGTAGCTAACCAGTTAACATGTTACTTACTAAGTGGAATTTCAAACCATAACTTGATAACCTGTTAGCGCCTGAATCTGGAATACATGTATAGGTAACTGGTTACACGAATCTTGTCTAGTTAACCAGGGCCAGAGTTTTTTATCTTTAGATTTACGGGAGATTTTTCAAAAAGTTGGGTAAGGAGGAGGAAATAAAAATAAAAATAAAATGCATAAAATGTCCCAAAGGAGAAATAAATAAAAATAAAACGGATTTTTCTCCGATTTTTTTTTATTTTTTAAATCTTCTTATATCATGAAGACAAAACACACCTTACTTGTGTCAGCTATTTCATAGACTGAAAAAATGGTGATAGATCACCATAAAGTTTCAAAAGCATAATTAAAAGATCCTTTTAATGACTGAAAATATTGACCTCAACACTGTGAGTTCAAGGGCTCATTGAAATTAATTGTATATATTTGTTCGAATGCATCTATGCATATGAGGTGCATATATTATCAACCCATGGATTTTATGAAACATGTCAGTGTAATAAAGAAGTTTAAATGGCCAATTCTAACCTTTTGCCCACAATATAAGCATATCCTTTCCATTGTGAAGTAATCAAACATTGAACACAGTTTCAGACACGGTATAATAAGGAGGTCAAATGTGTTTTTCTGTCTTTAACGAAATAGCACCGTGACAATTTACCGTGATGTGGTTTTTATATAGAAAATATAACCAAAAAAAGTAGAAGCCCTGATGGAAATTCCTCTTCACTTCAAAGTTTGACAGGGTTTACGGATACACAGACAGTCAAAATCTACATTTATGTACTTCACCAAAGAAAATTCGGGAGCATTAAGATAAATTTTACAAGTGTTATATGTTTCAAAAAACCAGGTCTAAGAACTGATTTTAGAATCAGTCCTGAAAAATATCCTTCTAATTCCAGCTATGATCGTAAGTTATACAGTGAGACAGTTTTTAACACTGTATACTGCCACCTCTGTAAATAATATACTAGAGTATGTACGTAACAAGGCAATTGAAAAAGTGAATAAAGGGTTTATATTTCGTGGGATCTTGAATTCGTGGATCACCCAACCCACGAAAACCACGAACATTAATGCCCCACGAACATTAATGATTTCACAGTATGCCCGTTGGCAATAAGCAACAGATAAGTTTGACTTCTTGCACTGACTGCCAGATATCTTATGTTCAGATTTTTTCTCTTTTATCGGAAACACACACTATGTTATTATTACATCATTTTCAGTATTCTATAACGATTTAAATACTAAATCATTATTAAACTAATTAACAACTACGAATATCACGATACCTTGTGTTTTTCTCTTCAAATATGTGAATGTGAAGCAGTGTGTTCAATGCTCCCCAGAGTCAAATTCAGACAAAAATATCCATTTTGACTATGATGAACACGATATCATTTTGCAGTTTGTGTTTGTCAGAAGCTATACATTTTTGCGCTGTAATCCAATTCATCCTTGTTAATATACGACGTGCGCCAACGACTTTTAATAGACAATACAACCCACGAATTTCTGTCTCCTTATTTTGACCGGAAGTTTCGCAATCATTCCACGAAACGCGAACAACATACTGAATCTACAAAAAAATCACAATAAACACGCTCTAAGTTCACCACGGTTTTATTTAAATAATGAAACATAAACATCGGAACGTTTTTGTAGTAAAACATTTCTATATAGCTGCAGAAATTGTGAGAAATAAGGGGTATGACAAAAAGTACTTTCACTTTTGACAGGACGTTGTTATGGTAACGGGTACCTGTTCTGTTTCCCCGCGTATTTCCGACTGGTTTACGTGGTTTGTGCAGTAAAAAGACCGATAATGAATGACAATTAGTACACCAGTTGGTTCTGAGATATGGGTTATAGAACACTAATTTTATTTTTTTCTTAACCTTGGAGCAACGTTCGTCGGAAAAAATAAAAATAAAACTACGAAAATTAATTTTATTTTTATTTGGGTTTTGCCATATTTAGGTACGGCGCTCCCGTAAATCTAAAGATATAAAAACTCTGGCCCAGTTAGTAAGTTACTAACTAAGTGGAATTCGCAAATCATAACTAGATAAACAGTTAAAAGACAATTTACCTGTATTGCGATTCACGTGAACTACCATTTGTGAGCGGGACATTTTAGATCGCATGAATGCCACGCATTGATTTTTAAGCCTTAAAAAAACGTCAAATTACAACGTCTAGAAATGAGTTTCAAGTTGACGTTGTTTCAACTTTGATATTTCGTCGCTGTTTTTACCGTTGATTTGTTTTTGCTTTGAAAATGCCATCATTCATTCCTGCTTTTGTGTTACTGCAGTTAGGTTTCGTTAAGAAATAAATATAAATAAACATGTATTTGCCTTTTCCAAACAAAGCTTATTCTATGGAAACGAATGCTTTCGTCGCGCACGCGCAGAGTGGTATCAGTTAATATATCTTTAAAAAGAGACCACAGAAGGGTGATCATCATTTCATTATTTAACAATAATTTAAAGAGTCTTTTGTAAAGTTGCATACGAACTTAGTAGAATACATTAAAATTGCAGCACATTCGTTAAGTAAATAATCACTTCGCTTCAAATATTTAGAAGTAAAAGATTAATGCCCACTTGACCAGATATATATTTCTTGTTTATTATAGTCAATGCATGGAAGTTAATTCGTTTTATATGGACATACATGTGTTTATAACAATAAGTTTCCGTTCAAAATTTTATTAAAGTCTTTGTAAGGAAGTTTTTTTCCCGGATAATCATGTCATTATTATATGTTTCCGTTCATTCAAACACAAGTATACATTTCAAAATCCTATTAACGTCCTTGATTATGCATTGAAAGATTCATGAATTACTTATCTGTGTCACACATTCAAACAATCCCAACTGTTTACGAATAATATATCATGTTTGCTTAACAAATTTGTATTTAATTACATTATCATTGGAACAGTTGGATATATCGAACATTATACAAACATGGAGTTCTTGATATTTTTTCTGTTTGCATCCATAACATCCAATGTTTGTGTAGTGGGGGAAGACCTTGCTGTATTAGTCACGGCTTCTGAGACTGAGCAATACAAAAACGTGTGCCATGGATCATGTCAATGCGTCAACAGGAGCTTTAGACTCGTTGTTGATTGTTCACATGGTCAGCTTCAGGCAATACCCACAGATCTACCAGAAAACACGACAGAACTGCAGTTTTCGTATAACAAGCTCAGTGCCTTGAAGAGAGCAATGTTTTATAAGCTTACGAAGCTTGAAATACTGAACCTAAGTTTTAACGAAATTAACGACATTGAACCGGATACATTTTCTGACCTAGGAAAATCTCTGACTTCTCTCTACCTAACATGTAACAGAGTTCCATACAAGGAAAGGTTTAAGAGAGCGTTAACACCGATGTTACGTTTACAATCCTTGTACATACAGCAATGCTTGGAAGACATTAAAGACGGTGAAACATTTCCAGCGCATGAATTGAAGCAAATGCCACATCTCACTAATCTTTCAGTGGATTTAATAAATAAAGAAGGGTTTCCTTTATATCTGGACAGCCTTAAATATATGGACATCTAGTACCATAAACTTGACCCGGTCAAGTCAGATCCTCATTTCAGAGGAACAAACAGATGCAACTTGCCAACACTCACTAGGGATGTGCTAGCCAACCTAACGAATGTCCGTTTGCTGCGACTGAACAGCTGCAATATTTCAATAGCTGACATTGATTGCCTTGTAGATTTTGACAATATAACAACCTTGGATCTTTCGTTCAATGTGAACTTGGGATTTACGGCATTGCCAGGAATAATGTCCGGACTTCAAAATAAAGACATTGAGGAACTAGTAATTCATCAAATCCATGATGCATATGGTGACTGCACCAAAATAACCAAAGAACAACTCAAATACTTCCAAAATGTTACAAGCTTACGAAAACTTATAATGAGCTCGAACAGATTGTCGACATTTGAAATAGATTCGATTAAGTTTTTCCCAAGGCAGTTTCAATATCTTGATGTTAGTCAAAATTTAATGCTCTTGGGGAAGTATTTGACAGAGATAATTACTGGAAAATATCTCATGAACATAAAGTTTCTCAACATTTCCTCCCAAAGAATAAGATACGGAATTAAACCGGAATTCCTCAGTACGACATTCTTCGTCCAAGATATGTGGCAGAATCGTCTTACTATGGCGAATAATACGGACTTGTTATGTCCCAATTGTAATACGAATACAAGTCATGTCGTCGTACCGTTACCGCAGCAGATTGAAGTATTTGACATAAGTCAACTGGACATGGATATCGAGGTTTTCAATTTGTGTATGTGTGAGCCTAACAGTCATAAAGAGTTTTACATGCGGCAAAACAAATTCAGAAAAATTGATGGTCCGCTGATGGGTATGAAACATGTGCAGCTACTCGATTTGTCGGATAACTTTTGCGTAAATTTATCTTCTGGTGTGTTTCATTTTCTTCCTTATTTGAGACGGCTGTTATTGTCGGGAAACTTGCTAAGTTATTCATTGGAACGTGACAAACCTGGTCTAACATTTCAGAGCTTGAGTCTGCTTAATGAACTTGACCTTTCATTCAACAGATTGCGATACCTTCCTTCTGATATATTCAAGGGTTTGACAGGTTTGGAAATCTTGAAGCTGAACAATAACAAACTGAAAACATTCGCAGTTAATATGCAGATGACGACACGCCTAAATATTTTACTCCTAAATCACAACAATTTGAGATATATTCCGCAACTTCAAATGAAACAGATCGACAAAATCATGCACCATAAATCGCAGCGAATAAACTTGGCGAATAATAATTTCCAATGCAATTGTACAGACATTGAGTTTGTTCGATGGATTCAGCAAAAAACTGTGAACCTTGTTGATGATGAGACCTACCGATGTACATACATAGACGAAACAACTAAAAATCTTACCGGGTATAGCCTCGTGCACGATCTAGAAAAGGAATGTGCCAGCTACACCCTCCTGATAGTTGTAGCATCAATTCTCATGTCAGCGTTTCTGAGCATTTTGACTGGCGGCATCATATATCGGTATCGTTGGGACTTGCGATATTTGTATTATTCCACCAAGTTTCGTATGAAGGGGTACATTCCGGTCGACGTTGATGAGGATCGGTTTAGATACGACGTATTTGTTTCATACAGTGATCAAGAAAGACATTTTGTCGTTGTTGATCTATTGCATGAGTTAGAGGAATCACGGTCTTTGAAATTATGCATCCACGAGCGAGATTTCTTTGTCGGTGGCATGGTGACTGAAAATATCGTCTATGCCATAAACAACTCTAGAAAAACTCTGTTACTTCTTTCAAGAGGGTTCATCGAGAGCCACTGGTGCAGATACGAGTTGAACATGGCCAGGATGGAGGCGATCAAGACTGGAAGAGATGTCCTGTGTACCGTTAAGATGGAAGAAATTATGCACGATTATCTACCGTTAGAAGTGATTGATGCCATTAGGAGTCATACCTACATCCAACACCCGGGGGAGAGAGAACACATGGACATGTTTTGGGACAGGCTATATGCAGCAATTTCTGGATAAATTGGTAAACCGCCCTTACTGAAATCAAAAATCAACTTTCACGCCACATGTTAATTCTTATGATATACAGAAAAGATACTAAGGCATTTATGCTTACTAATGACATTTTTGGAGGTATTTACGTGAATAAAACGTTGAAGCAAAGCAATGGTAAGCAATCCCACCTTTTTTCAGAGTTCTCCAAATATGTATTGGCTGAAATAGATATTGTTTATAGGTAATGCATTTCCCTTTCAAAGGAACATGTTTTCGATCGTACCGCTGAAATATGTACGCGTAGGAAAATGAAGCAATATGATTACATGAAGATATGTTTGGACTTAAGATTGTCTTGTTTTTTGTTGCAGTGTGTTACTTGGCTGTCTTTTATGAATGACAATACATGCATATAAATAATGTAGATCAAATTGAAAACGATGGTTGTAATGCAAATAAAGCCTAATTCTGTTCAAAGGCAATTAACAAAAGCCCAGAGGCTCAATACACTTACACTTGTATTAAGTGTATTGATTTGACATTAAAAAATGCACACTTACTTTTAAAGAAGATTAACCAGAATTATTATTATTTTTTTTATTTTCCTAAAAGGATGAGTAGATGTCGAAAAAAACACGGCATTTCTTCCTTTTGCGACTATAGTACTCCACAGTAAATCAGTTAGCAGTCACCAATAATTTAATATTTTTGCACTGTCTGCTATTAAATACACGGTAACAATTGATATCAGTTTTTAATATTTTCCTTTAATGCATTATTTAGTAAGTAGTTAAAAGTTCATAAGTCAAAATTGATGTTTGTGATATTTATGTATGTATTGATTTTTAATTAGTGTGTCACTTTAATGGATGTCATTTTAGTTCACCAGTGGTTTTCTTAGTAATCACTTCTCCCATTACAGTTTGCCCATCCATGTTTAAGAGCAATACACACACACATATATATATATATATATATATATATATATAAGACCTTAATCCCTTTGCATTGTAAGAAGAAACTACTTAATAATATATAACTTTATTATAAACAACGTGTCATGAGTAGAACGCAAAGATAAAGAGACATGTCTCAAGTGTATTGATAGCGGCTACCTCCCGCTAAGTGTACGAAGTATATACAAAGTATATATATATACGGCACCGTTCGAACACTCGGTAAAACGTGGCTTCGTTCACATCTAGGCATGCACGGAAAGCATGGTTCACTTGCTCGATATGTAGGATAAGTTCAAGGGACTCGCTCATGTTTTGTAAACTGCACTCTCGACTTTATGACGAAAAAGTGTGGCAAATAGTTTTGGAGTGTTTAAACTAATAGTGGGCGGCTAAGCATAAACCCATATACTAATTTCAAATTAAACTCGCTATCATTTATTTAAACCATTTTTTTCAACATCTATTCATCCTTCATCCAAAAATATTAGGAATTCTGATTAAAAAACATGAAACTTTGCACACATATAAAACATCACCTACTGATTATTTTCAGATATGGACCCAAGTCAGCAGCGCCCCCTGGTGATCGTGGTCGTAAATTTGGAGTACTCAGATTATTAACAATATCCCACACGCCTACTGACATCTCATCTGCGAAAACAGATGTTCCTGCTTCTGAAAAGTGTTTGTGCAAAGTGACAATCGTTTTACTTTAATTTTTTTAAAACCGTTGTAAGAATTGTATGCATAATTCCACGCATATGTCGAGTAAGATGTTAAATTCATGTGTGACTGTCCTACTTACTCAGTTAATTTTAATGAGATTTCTTTTTAACATTAAGATACAAATTGATATGTTGTTAAGCATTGATGTGTTAAATTAATGTATTATATTCATGTATCTGTATGTTTTCGTATTACATTTTATTAAGTACCATTTTTGAAATAACAAAAAATCATGCTTACTTTTCCTTTAAAGCATTTTTAAAACGACCATTTATTTCAGTTAAATGTCATGATGAAAAACTGTAATGATGCTTTTAACAGTATGTATTTTTGCGGTACTGAAATATGTTTTCTCATATGTGTTTGATTATTATTTGCATCACTTGTTTTAATTGTGTGTGTGGGTGGTCTTTCAGAAGGCCACATTGTAAATAAGACGTGTGTAATGTTTCTTTATAATATGACGCATATGTCTTAATGTGTTACCTTCTTTAAATGAATACAATGCATCCGCAGATTGACAGCGTTTGATAACAAGTATTTAACGTTCCAAAACATTCCCTAAACTCATTATAATTAAACTTTTGCTCCATACTATTATGTTTACGTAATGAATTGACGTTGTACAATTCCATCAGAAAAAAAGGCCTGCTGATCTGTTGAACATGTGATTTGAAATGTATCCAACTATAAACAGTCCTGTATTTTACAAAAACTGTTAACTTTAAGCTAGATTGAGATATGAATAAAACGGCATCCGAGTCGCTTGTAGACCATCACAATCTCATCACACTACTTACTCTTTAACACAGACACCGGGCAGTATGAGTAAGAGCTTAAGTTTTGACTGTTTAGCACGTGATTGGACATAATATATCATGATTTAACCACAATATTTACACATACTAGCAAAGATAATATCATCAACAGTTATAATATGCCGACGATTGGAATCTTCACATTTTACGAAAAATGTAAACAGCTTGCTCAAACATGAAAAAACTCGATATAAATGCGAACCATAACCAGACGCAGATGCCGCTTTCAGTCATGGCAAGGCATATTGAAACCAACAATAAACAAGAACAACAATCTTATTAGTAAGGCTGAACAGTAGAAGAAATTCGCACAAACAAACGCACAAAGTCGGCTAAAAACGCAACTGTACGCAATTATCGGGAGCCTCATATATTTTTAAAATATATTTATTTTTTTCAAAGCGAAATTTTTCGCGAAGTTGCGATGATACTGTAAAAATTATTCTTGCTGAAAATGGCAGAAAATTGCTTAATAAATACCCTGTTAGTCCTTTTTAAAAAATATGGCCAAGTGTAGTTATAAAGTCAAAACAACAACGTCCGATGATACACGTTTTATTGTTAGCAATTATTTGTTTCTTAGTTCCAATTAATTTCATCTATTAAAGAAGAGCAAAGCTGACTCTGAGATCTTAAGCTGGCAGACTGTCTGATCTCGGTCCGTAGACCTGAAGATTTAAACCCAGTTCCATTCTCGACTATCCTAACGAGAAGCAGACTCCAAAACTCTAAAATTATCCCTTAAGCTCTTGATAAGTGTTTTTATATTTAAAGCATTTAAAGTATTTTTAGTTTTCGTGGACACGAACTCCTTTCCATTATCACTCAGGAGATATACCATAGACCCAAAAGTCTTGAATACCTCGTCTACTAGAATTGTTAATATCGTATCACTTGTTTTATCTGGGATTGGGTCACAGAGTATGTATGAGGAATACAGACAAATAAATGACAAAATGTAAACAGATCCCGCGATCGTGCGGCTATAAGGCCCGGACAAATCCACTGCCCATTTGCAACCCGGTAAAGTACGAGGTATATCCATTTCCCCCATTGGTGGTTTAACGGCTTTAAGATTCCTTTCCTGACAGGTAACACACTTTGAAACATAATCGTTTATCCTCTTGTACATATTGGGACAGTAATACCTAACTTTCATGTTATCGTAAGTTTTATCTAAACCCAGATGCCCAAAATCATGAAGCCCTTTAATCATTGTCATAACGAGGTGTTCTGGTACATACAGCCTTAATCTAGGGGATCCATCTGCGTCTGATATAAAATACATAATGTCGTTTATTACGATTAGTGATTTGTCTAATGTTTTGTTTCATTCACAACTATCAAGTTTGTTTTATCAATTCTGTCATGTTTTCATCTTTCCTCGGTTCTGTTTTGGTATCTAAATCGATTAACAATGGTTTCTCTCCAAATCATACAATGGCAATTCAGGTGCGACATATTTCGAGGGTCAACATTGCTACTATCAATGATATTAACGCTGTGGCAATCTTGGCTTAATTCAAAGTTTTCTTCATTCTAGCAATGGTTATTCGGTCTACGACTCAATAAATCTGCAATAAAATTTTGTTTCCTAGGTAGATGTTCAATATCGATGTTATAAGACGAGATTGTCATCTGCCATGAAGCAATCTTTCTATTTTTAAAGGGACTGCCGAGCAGATAACGCAGAGGCATGTGATCTGTTCTAACTAGAATTTGTGAACAACTTATCCAATGATGCAATTTCTCCAAAGAGTAGTGAATAGCATAACATTCTTTTTCTACAGTGGACCAGTTTATCTGACATTTAGAGAGTTTATGTGAGAGGAAATAAATAGGATTTTCAAAAATCTCGCCATTTTCTTTGTGTTTTGTACTAAAACTGCGCCTATCGCGGTCATAGATGCATCTGTATTCAAAATGAATCACATCTGGATATGCTAGCAACGGTACAACAGTCAGACTTTCATTCATAAAGTCGAACACCTTTTGACAATCTGTCGTCCACTTAAACCTAGCGTACTTCCTAGTAAGATCTACAATTGGTTGACTAATTTCAGCAAAGTTTGGGACGAAACGACGACAGTATGAACCAATTGCAACAAAACTACGACATTCCCTAACATTTGTGGGTGGAGCAAGGCTTTTAATGCTTTCTACTTTCTTAGGATCTGGCTTTACTCCTTCAGGCGACACAATAAACCCTAAGTGACTAGATTCTGATTTCATTAACTGACATTTTTTCAGGGACAATCGTAACTTATGCTTTTTCATAGCTGCGAACAATTTTTCGATAGTTGTAGGTGCTCCTCAAGAGTATTTGACCATACAATTATGTCATCCATATAGAAAGAGCAAAAGTGTTCTAATCCCTCCAAGGCAAGTGTCATCATTTCACAAAAGTACGAAGGATAATTTTTTAAGCCGTACGGAGAACGTGAGAAACTGAACTGACCCCTAGAACACGTAAATGCTGTGTAATCCCTACTACTAGGCTCGATCCCGACAGCGAAAAATCCAGATTTAAGATCAAAGGTACTTACGAATCGACAACCCCCTAGTTTTTCTAATATTTCATCAATTGTTGGAAGCCGATAGACATATGATTTAGTTACTGAATTTAATTTCCTAAAATCAACGCACACCAGTTTTGTACCATCTTTTTTTATCAACTACTACTACACTAGAACTATAATGACCCCGAGACCTTGAAATGATACCAGCCTCTTCCCACTCTTTAACCGTTTTGTCAACCTCTCTCTGGTCCCCCGGTGATAATCTGTATGCCTTATTTTAATAGGTTTGTCATCTGTTAATTCTATTTTCATTTCAATCAAACAACTGGGAACTACATCAGCATCCTTAAAAGCAAAAACATCTAAATTATCCAGTACTAGATTCTCTACAATTCTCCTGTGTATTGCATCAGCGTGTATTAGAGCCTTAATTTCGGAATTAAGAGGTCGGTCTTGTTTAGACTGTGCGTTATCGTTACATTGACTCCAGCCGGAATGTACGGCATGTATATAATATTTATCATTAATCGATCCTAATTTTCCCACGACCAGACATCGTTTCAACCTTATATACCTGTTTGTAAAGTTTGCTATTCCCACAGGGATCCTACGGGAACTCGTTAGTCTGACAATCGAATTATTGAGTTCTACAACAGGTTGATTAGATATATAATGGTCATTTAATGGTTCTAACAGGTAATAGTCCTCTGAAGATAAATCGCTTCTTTTCTTAACCCTGGCATTAGTAACATATGAACTGTTTGGAGGTAATGTAATTGAATGGGTGAGTCGGCAAATTGAATTTACATGTTTATCTAATTTTTAAGTAACATAAACACCTTTAATTCTAATGCATCCTAGATCGAAATACATTCGGACGCCATTTTTGTTTAACCATTCATCCCCAAGAATAATGTTCCTGTTAATCCCTTCTACTACAAAAAAGCTATGTGTGAGTTGTAAATTTTTCATTTCAAATGTGAGTTCAACTTTCCCTTTTACATTTAATGAATCACCACTTACGAACTCCAACCGAGCTGATATTTTTCGTAATTTTGGTTTGTTAATTAAACTTTGATAAAATCTCCAACTAATCAAAGATGTACTGGCACCTGAATCAATTAAAACTCTTACAGAATGTTTTCCCATTTTAAGTAAACAACTATTTGGATTCCCCTTTAAATTGATACCATAACGTTCATTCATTTTGACTGTGGTGTCGGCTTCATTACACTTTGGTCTTTCTAGTTTAAATTTATCTGGCAGTCAACCATTCTGTGACCAATTTTGCCACATTTCCAGCAGTTATTGTCCATGCGCCTATCCAAAGGCTTGTCATCGCGCCTATAATTCTGTCTGTCATCATGTCAAATTTGGCGTCTGTCGTCATACCTATTATTCGGTCTGTGGCGGTTAACGTCCCGTCTACCATTATAATTTCGCCGCGCATGATCAATTTCCATGGGGACTTGATCTCTTGCAAAACTTGGGCGGTCAACCCTTTCAAGTCGGTCAGGTTGCAATTTCCTAGCAGCGCATTTGTACATAATGGTCTGTTCTCTCAGCGCGATTGCGTACGCGTCATCAAATGCTCGCGGGTTATTTCTCTCTACTTGCGCTCTAATGTCCCTATCCCAAATTCCCGAAAGAAATACGCTCAGTAGTTGCGACTCTATTGTCGGCTTTTTTGAGATCATTTTGTTTAGGGTAAGCCTTTTCTGAGAGACCTAACAATCTTTCTGCGTAAAATTGAATGTCTTCGTCGCGTTTCTGGCGCATGCTAACTGGCATCTCGAATGCCTTCGGTTTATCTACTATCGGCGAGAATCTACTAGCGAGATTATCTTTTAGATTTGCCCATGTTGTCTCACCTTCATCCGAGTCTAAATATCGTTTTATGTAATCCAATAGGACACCCGTACTGAGCTGATATGATAACAACTGCTTTCGTTTGTCGCTACTATTATTGAGAAATGCGTGTTTATCTACGTCTTTTATCCAATTTTCAAATGCCTTCGGGTTTCCCTCAAATACCTTAATATGGGACACGTTTCCATGCGATTTTTACCTATATTCCTGGCCTTCACACCCTATATCTATTTCCCCAATTTTCTCGGTAATGACCTGCGCGCATTGTACTAAGTTTCTATTATTGGACTCAATATGTTGCGCATGCTTCATGAGACAATTAGAATTTTCATTAAGAGCCTGCATCATCATTTGTTGTAACTCCTCTGCCATTCTTAGCATGCTCAATAATAATAGGATGAACTAAGATATTTTAATAAAGTAAACCCAATTTAAGGAAACGTAATAGTGACTAATCTTCTGTCCTTCCTTCCTTCGCGTTGTGTTTCCGATCCTTGGTCACGGTCCACCAATTTAAGTCCTGTAGCACCCTCACTATTAAACCGCGTCCTATACACTAAGCCGTTCAATCGTATAGTTATAAAGTCAAAACAACCACGTCCGATGATATAAGTTTTATTGTTAGCACTCTGAGATCTTAAGCTGGCAGACTGCCTAATCTCGGTCCGTACACCTGAAGATTTAAACCCAGTTACATTCTCGATTAGCAGGCTCCAAACTCTTCCTTAAGCTCCGGATAAGTGTTTTTATATTTCGCAATTGACCCAAATTGCAGTTGACGATCAGAAGTGTTTCCTTATTTTCCTTCATAGTTTAACGATATCAGGTGATACATTTGACCTCACGTGACCATACTCAAAGTATCTTACTGGCTATCGCAACAAAGGGAGCTTGTCAATCAATATATCTAGTGACGTCAAAGTGGACTAGACCAAACCCCTTTGATAGGATTTTAGTAAACAAGGTAATTAAGCTCATCTCTAGACAGTATTTAGCCGTTGACCTTAGCCCTTGCTGATTGATCTTCGATGGTACCAAGTTATATATGAGTTTATCAGAAAGCAGATCATTTGATAATTATTATTCAAGCCTTAGGGTCGTAATTAACATATGATAAAGAGATTAACCTTTCCATCTATTCTTAGGATACCTAAATGACACCTGCCGGTAAGGGTAATGAAGCTCCCAATGAAAATAACGCTATGGCATTTTGACCACTTAGTAGCTAAAGAAACGAGTAATGACCTTAGCAGATTGGCGAGGGTCATTGTGTTACACCAAGCGCTGAAAGAACATCGGACACACACGGCTTTTTCACTAAATAGTTTAGTGAAAATTTTCATTTGATATAAATTTACTCTTCCTTTTAGTCAGTGGGTCAGCAGGTTTTAAAATCTAGTAAGCACAGTCACTAGTTCAAATTAAGGAATACCGGTTGTTTTTTAAATCAGTGGTAGGTTACTAGGGGGCAAAAAACACAGTTATTAGTTTAAAAAATGCACTATATCATTGATAACAGTTTTATTTGACCTAGGACCAGGAATTCCAGTACTAGGTCGCCATTGACAAGTAAATAACCAGCAGTCTTATCGGAACTCCGTTGCCATTTTCAATCAAAACCAAATCGGATGTATGATTGTACATCAGAAGTAGTTTGTTAATTGCATAATTAATGCTCTTGATGAGATGTACTGTTTAAACATGTAATTAGTATTGCTATGTTCAAATGATTCCAGTAAAGTGTAGCATATCATAAGTGATAAATATTTTGAGTAAAGTTAGGTTTATTAAGGTTAAACTGCTTAATTACTTTGGGATTTACTTGCTGCGTAATTAAATGTAAAGAATTCTTACATTACAAACTGTCATACACATCTGTGATTGTTTAGTCTGGATAATGGCCGAGAAATTTCGATTGTCCGCAGTCTTTTAAATGTTACAATTGACTGGATTTAGTGATGTGTGGACATTCAGAGACTCTTTGGTCAATGTGCTGCTTTTCATCGGACAATATTAACTCAGACTAATGGACCTCTACACTAGGCAATGGCGAGAGGGAGTTCAGGCGTCGTCTGCATTGTCACTGTTTAGTGCACTTAAACCAAACTTGAATATGTCTCGATATCTGTCAGTTAAGATAATGTTAAACATCGACAAGAGTTATGTAAACTTAGATTGTCTTCGCACAAACTATTCGTAGAACAAGGACGATAAACAAACATTGCAAGAAGTGATCGGAAGTACAGTATTTGTGGAAATAATGACATAGAAGAAGAATTTCATTTCGTTCTTATTTGTCCAACATAGGGAAATTCATGAAAAATATATTCCTTTGTATTATCGGAGAAGACCGAATATGTTTAAATTTTTAAATATGCTGAATACAACGAAACAACACTTACTTCACAAAATAGCAACTTATTTGATAAAGGCAAATAAGGTAAGGAACTCTGCAATCAGCATTCCTTTGTGATATGTTACAATTTGAATTAGACACTCTCATGTGAATTAACTTATTATTTTGTTTTCTGTGTTTGCATTTTTATCTATGTTATTATTTATCTGTATACCATTTACATACATGTATGTTTGAAAAAAATGTATAATTGATAATAAGCTGCACATGCTTGCATCAGATAAACTTTATGTTAAGTTATAATAATTTAGTTCGCATAATAAATCTGGAACTATTTGATATACGATCCTGCAACAATATATATAGTGGTATGTTGCAGATGATGACTATTGTTTTAGTTATTGTTTACCAAACACCTCTTGTAGTGAATTACTTTAAATCTCTCTCTCTCTCTCTCTCTCTCTCTCTCTCCCGCTATCTCGTTCGCATTAAGTACAGATGACTCATTAGGTTTTATCGAGAAAATGAACATTAGGCCTAACAAATGCTTTCAGTAAGGGAGGTTTATAAAGTTTATTAGGAAAGTGCTGTATGCAGCCTGTTCAAGAACATGGTCATGTGTTCTCTCCCCTCCGGAAGTTGGATATAGGTATGATTTCTAATGACGCCAATCACTTCCAATGGCAGGTTGTCATGCATGATTTCTTCCATCTTAACGGTACACAGGACATCTCGTCCAGTCTTGATCGCCACCATCCACGCCATGTACAACTCGTATCTGCACCAGTGGCTTTCCTTAACCATCTTGAAAGAAATCTCGCTCGTGGATGCATAATTTCAAAGACCGTATTTCCTCTAACTCAAGCACCAGATCAGCAACGACATAATGTCTTTCTTGATCACTGTATGAAACAAAAACGTCATATCTAAACCGATCCTCATCAGCGTCGACCGGCATGTACCCCTTCATACGAAACTTTGAGGAATAATAAAAATATCGCAAGTGCCAACGATACCGATATATGATGCCGCCAGTCAAAATGCACAGAAACGCTGACACGATAACTGATGCCACTACTATGAGGAGGGTGTAGCTTGCACATTCCTTTTCCAGATCGTGCACGAGGCTATACCCGGTAATATTTTTAGTTGTTTCGTCAATGTATGTACATAGGTAGGTCTCATCATCTACAAGGTTCACATTTCTTTGCAGAATCCATCGTATAAACTCAATATCCGTACAATTGCATTTATTATTCGCCAAGTTTATTAGCAGCGATTTATTGTGCATGATTTTGACGATCTGTTTCATTTGAATTTGTGGGACATACCTCAAATTTCTTGAAAGGTGCGTGAAAACATTTTTATGGTGACATTTGAAGCGAGAAATAATTAATTAGCATTTTAAATATTGCCACAAGACAAGGTTTCTATGATGCTACAAACATCAGCCTTCAACAAGGGAGGTATTACAATGTGATGACCATTTAAAAGGAGTTCCATACGGGTACTTGTTTAATCTTTGCCCGTGGGCAAGATAAGATTTTTTAGCATGATCTACTTATCTGAGGTGGGAGAAAGAGTTACCAAACTTATCTAAGTATGTTTAATTGTTGAGTATTGTTTCAAGTCTCAATGCAAGACATCAAAAAGTTGCTGTAAATATTTGCAAATGTGTAACTAGAATTTCTGAGGCGAATAATAAAGGCCCATGATTTGCATTATATTCAAAAAAACATTATCTTACTCCATTAATTAAATAGGTTGGATAGTTGGAAACAGATATTTTAAGTTTCAATGCAATTCATGGTGTATTTGCTGAACTTGCAAATTCCTAACCAGGGTGTAACGCAGCCACGGCCGCCAACACTGACGTAGCCGCAGCCAGGTTGTGTAGAATAGCTTTCTTATTCTTTGAATAGACAAGCTAATAAAAATGAAACTGGAATGAGCCAGTACTTTTATATGACAAATTTAAGGTTCAGCAAAGGAACATCATTTCAGAGTTAAAAGTTGAAGTATGACCTCTCGTGTTTGCCACAGATTTATTTCAAAAATTATATTTTTTTAAGGGCTAGTCCAGTACAACACATAAACAACAGGGGGACGGCAATTATTTTCTAAGTATATGGGTGGGTGACTTTTTGCTAATTTTAACCCCAAAAGGTGAATTTGCTTCTGTTGGGGGAGGGAGGGGGGAGATAATTTAAAAGCACCTTCCCCTCGGGAGCTATATGTTTAAATGGGATACCCCTAATGATTTCAGGACAATAGAGATGCTACTATGAGATATGAATAACAAAAGCTAGGGCCAGTTATTACATATGTTGATCAATACTGTCATATAATTGTAATAAGTGAATTAAAGTTAAGCCAGAATTCAGATATTTTAAAAACAAAATCAAGTTCATACCATCTGTGATGTTTCTACAGGGGGGGGGGGGGGGTGCGGTTAGGTTTCTATACAAACCCAGTGACACACGGGTGGGGCACTCACTTGTTTGTCTACTACCTGGGATGGCAGTGATGCAGGAAGTAAATTTAATGTTTGATGAAAAATGTGTTTTCATTTTCATTTAAATATAAACCCAAATTCACAGTTACATCACGCGATTGTGACATGAAATAAACACTGCATCTCAGTAAATGTAATGGCATTATTTTGCAACTGAAGAAAAATAATATAGGCCATACCGTAGGTGTAAACAATGTAATTTAACCATTTCAGCCACCATTTTGCTTATAGCGCACTAGCTGTACCTATTTATATAACAATAAGTTTTCTTCATAATTCCAAAAGATTAGGGAAAAATGTACAGTAAAGATGTTGAATGTATGGACTATTTTCTTGTTATTTATAAGAAAAATCGCATGAGAAGTTATGAACTGGGTGTTCCCATAGGTTCATGCCCCCGAAGGTGTACCCAGCTCAATTTCTTGTGTACGGGCTGTTACTTTCTCTTGTATGGACAGATTTTAAAATAACTTGCCACAAGTGCACCATATAAAGACGCTGTGTTCCTACATTCAAGTTTAAGGTTACACTTTGACTAAGTGTTTGAATACTATAGAATGCTGCATATAGGTCTTAGAGTATAGGTGGTTGTATCTGAGCTGTATGGCTTAAGTATGGACAAAGTTTATGATAACCAGCCACATGTTTTTGACATACCAAGAAGATGTGTTGTGTGCCAGACCCATGTCCCTACCTCACATACTATGACAGTTCTTGTTTATCTTCCATTTCAGTTGTTTGTTAAAATTTCATGAATGATCTTCCTTTATATTTGAATTTCAATACTTATTTTAAGTGAACACACATTTCAGATACGAGTGAAGATGAGGGCGCTGCTGATAATGAACTTGAAGAAGATATGTAGGATTGTGAAGGTAAACTAATAGACTATTTGTAAACTCATTATTTTAGGATCATTATGACATAAGGTTTGAGATAGCCAAGCACCAAATGCTTGTGGTCAGGCACAGCAAATAAGGGCTTTGGTTGTATTCACTAAGCATCTTGTTGACATTTTAGATCACAAAGCACCAAATGCCTAGGTACATGCAAAGCAGCCAGGGGCGGGGGCTGTATTCACTAAGCATCTTCTTTAATGACCATTATGACATAAGGTTTTATATCACCAAACACCAATTGCCTGTGTTCAGGCACAGCAAATAGAGGCTTTGGCTGTATTCACTAAGCACCTTGTTTAATGACCATTGTGACATATGGGTTTAGATCACCAAACACCAAATGCCTGTTTCCAGGTAGGTACAGCAACCATGGGCTGGGGCTGTATTCACTAGGCATCTTGTTTAATGACAATGAGTTACAGCAAAGTTTCTGAAAAGTTTGAAAAAGTGTTTTTTTCTATCTCAAATAGTTGTATGTAGTTATATTTTTGGAGATTATTATTTATTTATTTTAATTTATGTTATTATTTAATTGGTTAAAATTACTACATAATTAAATGAGTCATGCAACAACAAAGACTTCTTGGTTTTATTGTCCCTTGAATTAATTCTCAATTTTCCCTTTCACACAATCGCTAGCATTAGTTAATCGGCAACGTCCGGTACGTAACATTCCAATTTTTACATGAATCTGATTTTTTTTTTGTAATTTATTTGGTGTAACTAATGAAACTGCATAACTCTGATCATATGTCGACCTGAAAACTCGATTTTTGATGAAAATTTTCGATGTAACCGATGTAACCGGTTGTAACCAATGTAACCGCGTAACCCGCTATTTCAGATAGAAAAAAACAACACTTTTTCGAAACTGTGCTGTAACTCATTGTTACTAATGTAACTGCATAACTCTGATCATATGTCAAACTGAAAACTCGATATTTTGTGGTTGAACTTTGACTTTGTTTTTAGTGTATGTAATATGTTCTATTTATTTGGCTGTAACCCATGTAACTATAGCGTGAGAAGGGTTACAAAATTCGAAGCTCTCATTTTATGGGCCGATTTTGGGCGCTAATTGATCTCTTCTGTGATAGCTCTAGTTTTTATTAACTTTATTTAATATACATTCTTTTATGTTAATAATATCAATACACTTTTTTTAGTAAATAAGACAAAAAATGACTAAAGCTATGTATCATGAATTCCGGCGCAGAGTACAAAGTGCTTATGACGGGCTTATGCTTGAATAGTGCTATAATTTTGCTATATGAAACTTGCTCAAGATATGTGTCTATGAAATCTAGATTGTGTCTGATTATATATTGTTCGTATCAGGACAAAAAGATTGTGACAAGGTCAAATATTGGAAAACCTTTGTTACACTTAAGGCCAGATTTCCTATCCAAATAGCACTGAATCAAAGCATGGCAATCAAAGCATTATGCCAACTCAGTCCATGGATTAATTCCCATCTATATACATATAGGTTAAGAATATGAATTGTTTGTGATTTGATACTACCGGTACTTGCTGATCATGCTGGATCTATTTGGTCTTATCTTGTCCGCCGCTCACCTTGGAGATTTTGGGCTTGATACTTCTATCAAAATAGCACTGAATCAAAGCATGGTTAAACCATATCAGCCCATTGGCTACTTTCCAAACCATATGTAGGTTTTTCAGATGAATAGTTTGTGATTTAAATATATTTGTTGAACATACTGGGTCTATTTGGTCTTATTTCTTTGTTTTCATTTTCACGGCATTGGATAATGCCTTGGTGCATACACACCTTTGGGGTCTAAATAAGTGGTCCTTATAATGCCATATGGCTCTCAGTGGGTTTACTAGTTCTTTATTAATCTTTGTTCAGTCAGAAATTGGCCTTATTTAAGGGTAAGAGTGGTCTGGTCGCCTCTCATCCAAGATGTTAAGGGATTAAATACCCACCAGGGGGACTTTCTCATGGCCTCCCAAAATGGGCATCAATCTTGGTTTCTACCCAGAACATGGACTCAAGCATGATTAACTTGAGTCTAAGCATTTTGCATACGCAGCAGCAACAACCTTGGCAAGTGAACAATTAAAAATGGGAAAAAAGAATAAATCTTAACATTACTCTGGAAAGTATCTTTTAATTTACAACAGTTTATAGTTTATGTCACAAAGAATTGTTCTTGTGTTGTCATTTGATACATTTGTTTATAATTTAACAACTTTATGAAAATTGATAAAATCAGTCTTGATGATTAGGTAATTTGATGATTTATAGAAATAATTACCATGAATGTTGCTTAAGAAAATGTACAATTTGCAGTGCTTTATATTTGAAATGTCAAATCACAAGTTATCAGGCCTGTTGAAAAGTGTATGAAACAATATATTTCATGATGGCAAGTAAATAACATTTCTATAAATAGAATTGCTATGATTTTACACACTAAAGGAGTATATACATGAAAGTATTTCAATATCTTGTGGTTGAAACAAATGTAATTGACCTTTAATGCATTTATTACAAAGCAAACATGGTTATGTTTATTCAATAGAGTTGTGCACAAAAATACTATTTCAAGAAACTTAGTATTTAACATAACTGTTTTGTACATGTATTAGGGTCTTTGTCAAAGATTATACAAACATATTAATGATACAAAATTACAGATGCCAATCAAAAACACTTTTCACAACTTGTTAATGTTCATCTTTATTCACTCTATATCCTTGATTAACCACTAATTATTCCTGTAGTTCCATCACCAGAATGTCATTTTGTTCTCCCCCTACGATGAGCCTACCAGTGTGGGTGCTGTGCAAAACTGCCCTTGGTTTGTTGATGCCATCTCCCTCCCTGACCAGTGTGGCCAGCTTCTTCCTGCCTTCATGGTCAATCTGCACCACTGTATGGGATTTATGTGAGCACACAAACACATGTCCAGCCACACTCACATGTACTCTGCAAGGCCAGTGAAAGTCAGGGTCATTCAGTGTAGCCAGAATGTTGCCTGATATGTCAAAGGTGACAATCTTGTTTTTGCTGGAAGCTGGAACGTATAACTTGCTGCCATCTGTGCTCAAGGCAAATGCTTTCACTGTACATTTCCCAGATGTGTCCTCGTATATTTTGTTGACCAGGCTTCCATCTGTTGTGTATAGATACAGGGCGGTAAGGGAGCCCACATACAGCTTGCCCTCATGGTGCTTGATGGAGATACATAAATGGTCAACTGAGAGCTTCCTGGTCATCTTGATGGTGTCAGCAGACACAGTGAGAAAGTTGATCTCATGCCTGTCAGTCACATTGTCAACAGCTACAGCCACTTGATGGTCTGAGATGTGGCAGATGTCTTCTGGAGACTCAGGGATATCACAGTAGGATGTCAGCTTGTATTTACTGTCTAATACCTTTACTCTGAGATTGTAAAAGTCCGCCAAAACAATCTCTCCACCTGGAAGTTCTGTCATACCAGTAATATAACAAGTCAATTTGTCTTTCTTTATATTCACTGCATATGTTTTCTTTTCCTTCAACTTGAAAACCTTGGATTTAATAGAGGACTGATGGATTTTTCCACTTGATTGTTGAAACTGTGGATCAGAATACACCTGGATGTTTCCTAGTGCCTTCAAGTCAGACAGCAATTGTTGAGCGCGTGTGTCAGGCTGGAAAGTGATGGTTGCCTCTTGTTTGTTTTCTATCTCATGGAGAAGTCTGTTGGCCTCTTCCATCGTGTCCTTGCATTTCTTAAAGCCAATGTAGGAGCTGGACTCCTTGCCCTGGGCTTGGACTGTGTCCAGTAAGGCCTTAAGTTGGTCATGTAGCAGGTCACAGTGGTCAATGTCCTTCTGTAATGACCCATCAAGGTCAGCCAGGACACTGTCAATCTGTTCCACTGTCATTTTCTCCAGCTCATCAAGCATCTCGTTCAGTGATGACCTCAGATTCTTGATCTGTGTCAGTATGGACTTGCCTGATGTATTGAGGGAGTTCTGATTTTTCTTTCTGGCCTCATTTACCTGGTTCAATCTGTCTGTTACCTTGGTAACATTGGCTGGAAGCTGCTTGAAATTGGCCATCTTATGTATGCCCTTGGCCAGATCAGATATCAAGCTGATGCTTCTGCACATCCTGTTTAAGGTATTAAATAGAGTGAATGAATTCACTAGTTCTTGTTTATTATGTTTCATTACATGTTGACCCTAAAAATGGATTTGCATATACAGGCATATTTGATACTGGTCATGTTATTTTTCTATGTGTATTTCTTAGGGATGGCAACGAGTAGTGAAATTGGTACTCGAATACTCAAACAATCTTCCGATTGAGTACTCGGGTACTCGATTACTCAGAAAACTTTAATTGATTTTCTGGACAGACAAATTCATGTTTTTATATATTGGCCATTTTCATCTATCAATAAGTCCGTCACTTTGTAATTTACATTAACAGAAAAAAAAGATTAATTATTGTAATCTGCGATGTAGACTTTGCGAGCTGCATAATTAACACTACAATCTACTGCAATATATGTTCAGTTGTTTAATCTACAAAATATTATTTCTAACAGACAATTTTTCATACTGTTGTTAACATTATTGATATTCATAATTTCAAATTAAAAATATCCACCAATGAATTGGGATGATCATTGCAATAAACGCCCATTAATGACTGCTGTGCATAGTTCCCTCGTTAATGTGCATTGCTTGTTGAAAACTAATTGGTAAACAATATAATTGTGAAGGAGATAGACCGCTATCAAAACATCGTTAATTGATTTCAGTGTGAATTGCAATTTAGGGCCCTTTGTTGAAAGTTTGTACACCCTCACAACAACTGTCATTTAATTTTAGGGGTCAGTTGTGTACACAAAGGGGCTAAGAGGGACCGTACAGTGTCTTGTTGGTAACGCACGAGGACTGTTACATCGTCATGTTTTTGGCGAATTTTAAATATTTATTTCGAGCACTCGAGTAGTGAACTAGTACTCGGGTACTCGGATGATCGATCGAGTACTCGAGTACTCGGGTACTCGTTGCCATCCCTAGTATTTGTATTTCTTTATGCATACAATAAAATAATATGAACTTGTTATTATAAAGGGTACTCTTATCCCTCACCTGTGGTTCAGTGACACACAGAGGTGACAACAGAGCTCATCATGATCCTCACACAGCAGTTCTATGACCTTCGGAGGGTGAAGGGCGCACGCTACCAGGGCATCACCTTGCCCCACCCACATGTCCACATCCTTACGGCCCAATACAACATGATGCTTAAGTAGTTTGGCATGGAAGGTCAGGCACGTGTCACAGTAATATTTAGAGCAGTCCCCACAGAAATACTCGGCCTCTATGTTGAGATTGTCATCTTTGCACACAGAACAGGAAAAGTCGTGAATCTCATCACCTGCATTTGACACAGAATCTTTCCATGATGTCCCATGTTTTGAAGCCATTGTGATTAATGTAGATGGTGTATCCACTTTTCTTTGGAACGTTTAAATCCTTTTAAGATTTGTTAACATTTATCAGCATGTTGTGATCTCATCGCCAATGGAGATCTGAATAGTTTCTATCCCATAAGTCTTTGCTTATTCAATTCTCAACCAGGAAGTTTAAACCCCTCATGAAACAAATACAAAATGTGTGGGTTTTGTGCAGGGCGGTTATAACTTAATACAGAAATAGAAGGCATTAGAATCGTGTTTCACCAAGTCCTTATAATGAAGTAAGGTGCAGTGTTAATATCGTGGCAGATAGATCAATGCAAAATTGATTCAAAAGCAAATTGAAATATCTAACATGTATTCAAGTGAATGTTTTTTGAATGGGTAAATTTAAGCTCAACTGAATCCTGTCACTTCCAATACAATGAAACAGGTTTAAGTCTGCTAAAATGATATTGTCATTATGGAATATTGAAGGTAATTCCTGCAAGGCTGGATTTCCATAATTTTGACACATTTCCTTTGTTTAGACACAAACTAATTGTTAATATTGTTCATAACAGTTCAATTTGTGGCTTAAAGTCTGCGTAACGTTTTGACGTAGGACCCGGTCAAACAGTGATGTGTGTTAAAAAGTGAAGTGCAATCACTATTTGATTTAACGTTCATATAGACAAAACAAACACAAAACATGCCAGCAAACCAATACAAATGGCATAACCTAGCATGACACATGTTTTATTTTAACTGGGTGAGTAACAATTCACGCTGTCCATGCAAATCTGGGAAACATTGCTGGCAAACCAACACCACCTTATTTGACAGATGCACAATTCATGAACAAATAGTTGGCATGGCCACCAGCCTGGGT
Source organism: Mya arenaria (assembly GCF_026914265.1). Lineage (NCBI taxonomy): Eukaryota > Metazoa > Mollusca > Bivalvia > Myida > Myidae > Mya > Mya arenaria. The sequence goes on from NC_069126.1 coordinate 7,502,172, forward strand.
AAAAACACTGATGATAAACATTATGTTGCCTACAAAAACGATATCAGACCTGTAGCCACTCTTTCTGCGGCCTGAATCCATAACCTGTTGAATTTATAAATTTCCGTTTGTATTTCATGAAACAATGAATAAAATAAGGAAGCCTTTACATATTGGCTGAATATTACTCCACAGTATAAATAATTTGGATTTGTATATACTTAAACATGTTTTAGCAAGGGCCTCCTTGAGCATATTTTAATAAAAATATTACCCGACGTCAAATGAATGCACCCTATCCTGCCAATAAGTATCGTAATTGTGCTAGCCAGTAGTATCAACCCAACTCCTATTGAATTCTGCATATATTATCAATCTATGAAAAGCTGACCGTAATTATTTCTCTTGTTATGGCACTTCACATTCTTACTTGCAGATATTTTTATGTCATTACCACCAATGACTATAACTTATGACTGAGAGCATAACAAAACCTGTTTCCATTACTTGCCCAAGTCCAGATCAAGTGAGACGGCTTGTGCTTCACCAGCTAATGGTGATGGTGTATTCAGGTGTATTCAAAACAGGCAGACATGATATATATTATTATTAACATTGTCAATAAAACATTCATAGTATATATTTATACAAATTATCCTTTAGCATTGGGGGTGATTATTTATTGGAAATTGAAGAAATCAATATTGTAAACAGATTATCACTATCGGATGGTGCTGAACCTTTACATAGCTATAATTTAATCAGAGTTATGGAAAACAAATTGGGGTAATTGTCACTTGTTATAGTGAATGGGTCTGTTTATGCCTGTTCTGAACAATGAACAAGGAAATCGCATATTTATATTCTTTTTTTCTAATTTGATGATTTATTTAAAGCCGCTTGCTTTATCATATGAATAATCCTTAATAATTATTTCTGAATGTATATTAGATGGAAACTTTTTATTCCTATTTGAAACCTTGCATCATTGCTATCTACCCCCAGACTGGAGCGGACGAGCTAGGAGTGTTACACGAGTCCCTCGGCAGCCTGCGTCAATGTTTTTTCCCCGCCGACACTCACCAGGACACTCTGGACACGATCGAACAGGGCATATCTACGCTCCTTGAGAGACTGCCCTCCTTACATAACTCAAGCAGCAGTAGCTCCGGACATTTGGTGAGAATGTGTTCTCAGTCTTTTAAAGTTTGCTTAGTAAAAAAAAAATATTTGAATTTTCTTAAATATCTTAAAATGATTTTTATATGTATAATTTTGTACATAGAAAATTATCTTTTTTTTATTAAAGTATGCAGTAATTTTCGGCAAAAGTTATGTTTCATGAATGTCGTATCTAAATTCAAGCATGCATTAATATCTAATAAAAAACTTTTTGTAGGGCGGGTATGACCAGCATGTGTCTCGGAAGCTGAATTTTGACGGCATGGGTGATATACGCCGCTCCCGATCACTGCCATCCCAGGTAGTAGACAAACAAGTGAGTGCCCCACCCGTGTGTCACTGGGTTTGTATAGAAACCTAACCGCTCCCCTCCCCCTGTAGAACCACCACAGATGGTATGAACTTGATTGATTTCATTTCCTCTATTTTGTTTTAAAAATATCTGAATTCTGGCTTAACTTCTATTCACTTAAGTTATTACAATTATATGACAGTATTGATCAACATACATAATAACTGGCCCTAGCTTTTGTTATTCATATCTCATAGTAGCATCTCTATTGTCATGAAATCATTAGGGGTATCCCATTTAAACATATAGCTCCCGAGAGGAAGGTGCTTTTAAATTATCTCCCCCTCCTCCAACAGAAGCAAATTCACCTTTTGGGGTTAAAATTAGCAAAAAAGTCACCCACCCATATACTTAGAAAATATTTGCCGTCCCCCTGTGGTTTATGTGTTGTACTGGACTAATCCTTAAAAAATATAATTTTTGAAATAAATCTGTGGCAAACACGAGAGGTCATACTTCAACTTTTAACTCTGAAATGATGTGTTCCTTTGCTGAACCTTAAATTTGTCATATAAAAGTACAGGCTTATTCCAGTTTCATTTTTATTAGCTTGTCTATTCAAAGAATAAGAAAGCTATTCTACACAACCTGGCTGCGGCTACGTCAGTGTTGGCGGCCGTGGCTGCGTTACACCCTGGTTCGGGATTTGCAAGTCCAGCAAATACACCATGAATTGCATTGAAACTTAAAATATCTATTTCCAACTATCCAACCTATTTAATTAATGGCGTTAGATAATGTTTTTTTAATATAATGCAAATCATGGGCCTTTATTATTCGCCTCAGAAATTCTAGTTACACATTTGCAAATATTTACAGCAACTTTTTGATGTCTTGCATTGAGACTTTATACAATACTCGTCAATTAAACATGCTTAGATAATCAAGTTGGATAACTCTTTCTCCCAACTCAAATAAGTAGATCCAAAATTTTAACCACGGGCAAAGATTAAACAAGTACCCGTATGGTACTCCTTTTAAATGGTCATCACATTGTAATACCTCCCTTGTTGAAGGCTGATGTATGTAGCATCATATAAACCTTGTCTTGTGGCAATATTTGGCGTTTTATTTACCTCCAACTTTGTTTCGGCCATGTTTATTGTTCGTTTGTAACGATATACGTCATTTAATGTGAATAAATGACTTTTTTTTTCAATTTCCATCCTGGTTTGTCAATTACTCGAAACAAATGAACTCAACTCATACTTTTAAGAGAGTACTCATAAAATTATTTCTCGCTTCAAATGTCACCATAAAAAAGTGTTCACGCACCTTTCAAGAAATAATGCTTCACTCTCCTCAGAACTATTTAAAGACCGATTTGACTACTATTATAATCTGAGTCAATGCGTGCATATCCATGACAACCACGAATTATTACATATCCATACGCATTTATTTTCACTACGCACAAAAGAGTTCCAGCAAAAACTGCATTTTCACTGAATTTTGTTTAACTGAGGTGGGAGAAAAAGCATCTACCATAGCTCGTGTAAGACAGGTTCATCCCAACCCTCGCGCAGGCTTTTTTGCGGAAACTCGGTAAACCTTGTTTCTGCGAACCAACCTACGCTCCGGTCAGGATGAATCTTACACTCTCAGCCATGGTTGAGGTTTTGCACTTAATCTTATTTTACAGTGATCCATGCATGTGGAAGAAAAGTCGAGTGCACCGTCTCTGTGACAGCTCTTGTTTATTCTGCATTTTGTGATCATACAAGGCCTAGTTAGCTCATCTATATTTGTTCTGTCATAGTCTGATGTTAAAAAGAAATATCTATAGGGTTATATATATATATATATATATATATATATATATATATATATAAATTACAGTTATAAATAAACTTATACAAGAAAAAACACGATTTTAAAGTCGCGTTTGATCGGCCGTGCCAGTACAGATACCATTTCAAAGCGCTTGACCCCGAGTTCTGCACTGTGAAAGAAGAGGTGAGGGAATGCTGAGAGTGATGAAAATTTCATGAACGTTTTATATCTTCATCACTGAATGTCCTTTATTGGATTCTTATTTAACTAGTTTTTAACTAGTTTTTGTTTTTAAAAAAAGGCGTTCAGGTAATGTGATCGTCGTGGTATTGCAAATAGTTAAAACCATCCAAATTTTTATAATGAATCATGGTAGTACGCCAGAGACAATAGTGAAAATGTGTTTGTAAAGCACATCTTGCTAGTCTTGAATGGCTTTAAAATTATCGAGTTATGCCCCTTGGATTAAAAAAAACACATCCATGACACATCCATGACACATCCATGACACAACCACAACACATCCTCAATACAAACACAAAAACGACACACATCCACAACACACATCCACAACACATCCACAACACACCCATGACACATCCACAACATATCCACAACACATCCATGACACATCCACAACACATCCACAACACAGCCATGACATATCCACGATACATCCATGACACAGCCACAACACATACACAACAAATACACAACACATACACAGTACAAACACAAGACATCCACAACACACCCATAACACATCCACAACACATACAAGAGACAAACACACACAACACATCCACAACACATACTAAACACATACACAACACATACTAAACACATCCACAGCACATACACAACACATCCACAACACATACACAACACATACACAACACATCCACATCACATCCATAAAACTTCTACAACACATCCACAACACAAACACAACACATCCACATCCATAAAACTTCTACAACACATCCACAACACATCCACAACACAAACACAACACATCCACAACACATACACAACACATACACAACACATCCACATCACATCCATAAAACTTCTACAACACATACACAACGCAAACACAACACATCCACGTCACAAACAAATCCACATCACAAACACAACACATCCATATCACAAACACAACACAGCCACGACACAAACACAACACAGCCACGACACAAACACAACACACATCCACAACACAAAAACATTAATGCAGAATATTAGAAAATGTCTTATAATAGCACTTTGTTTTTTTTAATTCCTTCAGCAATGAAACACATTTTTTCAAATATTGACAAATATTCTAGAAACACAGCTATTGATATCATATAATTCTTACATTTCAGATTTCCAATGAGGAAACCATTATACCGGGGTGGGAGGGGAAAATTGTGGCCTGGATAGAGCCAGACACTGGCCAATGATTTCACTTCATGTATAGAATGACATTAAGAATGGGATTATACCTAATCCATACATACTTATTACCTCACCTGTTAACTTATTTTACTTTTTACTGATTATTGATTTTGGACTGAAACTGTTGATATCAGATCCAAACATTTAATATTGGAATATGAACTGTTACTGTTGAACTGGAACTGTTAATATAAGACTAAAACTGTTAGTATTTCACTTGAACTGTTTATGTCTAACTGAAACTGTATATATCGGTCTTAAAATGTTAATATTGATCTGAAAGTGTTAATATTGTGAACTGATGTGATTGGTTAATATTGAACTTAAACTTAAACTGGTAATATCTGGTGTGAGCTGTTACAAATGAACTTAAACTGGTAATATCTGGTGTGGGCTGTTACAAATGAACTTAAACTTGTAATATCTGGTGTGAGCTGTTACAAATGAACTTAAACTTGTAATATCTGGTGTGAGCTGTTACAAATGAACTTAAACTTGTAATATCTGGTGTGAGCTGTTACAAATGAACTTAAACTGGTAATATCTGGTGTGAGCTGTTACAAATGAACTTAAACTGGTAATATCTGGTGTGAGCTGCTACAAATAAACTTAAACTGGTAATATCTGGTTTGAGCTGTTACAAATAAACTTAAACTGGTTATATCTGGTGTGAGCTGTTACAAATGAAGTCAAACTGGTTATATCTGGTGTGAGCTGTTACAAATGAACTTAAACTGGTAATATCTGGTGTGAGCTGTTACAAATGAACTTAAACTGGTAATATCTGGTGTGAGCTGTTACAAATGAACTTAAACTGGTAATATCTGGTGTGAGCTGTTACAAATGAACATAAACTGGTAATATCTGGTGTGAGCTGTTACAAATGAACATAAACTTAAAATTTTATTTAAGGTTGTTTTTGGCTAATTGAAAAAGCTACTTAAGCCTGTTAAGGGTACATAAGAGTGAGATCATCATTAACTAAATAAATGTCACAAACTAATTTAAGCAAATCTCTATGGAAATCCGAGCAGCTGCAGACAAAATTTCATTTCTTCCGGGAACACTTTCCATCATGATTATGGGAAATATTTTTGACAGACAATAGTTTTGTGTAGAAATCTTTCGCATTTTCTAATATTCCCAAAAAGATTGATGCATAATGACGTTTTTTTCATTCCACATTATGCCAGAGGGCAATAAAAAATAGAGCAAATTATTTGACTTTAGCCAGTTTTAGGGGAAAAAAGGTCCAGTAAAATAAACTCATGAAAAGTTCTTTGCAATGTTATCGTCTCCTTGTACATGTATTACTGCAAGTGGAAAAGCATCAAATGCATTTTGGAAACATGCCATCTAACAGTCAATCAATGTCAATAAATGAATTTGCATGCTATTTGTTTATTCAATGAAATTGAAAATATTTGTCAATTTAATTAAGTTAAAAACATTTTGTTAAATAAGCATTTGTCAATTAAATTGGGCTGAATATCATTTCTCAGTTAAACAAAATTGAATATCATTAATTTTGACAATTCAAATAAATTGAATATCAGTTATTAATTCAGCGAAATTGAACATGTTTTGTCCGCCGTCGTTGTCGTCATCATCATCATCATCATCATCATCATCATCATCATCATCATCATCATCATCATCATCATCCCCATAAACCTTACAACTTCTGAGTAATTTAGTTTACATATTAATCAACTATTATAAATGTGATTAAGAACCTAGATTCCTAAATGATTATTATCACTAGCGTATGGTCCCCCACCAAAAAAATAAAAATCGTCAAGTGTATTTCAATATAGAATAAAAAAACCCAAAACATTTCGGACTAGAAATTGTGCTGGGGCATTTGGCGGGGATTTTTTCATCAGTTTGCCCCTGCCAGGCGGGGTTTTTACCAAAGTTTGGCTGGACTGAAAGTCCCCGCTATTTCCCGGACATGGGTGGCCATGGTTACAATTGGCTGGTGTATAAACTTGCATTAAATCTTAATCTTTGAGAAATTTTGAAATTTTGAAGTTTATTACATTGAGGTTTAAAGCATCTGTGCACCAGATGATCAATTTGCAAGATTTTTTGTTGAAACCTGACATAAACTTGGTATTAATGTGTACAATGCATTGAAACTTACTTACTGAAGTACCACATAGTTTACAATTTATTTAAGTTTAGCAGTTGAAGCCTTCGTATCACAGTGGATACAACTCTGGATTGCAATTTTGGGCGACACGGGTTCGAACCCGGACTCCGACACAAATTTTGTTTCCATTTTGGTACTTTTTTACAATTAAGATATCAAAGCGTAACCCATTCTATTAAATAATTGACCTGAGATTCGTTACAGAAAAAAAACTTTTTTTGTGCCAATCTGGTGTACAGTCCCTTTAATGTTAGACTGTAAGCTGTTAATATCGAACTTAAGCTGTTTATATTTGACTCACTTTGGTAATAATGGACTTAAAACTGTTTATATTGGACCTTAGCTGTTGATAATAGACTTAAACTAATAATATTACATACCGGTATACACAATAATCTTACTAGTTAACACTTTTACAATGTTAACCAGTTCCATTATGAAATCATTTCAACTGTTTGTAAAGGAAATCTTGAAAACCTATTGTTTTTAACGAATCCCAACTTTAAAACATGTGACCAGTATTTTGTGTTTATACCAAAATAATTGATTTATGCCAATTTATGGCCAAAATTGTCAGTATGTATGGTACCAGAGAAACTATGAAGTCCCAGCTTTGAATCTGATAATATGTTAATGTGTGTATGGAAATGGGTTTTTTTATTAATTGTATCGAATGTAACAATTGTCCTTTAGTTTATGATTTCAATTAGCTTTGGTTGCTGATTGCATTCCCGTCAGAGCTGTTCAGTATTAAAAGTTGACATTCCAATGTTACTACAAAAACTTACCATTCCTACATGTCCTTTTCAAAATCTAGAATGTTTATGAAAAGTAACCTGGGCATTACGCATATTCCTATTGTTTCATTAAGTTATATCAAACATATTATAACATAATCATAACATAAAAATATTGTGGTGGAAAAAGGGTTGAGAACGAAGCAAATGTCCCTGCTTTCAAAGATATGAGCTTTTGGCCCACATTATCAAGGAGCGTAGGTCAAATATTGTGGGGGAAAAGGGTTGAGAACATAGCAAATGTCCCGGCTTTCAAAGATATGAGCTATGGGGCAACATTATCAAGGAGCGTAGATCAATTACTGTGAAACAAAATATTTAAAGCCTTTTGGCCCGTCGTGTGTTGATATCATATCAATATCAGTGTTGGATAAAAACATTTTCCTAGGAAAGTATTAGATGCTAGTTGATCTGTCCTTACATAACATGTTACAGTGTAAAATGGACTTCTCACTTCTTCTTCCTCAGGATGGTGTAAAATAGACTTGTTCTCACTTCTCCTTCCAACGCAATATTTCCACAAAGTATTTCATTCCAATGTACACATGCTTACAGTTGTAGTTTATTTAAAAACCTGTGATGTGCTTAATATTGTAAATGCAAGTTCTTCATAAAACCAAAGCTTTCTTTTTCACAACAGACCACACAATGTCCTGGTATTATCATTGCCTAATTGTTTTCATTACTTTATACATTTTTATCTAGGTCATGACAGTGTCGAGTGATATGATTTTCAATGCGGGTAATTTGTGTGGCTATTTAATGTTAGTTTATTTATTTTGAACAAAGGGTAGTTTCATTTCATAAAATTATTGTTGAGTTTTGAATACCTTTGAAAAAGATGAGTAATTGTCATGGACTTGCATGGTGTTGTCCTCGCTGGCATTGTAGCGCAAGGACTTTAACCTTGGCCATGCCACTTAAAACGTTTGAAGATATTTAAATGAAACTTGGTACACATGTTACCAGATACAATAGGCACCTTTGTAGCAATCGCATACCTATGGCTTAAAGTGACAGTCTTATTCAAAAGCAATGTCTACGCATGTATAACAAACATCAATTTTGACTGATAAACCTTTAACTACTTTCTAAATAATGCATTTATGGAAAAGGGTAATTACCGTTGAGTGCATCTTTCAATAATAATGGAGTATTGTCCCTTGTTTGACTGAAATAACACGAACAGACAAGCGTTGAAGTTCCCTTCATTGGACTCTTGGTTCTTGTTACATCGGAAATGTAATGAGAAATGATCAAGTATCATTTTTTTTAACGATAAATGTCTGATACTAGTAAGTTTGTTCAGTTATTTTGGCAGCTTCTGAATTTCTTGCATACATGCAGTATTGTCGCAATGTGTAATCTTTTTCATGTGAGTAATCGTCTTCCAAGTATTGTGTTGCTCAGTTTTGGCTTATCTAAAATTATTTGAATTATTTTTCTCATCTTCTTTTCACATTCAGTTTTTATTTCTCACAATTGTTTAGTTTTATTGAAATACTTTTAATTTACAGCAAGTCATTACTTTTCATTTCAGTATTATGCTTTTTAGCTTGTCTATTGTTTGAGGTATTGTGATAGCCTTGATCTTGTTTACGGCATTGATATTTTGTTAACTGTGACCATTACTTAAAACCAAATCAATGTATACATCTGCAACTTAGAACACATGTTGCCATGGACAAAATGGACATGTGTGGTAATGCCTATTACTGCACCTTGTTGCCATGGACAATATGGACATGCGTAACACGGGTCATTACTGTACCTTGTTGCCAGGGACAATCTGAACATGTTTTGCAAGGGCCATAACTCTACCCTGTTCCCATGGACAATATGAACATGCGTAACACGGGCCATTACTGTACCTTGTTGCCAGGGACAATCTGAACATGTTTTGCAAGGGCCATAACTCAACCCTGTTGCCATGGACAATATGGACATGCGTAACACAGGTCATTACTGTACCTTTGTTGCCAGGGACAATCTGAACATGTTTTGCAAGGGCAATAACTCAACCCTATTGCCATGGACAATACGGACATGCGTAACACGGGTCATTACTGTACCTTGTTGCCAGTGACAATCTGAACATGTTTTGCAAGGGCCATAACTCTACCCTGTTGCCATGGACAATATGAAGATTTTTTGCAAGGGCCATAATTCTACCCTGTTGCCATGGACAATATGGACATGTGTAATAAGGGCCATAACTATACGCTGTTGCCGTAAGACAATATGAATATTTTTGTAAGGTCCATAACTCTACCCTGTTGCCATAAGACAGTATGAAGATGTTTTCTAAGGGCCATAACTCTACCCTATTGCCATGAACAATATTGACATGTGTAGCAATGCCAATCAATATACCCTTAATAATTACAGAGTTATGCCCCTTTCCATCAGAAACAACAACAGACATGAATGTATTCGAATGCTGTGCTTAGTTTTCACTGTCTGTCTCGTACGCATCTTAATTGTCATGAAATTTCTAGTCAGAAGTCATATCATCATCAAAATATATCTTGTGATACCGATTGCATTTTACATTTGCACAGCAAGGTAAATATTTTGATGGCATGATGTGGATATTTCTCTACTAAAGCCAGTTTCATGTATGTCAATATTATGATACATTTGTACTTGATTGTTGTATATAAGGCTTTCTAAGCAGTATTTATGATCTTGATATAAGTTAACCATCCTAGTGATGGCTTCATTAGCATATCTGTAATACCTGTAATATTATATGTAATATTGTAAACATGTATTAAATTGCAACAGCCTTGTTTTTATGGTATCAGTTTCATATTTGTTAATGATTTTCAAATGTTCATTACATAATAGTACACTTCCCATGTAAATACAAAGTGCAATTGTGTTGAAAGATGGTAGTTGAGAGGAATATTTATCACATCATTTTTGCCTTATTGTATGCACTAATTATACAATGTGTATGTTATTATTGTATACATTGCCTAACAAATTAAAACCGGACATATGTATTACAAGGTAGTGAAACAATTTTGATTTGACATACTAGTAGAGTATTCAATTATAATGGAAAAAAAAATATAGGACAAATTATCCCATGGACAAAACCTCCCATGTCAATTTTGACTAGGTGGAAAAACAACCCACATCATTTTGACAGGGTAGACAAAACCTCCCAGATAATTTTGAGACTCAAATCTGCCACTTTTGTTGTGATACATGTGTGTCTATACTGACAAACATTTATGGGATCTAATGTCCAAGATGGGATGTTTTGTCCACCTTACCAAAATGATGTGGGGGTTTTGTGTCTACCTAATCTAACATGACATGGGGAGGTTTTGTTCATGGGATATTTTGATAGGCTCCCATGAACAATACAACAGTCAATGAAAATGAGTGAATATATTGTGAACCCTGTCCTTTACGAAATGTATTTCGTACATTTTAAGGTATTGTCAATTGGTCATAGAGGTTGTTTTGCGCTAGCAGCATTGTTATTTTGTAAACTTTCTGAACAAAAACTTTAAACATGGCCATAACTAAATATTGTTTTAAGATATCCAAATGAAACTTGGTACATATGTTGCAAGATATGTCTTGAACCGGTATATCAAACCCTTAACTCTGGATATAATGATTGTAAAGTTATGTCCCTTGTTCAACTGAAACCTGACAAGCATTTATGAGGAAAATGTTATGCAGCAAAGAGTTTTAGTCACTGTTTAAATTTTTCTTTATTTTGGACCTTAATTATGTAGGGATAGCGTCCATTTCGTGCCTTACATTATTATTGGAAACGTGTTGAATGATATTTTTGTAGTTAGTTTTGTTTTTGCAAGATTCTTCATTACTTGTGAGACTGCTCATTTGTAAGCTTTCATTGCAGTATTGCGCTAAAAATATATTCAAGCTCTTAAAGAGTTTTATTCTTGTTTCCCCGATCTTCTAGTGAAGATTAAATCCAAGATGCCTTGCATCTTAGGCTGACCATAAAGTTTTCATCTTTCTGTTAAAGCACACACACACCCGAGAAAATATGAAAACTGCTATATATGGAATGTTTGGCTTTATTTGTGTTCATTATTCTACCAAGATACATACAAGAATATCTGTCTAAAGTTGGCTATATGATAACAAAGAACTTAAGGTCTTAAGCTTTGGCTATTTTTTGACAACCTGTCATTGTTTAGAACAAGTATGGTTATTTTTAGGATCGGGTTTAAGCTATGAAGTAATTATAGAAGATTGCAGCATCCAGCTATTTTTTGTTTTGGTACCACAATTCTACACTTATAGAATTGAATGTTGACAATAATCATTTCCCTTGTTTTGTTTAAATTTGACAAATTTATAACTTCAGTTTATAACACAGCCAGTCAAAATGTCCCTATTCTGCCATACACTGACGTTTTCTTCCAAACCTGTTCTGCCATACACTGATACACTGACCTTTTAAAACCTGACTATAACCCTAAAAATATATATCAAAAGGCTGGATAATTCGATTGAATTTATATCAAACCACATTTCTTACAGTACTGAAAAATGCGTTTTTAAATATCAACATTTCTCTGAATTATTTAAAGCATAGACAAGGGCCTCTTCTTCAATACCAGATTTTAAAGTAACAGTCTAGTTGTGTGTAACCGCTGATACATTGGGCGTGTGTTTTTAAATTTTAAGCGTTTAATAGATACAGAACAAGTTTTTGATAATATTTTCGATTTAATCGCATAAATCAAGAATAAAATGTCAGAAGACAGTGATCTTGATGAAAATGACAAGAACGTCGGCTTTCTGTTTAAAGCAATGCGTATGCAAATTTCGTTTAAAGACCATTGTGATTAAATTAAATTTACCTTTTAAGGCAACACTCTACTATTGCTTTTTTAGTTATAAATGCTTTCAAATACCGGTCTTAAGAGCTTCTACCATTACCCTAAAATTAGATAGTAAAACAATGTATCTTGTTTCCTGATTGAACAAGAGTTGTATTCTTAACATCAATTTTCAACACAGGTAAATAGGGTGAATATTTTATATAATTGCAGGTGAAGTTTTACTATTAGTGAGACTCAGAGTCAACCTAAAACAAAACTGATGAAAACAGGTAAAATGTAGGTATACAAGTGTAACGTCCGATAAAACGGTTACCGGTAACCTGGTTTGACAGAGAAACTGTTTAGTGTGTCGGAAAGTGGAGTCTGCTATTGTGCTTGTTCACGGAATAAAGTTAAAATAAGGATATTATCTTGTGTTACTGGTGTTATTGGAGTTGTTACATTGAAGGAAGCGACGAGATTATTTTAGCCGTTACCTTAAATATTAAGGGAAAGGTATTTCGGCGCTGTTGCAGGCTTGAATAAAGAAATCCATGAAAGGTTGGTAGACCTTGGATTTTGAACAAGGTTAGAGTCCACTAACATTCTTCCTTGTACGAATGCAATATCATTCGCAACTCCTCGGCCATTTTTTTCGTTGTTTTCGATAAAATGGCCGAGGAGTTCCGAATGATGCAATAAATACTGGTTGGTGATTCGAGGCTAAACAGTTTCGATTGTTATAAACAACCAAGCGGGTTTACTATTGCTTATGTGATTAAAAGAGGTGCAAAATTAGATGATTTAAAAGAAAGATTACTACATGCACATAACCAGAAAAATGTACAACGGTTGAACCTGATAGTAAGTTGTCGATAATTGTCTGTGCTGGCATAAATGAGTTTTTGGAGCGTGATCGCCATGCAGGTGGTAACGAGATGAAGTTGAGAGTCGTTTCGATTGATGATGTTATGCAGAAATTGCTATAAAACAAGATGTTAAAGATTTGTATTGCAATTCACAAAACTCAATAGGTACAATACCCCCTATGAGCTTCGAGAAGTATCAACGTAACTGTACACAAGGTAATGTGCTGAAGGCATCAAAATATATCCCGTCTGAACTTCAGCAGTTCCAGAACGAATTGAACATTAAAATATGCGAAATTAATAGATTGATAATTTCTGAAAATGCAAAGGACTCTGTAAAAACAGCATTTCTGCATAGCGATATTGTTTAGTCGCATACAAAACGCCAGGGGAGGCACAGAAGGAGGGTAAAACATCTGAGTTACCATTTTAGTAGGTTATACGATGGTTTACATGCCTGTTCAGATATATAAATGAAGTGGTTTGCCAAAATTGTAAAGTGCTTTTGAAGTAGTACCTTGGCGGACGCCTCGGATAGTGATAGCAGTAGTGGCACAGACAAATGTGACAGGCACTGGAAAAGGCAAAAAACGTTGTTAGTGAGATATAGTTTATAGTGGGTGGTGTTGCCGCTGACTATACAATACATGTACTTACAACTTTAAACAGTGCATGTTAAACATAAGCAACAGTGAGGAAACGGTTGGTGGCATTGTCGCTAACTGTGACTTGTAATCTGGTGTGTGATAGTGTAAACTGTCAATATGGCAACATGAAGAGAAGACGTTAAAGCCAAAATGGGGGGGGGGGGGGAGGGGGCATGATGAACAAGAAGCAACGAGACTCAGAATTCTGCTTAACAATCCATCGCCTTTATTTGAAGGACGTCAGGGAGATGACTTCGAGACATGGGTAAATCGATTTTAGACCTGGGCGCTGGTGTACGCTCCGAGACATGAAGATTTCTTGTTGTATTTTCCAACTCTTGGGAAACTCGGCATTTGCAATCTGGCGGGAGCTACCTTCAGGGATCCAGAAAAATTATGCCAATGTGAAAGAGAGCTTTAGAAGAGTATAATCATCGGAAGCTATAGAAGATGCTTTTCGGGCGGAGCTAAATGCACGAGGAAGACGACAAGATAAAAAAATAGTAGCGTATGCGGGTGAGTTAAAAAGTTTGGGCGGAGCTAAATGCACGAGGAAGACGACAAGATGAAAATTTAGTAGAGTATGTGAGTTAAAAAGTTGGCTTCTAGCAGTAACTGGTTAACTAGTTATGGTTTGCAAATTTCACATAGTAAGCGGTAACACGAATCTTATCTAGATAATCAGTTAGTATGTTACTTACTAAGTAGAATTCGCAAACCATAACTAGATAACCTGTAAGCGCCTGAATCTGGAATACATGTATAGGTAACTGGTTTCACGAATCTTATCTAGCTAACCAGTTATTAAGTTACTGCTAAAAGCTAAAAATGCATTTATAGATAAGTGGTATATGTGACCATTGGCTTCAGACCCAACAGGGCTGTCCCTGTAGAGGACAACGAAAGCAGCTTCTCGGAGAGCCGAAATTAGGGTTAGTTGCCACGTTCTCTATCTCTTGAAGGGGCTACTTTGGCTGCTTGCAGAAAAACATATGATTCACACGTACAAATTCAAGAAAAAGACACGAAATTTTATTTTAAGTCTCAACTATTTTTTTGTGTGTCTTTCAATGGCAAAAATGCGTGGATTGATTTTTACATCCTCGTTTCATCGCTTTTTTCTGCTTCTTTTTCCCGGACCAATTTTCGGATACCAATATACATATAAGCGATGATGTTAGAATAAAATTTAGTGTTTTTCACTATGAAAAGAAACACCCCAGTTAAAAAATGAATCAATATAAATGATTGTCGAGGATTTTCTTTGTCTAGTTCTTTGCGGCTGACTGTTGATCTACGATATTAAAAAAGTATATGCAAAAGCGTTCGTACTTCTGTGAACATAAACGAACGAAAAGAAACGGTGTTGATATGTTAATCAGAAGATATAGTATTTATGCAGTAACAAACAGGTCTTTTAGGATGGCGTAGACAATCTCCATGGAAACATCACTGAACTTAACCCGGCCACATTTTGATTCGTTTCACGTATCCTTATGCGACGGTCTTGTACAATCAGTTCATTGTTTGCACGGTGTTATTTGACGTACTCGACTGTGGTCAGCAGCATTGTTGCTCATCACTTACTCTCTTATGTCCATCTTGGAACCTTGCATAAGGCTATTTTATCGCTGTTGTTTTAGTATTTCTGCATCTGCATTTGCCTTCATTATCATTTGCATTCTTCTGTTATGCCCTTCTTTATAAAGCTTCTTTTCATGCCCCATCCCTCTTCAAAGCCATGGTGGTATATTGCGTCACGTACATAGTTTTGTCCGTAAGTAAACCAAAATATGCCAATTATTACCTTGAGATAACTTACGCCTAGATGAGTGACGATCCGATGATGACCATATTGGTTTTTAGGTCAGTATGTTAAAGGTCAGTCATCGAACAATACAAGTTTGCCAATTAAATTAACAATACCAATTTAACAAGATTAAAACATTTAATTAAATACTTCTCAAAATTTAATTTTCTATCAACTGCTTTCCATCATTCTCCCTCTTTTTTTAACACTTAGTTTATATACAATTCCACCTACGCCTACTGATATTCCAGCTTCGACATCAGATGTTTTCGCTTCTAAAATGGGTTTGCGCAAAGTGACAATCGTGTTACATTAATCATTTATAACCAATGGTCACTTTAGGTTAGTTTACATTTATTGGGTGCAATGCATCCGGAGATTTACAGCGTTTGATAATAAGTACCATACGTTCTAAAACAATTTGTCAACTCATCATAATACATTTTATATACCATATTATGATGTTTACGTTATACATTGACTTTGTAGATTGCATCCAAAACAAGGCATAATAAAACCTATGCCGTGTCGCTTGTATACCATCACAACCTCATCACACTGCCTACCCATTAACACAGACACAAGGCTGTTTTATTAAGAGCTAAAATTTTGGCTGTATGGCACGTAATTGGAGATAATACAAATGATCATGATTCAAAGACAATATTTTTACATACTAGCAAAGCAAAATCATCAAGAGTTATAATATGGCGACGATGGGAATCTTCGCATTTTACGAAAATGTAAACAACCGGTTCAAGCATAAATATTAAATACACTCGATATATATGCGACTCATAACAATACGCACAGGCTGCTTTCAGTGCAAAGACAATTCAAAACTACAATAAATAAGCGCAACAATCTAAGCGGCTGGGCCAAACAGTAGCAGAAATCCGTCTCAACAAACACACGTATTCGGCTAAAAACGCAATTATACGCAAATTCTCGGGAACTTCATATGTTTTTTTTATTAAATAGAATTAAATTTCCCAAAACCGGAAATTGTCGAGAAGTTGCGATGATACTGTTAAAGTTATTCCTGCTAAAATGGCAGAACATTTGCTCGATAAATATCGTATTGGTTCTTTTTTGAAAACAAAATATCCAAGCGCTGATAGACCATCAGACACACTCGGCTTTTTCACGTAGTACTATATCCCGAGTTTGTCTGAGATGGCCGAACTATCACCTTAATAGTTTAGCGGAAGTTTTCATTTGATAGTAATTTACTCTTCCTTTTTGTCAATGGGGTAGCAGGTTTTAAAATTTTAAATTAACAAGTAATGAGTATGCGTGTTTGATTAAAACCCGCTATTACAAAGTAGGGTCACCAGAACTTGGAAGGTTGTAGTTTTTTTCTATTCGAAATATGTTTCAATACTCCCACCACTTATATGAGAACTTGGTATCATTACTATTCACCGGCATAAGCATCTCATTTCAATACATTTGATTTAGCAAGAACAACATAAACAAATGGCTTAGTTATCATTGTTTACCCAGTCTAGATAATAAAGTAAACATACATGTACATGAATACAACACAAGTTCTTATTATGTAAGTTAAAGTGACAATTAAGAAGATACAAATGTGTACATGTAGTGTTTAATACCATTCAA
This sequence comes from Mya arenaria, assembly GCF_026914265.1. Taxonomy (NCBI): domain Eukaryota; kingdom Metazoa; phylum Mollusca; class Bivalvia; order Myida; family Myidae; genus Mya; species Mya arenaria. The sequence continues at coordinate 7,519,619 of NC_069126.1, forward strand.
AAGTACAGTCACTTCTAATCCTATGGTCTGTTCTATTTTAACCGCTTTTGCTTGAAACATGGTAACTTTCTACAATCGGGACAATACCATTTACCCTTTGGGGCATTTTCAATGCTAACACATCTATAGTGAAACCACTCGATCTCACAGGCTTCATTGTCACATCAGATCATTTTTCAATGTTCCACTTGGCAACAATAACAATATACTTCTTCCGTGCTGTCTTGTTTGTTTGAACACTTTTTCAAAGGCTGAATGTTTTGACCAGCAGTGGTATTTTCGACAGAATGAAGTATTCCGACAGGAAGTGAATTTGCTGTTGGCAACCTAGTGTAAAACAAGTTCTTAAAGAACTGCCGCATACATAATGTCTTTTGCACTGGCACAAATCTTGTCCCATAATTCATTGTCGAACATGTTTGCTTCAACATGCAGGTCGTTTGCTGTCCACACAACAAAGTAACCAACCGACTTCATGTTCTGAAACACCAAGTTGTGTTTGAACTTGATAATTATACTGGTGTTCAGGTTTGAGTTTAAGCTCGACGTCTTTTCTCTGTAAGAAATCAACAGTGTTCTCATTTATATCTTCATAGCGAGCATTGAATGGGCACCTCAACACATGCCGGTCCGCAGCAATCACAAATGAATATTCCATCAGGTGAGGCAACAATAAATGGAACATCCTGGCTGATAACGAATCCACTGTTCTGTAGCCGGCTGTTTTCATGCAATGGCCAAATCTCCTCCATGAACTTTTGAAGTGCATCTTTCTCATGGTCACAGCCCCATTTCGTTGCATTCGTCTGAACATATTTTTCGCTTGGGTAGCAGATTTCTTTAATCAAATTCTGCGCTGGTGAAGCTTTATTTGTTGAGTTGACTGCTTATGCCTTTGCTGCGGTTACCCTTCCTGCTCGAAACATTTGCCACAATTTTGAGCGTGCCTGACCTCTCATTTCTTCTTCCACATTGTCAGCTTGCTGTTTGAAACAGAGCACACTGATATTGGCATATTTGTCAGTAAGTCATCTCATTTTTCATCCCTCAACTTTGTCGTTATCATTCTAAGATCTGGTTTGGGCACATACTTATTAGCATACGGCTCTACAATCGAGAGTAGTGCTGGTTCAGATGTTAATTTGTTGAGTTTGCCACAAAACAACAGGAAATCCTCATTTGAAGCTCCAGTGACTGTTCGTTTTCTTGTAGACACGGCACCTGGTGTGACAGGAGTAGCAGAACTTGCAGCTTCTATCCTGCTGTCCATATGCTTCTTTGCTGTTTTTGCTGACATCAAGCTCCCTGACTTCCTTGTATTCAATTGATTTACAAGCTGATGGCAATAAACAGTAAGCTTTCTCTTCCGTTACTGTATTTGAGTCTCTGATTTCAACTGCAGCTTCAATGTAGAACAGAAAAGCTACTATATAGCTGCATGATTCACCGAGGCTTATGATACAGTTGAAATGGGCTGCAACTTTCTTGCCATCCCTCTTGCCGATAATCCATGGCCGTAAGGGTTTCTCCCGCATCCTCTGCGAATGCAGAACCTGAAGCGATAAAAAATATTTGACGTTAACACCAGTGTCACATTGGCATTGAATAACATTGGTCGTATATTGTTCCATTTGTAGGTAGTCGAAAGCTTCTGACGTTGAGCATGTAAAACTCATTTTTATACATAATAAATGTGTGTCCATAATCAGTCTACAGAAACATGATTAAAATAAATGAATAAACAAAAATAGCTACTGCAACCACAGCTTATCAGAGCTGGTTATGGACATAAGCAGAATGCTTGAATTAAAACTAATACAACGAGGAATTATATTATGGTTATCAATATCTTAAACACAATCCTACCTTAGCTGTCACCACCAGATGATCCCCCTGTACGATTCCTGCAGTGTCTCTGACCCATCCACAAACAAAAAGCTGGTGTTAAATCAGCCGCACTGTATGCACTTGGAGTGAACAACAGGTAGTTCACGATATCTGAATATGTTACTGACGGGAAAATGTCAACATTCTGAGTCCCAGCCAATTTCGCCTCATACGGGTCACAGCCACCAATGATCATCAATTTTCTTCGTATCGCTTTCTTTCCTCAATTGCATGTCTTTATAAGATAACGATTCAGGTTGTTTTGCAACACGTTTTGCCATAACTATTAGCGTTATAAACGCAGTCGAAATTTCTTAATCTGAATTTTAAAAATCAATATCTTATCTTTATCCGTTGTACTGGGCGAGTGTCTCTAAGATGGCGGACAAGGCGGTGTTAGAGTAAAAATCACCATCCGGTGAAATTACTCTTTGTTTTCAATAACAGTTTCACCTAGGACCAGGAATGCCAGAACTAGGTCGCCATTGACAAGTAAATACTGCGAAATCATTATATTCGTTGGCATGATTTGGTTTTCCGAAAATTTACATTTTCGTGGGTACTTATTTTCGTAGTTTTTCATTTTTGAAAAAAAATAATTCCGCACCTGCGATCGTCCTAGATCGTCTGCAGAATCTCCACGCGCTGGACACGTTATTTCCGTCTTTTACATCAAACTGTGTATGACACTCGCTTTAGTGGTACGACATGCCAGTTAGAGCATATACCCATTACTTAATAATGTGTATAAACTTTTAATATTTTTAAGGTCTCTTAAGTCACTGTACATCCAATAAACCCATGTCAATATGAATCAATTGGAAATGAAGGTTATAAAAGATTATGCACCCTGATCAAAGATGTAGACAGTCGAAGCCATTGAATGCCAATTAACAATTCTGCAAACTGTGAAAAACACCAATAAAATGCGTATATTTGAGTCAACAATCAATGTAATCGATTAAATATTTCATTAAGGAAAAAGATTGAGTACCGACACTCAACACGCACATCTTGTAAACCTGGAGATTTTCATATACAGCACATGTTTAAGCACTTGTTTCGGATCGAAGTCTAGTGGTAACACACTTAACAATTAATCCAAGGGTCGCAGGTTCGATTCCCCGTCGCATCACTCAAAAATACTAATCGTCTTCCGGGAGGGACGTTAATTAGGGATTCCGTGCGACTGTGCTGTACACTGGTGCACGTTAAAGAACCAGGGTAGCTCTAACCAGCGTTACATTCTGTCTGTGCACTATGCCCCAAAAACCTAAAATGACTAACAATCTTAACGGAGCACTCGCCGAATAGGCAAGGCCCGAGTGCGAGTATAAATAAGCTTACACACACCGCATTTGTTTCTGTCATTTGGTTCATAAAAACACAATGAATTGATTTTGTTGATTATTTGTTAAAGGCAGATTTAATATATTAACAAAACAATAGAAGTAAGATATACAGTGGGTTCGGTATTTACGCTGTATACTGCGACCTCTGTGAAGTATATACTGGCAGTTAAAAAAAGTGAATACAGGGTCTATTTTTTTGAATTCGTGATCACCCAACCCACGAAAACATCGATCATTAATGTCCCACGAACATTAATGATTTCACATCCGAAGTCTTATCGGAACTCCCTGGCCATTTTCCATCAAAAACCACATCGGATGTATGATTGTACATCAGAAGAAGTAGTTCGTAAATTGAATAATAATACTCTTGATGAGATGTACTGTTTTAACATGTAATTAATATTGCTATGTTCAAATGATTCCATGTAAAGTGTAAATTGCATAAGTGATAAAGATTGCTAAGAGTAAAGTTAGGTTTATTAAGGTTAAACTGCGTAATTAAAAATACTTTGCGATTTACTTGCTGTGTTATTAAATGTAAAGAATTCTTACATTTTAAACCGTTCATTTACATCTGTGATTGTTTAGTCTGTATAATGGCCGTGAAATTCCGATTGTCCGCAGTCTTTTTTCGCACAATAAATCTGGCCATGGAACTGTTTGATAAACGACCCTGCATCTATAGTGGTAGGTTGCAGATGATGATTATTGTTTTGGTTATTGTTTGCCCAAAATCTCCCCCGCCCTCTCTCTCTCTCTCTCTATCTCTCTCTCTCGCTCACATAAAGTACAGTAAATTATTTGGGCTTTATTGAGGAAATACATATTAGGCCTAACAATTGTTGTTTTCAGTAAAGGAGGTACGTATATTTTATTCGGAAAGTGCTGTATGCAGCCTGTCCCAAAACAAGGTCATGTGTTCTCTCTCCTCCGGAAGTTGAATGTACGTATGATTCCTTATGACGTCAATCACTTCCAGCGGCAGGTTGTCATGCATGATTTCTTCCATCTTCACGATACACAGGACATCTCTTCCAGTCTTGATCGCCTCCATCCTGGCCATGTTCAACTCGTATCTGCACCAGTGGCTTTCCATGAACCCTCTTGAAAGAAGAACCAGAGTGATTCTAGAGTTGTTTATGGCATAGACGATATTTTCAGTCACCATGCCACCGAGAAAGAAATCTCGCTCGTGGATGCATAATTTCAAAGACCGTGATTCCTCTAACTCATGCAATAGATCAACAATGACAAAATTTCTTTCTTGGTCACTGTATGAAACAAATACGTCATATCTAAACCTATCCTCATCAGTGTCTACCGGCATGTACCCCTTCATACGAAACTTCGAGGAATAATACAAATATCGCAAGTGCCAACGGTACCGATATATGATGCCGCCAGTCAAAATGCTCAGAAACGCTGACACGAGAATTGATGCCACGACTATGATGAGGGTGTAGCTTGCACATTCTTTTTCTAGATCGTGCACGAGGCTTTTACCGGTAAGATTTTTAGTAATGTCGTCTATGTATGTACAATGGTAGGTCTCAACATCCAAAAGGTTCAGATTTCTTTCCTGAATCCATCGTACAAACTCAATGTCAGTACAATTGCATTTGAAATTATTATTCGCCAAGTTTATTTGCAGCGATCTACTTTGTATGATTTTGTCGATCTGTTTCATTTGAAGTTGCGGGATGTATCTCAATTTGTTGTTATTTAGGATTAAAATATTCAGGCGTGTCATCATCTGCATATTAACTGCAAATGTCTTTATATTGTTATTGTCCAATTTCAAAATTTCCAAACCTGTCAAACCCTTGAATATTTCAGATGGAAGGTAACGCAATCTGTTAAATGAGAGGTCAAGTTCATTTAGCAGACTCAAGTTCTGAAAAGTTATACCAGCTTTGTCACGCCCCAATGAATAATCTAGCAAGTTTCCCGACAAAAACAAACGTTTTAAATTTGGAAGAAAATGAAACGCATCATGAACTAAATCATTGCAATTGTTGTTTGACAAATCAAGTATCTGCACATGTTCCATACCCAACAACGGACCATTAATTATTCTGAATTTGTTTTGCTGCATGTAAAACTCTCTTAGACTGTTTGGCTCACATATACACAATCTGAGAACGTGAATATCCAAGTCAAGTTGACTTATGTCTAATACTTCAATCTGCTGCGGTAACGGTACTCTGACAGAAAAGGCAGCCCCCAAACAATTTGCGCACGGCTTGCTCGTGTTATTTGTCAGATTTGCACGCTTCTGTAACTTATTTTGGACGAAGAATGCCCGGCTGAAGATTAATGGTTTTATTCCGTATTTATTATTTTGAGATGAAATGTTGACGAATTTTACATTCCATAAATATTTTCCAGAGAATATTTCTATCAAATACTTCCCCAAAAGCATTAAATTTTGACTAACATCAAGATATTGAATTGTCGTTGGGAAATACTGAACCGAATCTTCATCAAAAGACGACCATCTGTTCGAGCTCATTATTAGTTTTCGTAAGCTTGTAACGTATTTAAGTTCTTCTTTGGTTAATTTAGTGCAGTCACCAAACATACCATGGATTTGATGAATTACTAATTCCTCAATATCTTTATTTTGAAGTCCGGACATAATTCCTGGCAATGCCGTAAATCCCATGTTTACATTGAACGAAAGGTCTAGGGTTGTTATATTGTCAAAATCTACAAGGCAACCAATGTTAGCTTTTGAAATATTGCAGCTGTTCAGGCGCAGCAAGCGAACATTCGTTAGGTTGACAAGCACATTCCTATTGAGTGTAGGCAAGTTGCATCTTTTGGTTCCTGTGAAAAAGGGATCTGGCTCGACTGGGTCAAGGTTATGGTACATGATGTCCAAATGTGTAAGGCTGTCCAGATGTACGGGAAACCCTTCTGTATTTATTAAATCCACTGAAAGATTATTGAGATGTGGCATATGCTTCAATTCATGTGCTGGAAATACTTCGCCGTCGTTAATGTCTTCCAAGCATTGCTGTATGTACAAGGATTTTAAACGTAACAACGGTGTTAACGCTTTCCTAAACCTTTCCATGTATCGTACTCTGTTGCATGTTAAGTAAAGAGAAGTCAGAGTTTCCCCTAGGTCAGAAAATGTATTCGGTTCAATGTCGTATATTTCGTTGAAACTTAAGTTCAAAAGTTCAAGCTTCTTAAGACCACTGAACATTGATCTCTTCAAGGCACCGAGCTTGTTATATGAAAATTGCAGTTCTGTCGTGTTTTCTGGTAGATCTGGTGGTATTGCCTGAAGCTCACGGTGTGAACAATCAACAACGACTTTTAAGCTCCTGTAGTCGCATTGGCATGGTTCATGGCATACGTGTTTGTTTGACTCAGTATCAGCAGCCGTTGCCAACAACACATACATTTACTGTTATGAAAGCAAACAAGCACATTGTCCATAGCTCCATATTTGTCTTAAAGTGTTCTACCGATCCATCTTTCCAGTTATAATGTTATTAAAAATAAATATCCATTACGAACTATTGAAAATGTTATATCGACGCATGCATAAGCTGAACATATTATTTGGCCAAAGTAAAGAGAGGAATCATTCTTTAATGCATGAAACAAGGACGTTAAGAAACTTTTGAGATCCTGCACTTTTTCGAAACGGGAAATAAATAATTTAACAATCACACCTTTGTCCATATATAGTGAATAAACTTCCTTGCGCAAAATTAATGCTTTATTCGTTTTGAATGAAAGTACAATTATTTTTAATTTGTCGTTACATGTTTACGGTGCATAGCAGATAGATTCCGTCCGCATTCTCTATTTGCGGTTCTATGCGGTACAGTTACGGAATCTTTCCGTCACGTTTACATTAAAAAATGGAATGCCGAAGTATCAATCGGTTAAACAAACATCAAGTGTTGTAAGTAAGTTTGTGATTTGATACCTAAAGAATAACTTCATTTACTATCGACAAAAATTACAAAAATCAAGCCCAATGTATTTTTATTCATTAAAACGATTTACAATAAATCAGCGATCATAATTCTGATAGCAAATACCACGCAAAAGAAATTTTATTATTTTACTATTTATATTTATTTGCTACCAGCTTTTACATCCTGATAATAACGTTTATTTTTTTATAGAAGGTATTGATTTAAGTGTTATTTAATTTCATGCTTTTTTATGTAATATTTGGGATAAACACAGGAGATCCGGAGCTTTTCTTGCCAGCGTGCTGTATTCTGCAAAATTGGAAAATAGATAGATATTTTATTTCCTCCATATATTGAGAGCATAACATATATACAACAGGTTTAGTTGGTACCAAAGTACAATATAAATGTTAAAAATGCATGATCATATATACATAACAACGGACAAAATATAAACATACAAAGTAAATGAACTGGTGTTTTTTAATTTGAGGGATAAATACACCTTTACTTGCAATATAAGCGAAGATAACAACACAATTATCAAAACTAAGATATAAATGAGTAATTGCTCAAGGTATTTGGTTTATTTGTTTATAATTGCAGGGTTTTTGAACCTAGAGACGAAAGCGATAATCTAAATTCCAAACTGCATCAGGAGAAATGTAAGCGATTTAAATAATCTGGAAATATAAATGAGTAAAAGCAATTTGAAGTTTTTTGTATTACCTTACTTATTTCGGGTTATTTCGTAGATTTCTGTATGTTGAATCAATAGCAGACTAAAACTAAATCTTCAGATAAGTAGTAAATAAAAAAAAAGCATTTTAAACAGTCATTGATAATTGTAGTCAATAGAGAAAATAATAGTTTTCAAAGTTATTGAGCATTAAAATAACAACAACAACAACAACAACGACACGAAATGCAATATAGTGATGAGTATTTCATTCTTAGCAAACAGGCTTTCATTAGAGGCAATATATGCACTGCCTCTATGTGTAAGTCCAGGTATATTACGCAAATTCAAACATGTTTTAAGCACCTTTGCTAAATCCCAACTAGTCAATTTCCAATCTGATATTTCTGCCGAAATAATCAATATATTGAGGCACTGTTCTCTTCCACTTAGAGTCATGACCTTTCTAAAATAAACCGCACCTTAAGGTCAAAGACATATTCCCAAAGTGTTTGCCTCACATGGCCGATCTTATAACAGTAACACATGATATGTTCTGGCAGGCTTTCACACATAAGATGATACATTTCACAGTTGCGAGAGTATTGTCTCGTCATTAGTAAGGCACTTAAGTTCATTAGAAATGAGCACATTGGCAATAGTCTTGGAGATGCCTTTACCGCTAAATATGAATTTGAATATTTCCCCGGTGTGATTATGTTTGGGGTGAGCCACCATGACTTTAGTTGGAATTCCATTTTCAGCATCTTATATTGGAGAAAACTTTTCCAATCGTAGGAAGAGGGGAACGTACCGTAATCCACGTAAGACACTATGTATTTATATAATGAGTATTTCATCAATAAACGAAATACGTCCTGGACAAAGCCGACCATCTGTTTGTCACAATGGAGTTACTTGATAAGTCTATAAATATTTCCTTAGTCAAATATTATGCTGGTAGTCGACATAATTGGCCCAAAAATATTAGTTTTCTATAGTCTATAAACACTTCAATAGGGTGAGTCATTAGTGCAATAAATTCAAAATTGTTACTCGTGTTCAGCTTTATTTTCTACATATGTTTAATGCAATACCTGTGAGCTGTTTTGAGCTTTTGTATGTCTGATTTTGAGTAAAAGTAACTTGTCTCGCAACCATACAGAGATTTAGGCAGTACGACACTCTCATAAACTGTCTTCAATTAGCGCCAAAGTCGAGACATCGACTTCGGATGGATTCCACTGTTGCAGATTTTGAGGAACGTGCCGCAAAGCTTGATACACGCAACCTTTATGGAGCTTGTCGATGACAAATTGGAGTTGCAAATTATTCCTAAATGTGTATACACATCACATTCACTGATAAGTTCATTACCCAGATGGAATATATAACATTGATGTAAACGGTTGTTGAATGTTAAGACGGCAAATTTATTTGCATTGTAAAAAAATCGCCATTTTCGGGAATAATTACAACAAATGCTCATCATAGTGACCATTCCGTGTTTACATAAGTCCATTGATAAAGACCAGGTACATTATCGGTGACGTCGTTCGGCCTTGAGGATTTTATTGTAGAACGTCGAAGTTTTCAGACGATAAACCGTATAATACATCTCTTTTACTGCAAGGAATGTTGTATGATCTATGGCGGTTTGCAGAAGTTTGTAGAAAAGCCCATCGTGCAAGACGTGGTCAAAAGCTTGCCTTCCATCCAGAAAACAAAGATATACAGTTGAGGAACGTTGCCGGGTGAATAATAAGCTTTCACGTAGCGAAAAAGATGACATCAAACATCCTAACTGTTCTTGAAAACCACCTTGTTGGTTGTCAATGTTTGTAAGTAGTTGGTCCTTGCATCGTTGCAAAATAATAATTTCAAAAACCTTTAAAATAACCAACGACAGAGTGATGGCTCGATAGTTGTTTACCTCCCTTATGCATAGTAGTGATCGTACCTATCTTCATTAACACCGGGATATGGGACAACCTTAACATAGAAGTAAACATATCAGCCAATACTAAAGCGATGATTGACCTTCCTTAGATAAGGTGTTCATTTAAAATCCCGTCACTTCCGCCTGCCTTGCACTTAGGTAACGTTTGAATTGCACCGTTAACTACTTTTTCTGACGCAGAAGAATCTGGGTCAGGCTTTATATTATCAAATGCATTTTGGAATGTTCGTGATACGTGCTTCTTCCAATCATCGTCAAAATCTTGAGATTGCGATGGCGAATAAAGGTCTTGGGAGTATAAGCCCCAATCCTTGACTAGATCGCTTCTGTCCCGGTACATTGTTTCATTAAAGTTAATTCCTGCCCCGCTATTAGAAATTGATAACATTTTCCTAGAATTGACCGTTTTCCAAAATCTGTCTGTATCAGTCTTTGCTATATGTTTTAGGATGTTGTCTATGGTGGCTAGATATTCTTCGATACACCGTTTCTGTGCAAGAAGGAATTTACGTTTGGCGCTCTTGTATGCAACGAACATTATATCGGTAGGCATTCTTGGTCTTCCCGTACGGCGTACTCACTCTCTAACTCCTAAAAATATATTATAGAAACAAACTCATTATATCTGTCATATGAACCAGATAATGTTGTATTATTTGAACCTTTTTCTTTCAGAATTAATCAACTATAAAACAATACATAACAACACAACCTAATGGGAATGTGTATCAAGCCAAAATTGAAAAAATATAGATTAAAACAGGAAATGAACTTGAGTCTCCCGGGTGCTGCACAAATATCTTTCCACTGCACCACAATCTCTATAGGTTTAAACTCAATTAACGTTATATATCATTTCCACTCTTGGACATAAAATCGATTCATTTATGCTAAAACCAGACTTTATGTCCCCCTTTGGAGAGAACAAAATTATGAAATACATGCAAAGATAACTTACCTCCAACTCCGCATCCATTTTAACACATCTTAGTCAATAGCATGTACAAATATCCATTTTTTCATCAGTGTTTACAAAACCAGCTTCTGACTTCCTGGATAAAATACGTGACGTCATTTTAAATCCTGTTTTTTCCTACATCGTCATCCATATCACTAAGACATGTTTTGTCGCGACGCTAAATATTTAACCAATTACGCTTTAGGCTAAATTGGATATAAAAAATAAATATTTCCAAACATACTTTTCCCAAACATTGGCTACAAATAACCACTAGCAAAATATACAATATACAATGACAAACCAATTCTACTCTGACAAATAAGGAAATATATTTGTATTTGGTTGAAGACAATGTTATTGATATTTATGGAAAAAACTACAAGCTCAGAAGCAAACAGTTTAAACATAAACCCGGTTTAATGGCACCGGGGTAAACGCCAAAGACATAGAACATAAAAACAAAAAATCACAAACAAGAAACATGGAAGAACAGCACAAAACTCCACGAATAGCACATTGCATACATACAATACATATAAACTAGGTATGTTTATCAAGGACTGTTAGGTACAGCCTTGAAACGGTCAGTAAAATAGAAAAATTAAACATCACGTTCATCGCTTTTGGAAACATTACTTTGGTAAACAAATAACTTGGATTTGATTTCATAAACATATATATGCTGCCAGACAACGACAACAGAATAATACAGTTCAAACTAAAAGTTTTTAACGAAAGTTTTCCTTGCAATGATATAAAGCATAACTGGAGTTTGGTCGATCAGTCGAGACTGTTTTCCCGAGGTAGAGGGGATGAAATCTGAACTGTTGTTCAGAGGCCGACAGGCCTGGCCTGCTGACTCAGCATTGTGTGTGGGGCCAGGCCAGACGTAATACGTATTGAGAGTAAAAGCATTGATTATTAACTGGAACACAAAGGTAGAACTTTATTGCAAGATTAAACTTCATATTTGATATAAATAATCAGAGTTGTATTTGGATAGAAAATGAGTATTTTAATTGAATGCATGAGGCATTTTTTTTACACTAGTTTAAAATTTGTGTGCATATTGCATAGTGCATAGATATGGGTTTAAAAGTCGATAAATTCTTTAAATCAATGTGATTAGACTCAAGTAATACATACAATATATATATATATATATATATATATATATATATATATATATATATATATATATATATATATATATATATATATATGTATTATATTTGTGATGGTTTTCATGTTTTGTCTTTAATTTAGATGTAGAAATTCCATGTTATGGTTCATTTAGTTGAACATCCAGAAATTCAAAACTTCATGAATAGTTCATTTCAAAACATGATTTTCATATAAGTTAACTTATACATTATGAAGGTTTTTAAACAAACGCTAAAAGAGATACCTTAGACACAGGCTGGAAGGTTGAAAATAGTAGAATTCATGAAAGGTAATGAAATGTGCAACACCTGTCATGGCCCCTAGCACTGGTAAAAGCGGAATTCTATTTTTATCGATCCAAAATAAGTTAAAGGCCATAACTCGGGTGTGCTTGATCTGATATGGATGTTCAACTGCAAACGATCAAAACAGCTGAATTTATAAAAGTAATGCTCTCGATGGCCTTGATTATCCTTACAGCTAGAACCTCGCTTGTGAGCAGGTGGTAGCTTTGATAAGGAAGCAGGTAGATATAACAATCAAGCTTAGTCAATGACATTCTCCTTTAAAAACGACTGTTGTCTAATTATAAAGGTTAAAAAGTATTAATCAGGAGTAATTTGTAGATTTATATTCAGTGATCCCAATAGCTCACTGATTTAGGCGGACAGACAGGCAGACATATAGATGAAAATATAAATTTTGGGGTTTTTGCAATCCACTGTCAAAATTAAGTCATTGCTTTTTTGGTAAATATGACAGTTGAGGCGTAATTGTTTTGTTGTTATATCACTTTTCACTTGCAATAGCTTATCATGTTATCTATTTCTTTAAATTATATTTGTGGTGGTTGGAAAAATAACTGTAACGGTAGCTAGAAGTCTTTTACTCTTTAATTATAGTGTATTTAATTACAAAGCAAATAATAAAAATATATTAAAAACACAACAACATTTTAATGCAACAACTACATCAAAACAGCCGCAAAAACATCTTGGAGGTCCTTAATAATGCATTGCGACAGCGGGTGTAATTATTAGTCAGTGATTGCACGGACTTGTAAGCAGTGGTAGGGGTCAATTCTAGGGTCAACATAAGTTAACCTAACATGTTCAATTGATCAAAACAAACTTTATAATTTACGTCTACTTCTCAAAGTTAATGAAATAATAATTATGTAAAACGGTTTTAAGAAGAACGTAATTACTATAAACAGTGTATTTTTTCACTTGTTGTAAACATAGTAAGATGAAATTTAACATCATTGATATTTTCACCAGACAAGACAGAAAGCATATGTCTTACTCATTAACACACGTTTTATGGGAATGAAAATATATACTTGATGGCTATGATTGTTTAACTCTATTTTGTAGAAATTCTTTTGCTCCTTTTGTAACAAGTATTAGATCTGCTGGTGGCACTGTATAACCGTTTGCTTAAAATGTGTAATTGCACCCATAACTTAGCTTTGATAATTATTACTTTCCTTATTTGTAACACAGTCATCAATATTAGATGTAGCTGTAAAAAGGATTCAATTCATTCACCTTATATTCCTTATATTTGTCATTGATCTGAAGTAACGCTCTACCAAAAATCGCCAATCTGGCTTCATCAAGTTGACTATTTACTGTATGGTATAAATGTGCGACTGCCTCAATCGGATTCAGTCTTTCCCATTTTAAATTCCTTTAGATAACATAGTTCATACATTCATTCGCATTTTGATTGTACATACTTGGGGGAAAAGTCCCAAGTCCAACCATTGACCTTATCTCTGCGGTTATTGATTGTTTTATCAGATCATTTTTATAGGTGATAAAATATGAATAGAAATCCTCACCATTTGGATGCCTGTTGCACCCTGTGGCTTTAAACATTTCCAACTTGTTGCTGAAGTTTTCTGCATCCAAACTGTCTACTAAACCTGGATGTTTTACTTCACCTATATGCTTTCCAAATATGTCTGCAATATAACTCTTTGATGATTCTGTATATATCTGTTCAAATCAGACAGTTTAGATATGATAATGTCTGGCATATGAACATCGCAGAGTTAGTGTTTTGCAGAGCAAAAACAGGTATCGAATGAGTCTGTTATATTTTTCTCCCCATCGCTTCCATACACAATCTAATGTCCTAAATTTGGACAATAATTTATCATTCCAGATGGAAGTGGAAATAGCTTTCAAAACAATCTTTTTTGGTGCAATATAGCTTGACCAAGAAATACAGGGTGACATCCACATTTTGTTGATTACATAAAATTCCTGTATGTTATAAGTGTTAGGTAATATTGGCCACTGTTGAAAGTGGCATCTACAAGACACAACAGTTTTTTGGATTTGTGCAAAATCGTTTCACATCATGTAATTGCTAATCCATGAAAACATGGAATACAGGCGATCTAGTCACTTCTCTTACAAACACAGAATTGGGCGTAAAAGACTGTGTTTTACATAACTCTATTAATTCTATTAAAGGGTCAGAACTTTGTGAACTGTCTGTATATCTGAAATTTTCGGTTCCTGACATGATCTCATAGAGCCTACAAATTATCTATTTCTTCGTTTTTCTTCAATACTGTATGCACGGTAGATTTGGGCGAGCTGTTTTTATTAGAATGTATATGTTGTTTATAATGCATCTTTTGTTGATTCTGCTGCTCTGGTGGTTTATTCGTCTTTTTATGTCCATGTGAAGACACAATTACAGAATGTGGAGCCCACTAGTAAATATATTGAAATAAAGCAATGTTATGCAGCACTTCTAATTTACCTGTATGCAGCAATACATAAAGAACAACTCTGTGAATTGCTGCTGAATGCTTGTGAGACATTCTTCTCGATTTAATGAATGAAGTATTTCTATACTCAAACTCACTTGATGGGGTGTAATTATCACCCATTCTCTTGAAATATTTGACATTTGTAGATTGAAAAATAATAAAAATAACATTAATGCATTTAACAAAGTGGTAGTATTAAAATAAGCCTACATGACGTGAACGAATTGTGAGTCAAAAACCCCATATTTCCTTCAAAATCATTATAATTCAACATACAATTATACAATGGAAGCATGAGCTCCGGTCAACAGAAACTGAAATCGGACAATTTTTAACAAATCAGTTTAAATAAACCATATTTACAGACGCATTTTGAGCAACGGGACCTGACTAAGATAAAGAGACATGTCTTAAGTGTATTGATAAGGGCTACCTCCCGATAAATGTACGACATATATATTTATATTCATTAAATATGAAATATAGAATCAAAGCAAAATCTTCTGTTTTCTCAGAAACAACGCGCTCGGCACTGGTCTCCCATTCCCTGTACACGTTCATCAGGCCAAGAACTGACGGACGCCCAGAGTTATGTCTTCAACCCGTCGTATCACTGAAAAAGTTCGTAAGATAAACTGATAACGTTAACGAATTGTTTCGAGTTAACCACTTAATTTTAACGATAATTATCTAGCTATCTCGTTAATACTAGTGATAAATATCATAAGACTAAAATCAGGCTTGAAAGTGCCAATAACTGCCACCTTTTACCCTTTTAAGCTATACAAAACTAAATTGCTAACTAGTTATGATTAGCGAATTCCACTTAATAAGTGACATTGTAACTGGTTAACTATATAAGATTCTACTTAATAAGTGGTTACACGAATCTTATGAAGCTAACCAGTTAATATGTTACTTACTAAGTGGAATTCGCAAATCATAACTAGATAAACAGTTACTGCTAAAAGCTAAAAATTCATTTATAGATAAGTGATATATGTGACCATCGGCTTCAGCCCCAACAGGGCTGTTACTGTAGAGGACAACGAAGCAGGTTCTCGGATAGGAGTAAATAAGGTAAGTTAAAACACTGATCCGGGTCTTAACACTGGTAATTTTGATAATCTAAGCTAGTCTGAATATGTTTTTCACAATTTGATTTACAATGTTCAAGAACTGTAAAGTTACTCCTCTTTCAAATACTTAATTTCACATTGAAATATTATTACCATTTTGTGAAAAGGTATTCAGATTTGGCATACAACAGTGTATCATCAATTGTTGTGTTATCATTATTGCAGATGGTACATATAGGCATAAATTGCATTGGTGTGAGTGTGTTTTAAAAGGGACGTTACTTCGCTGTACCATTCATTGGATGCATTGACGTTTACTTCCCCTTCGGATGTAGAAAAAATGTTCTTTTTAAATGGCTGAATTACAACAAGTTTGCAGAACACTTATAACTATTAGGGTAAAAAATAATTTTAGGGCATTCATACGATCTTGAATGCTCGCTAAAAAAAACAATTTAACCACATTGCGCTTCACGTGAACTACCATTTGTGAGCGGGACATTTAAGATCTCATGAATGCTCCGAAATTAATTTAAAGCCTTAAAACAAAGTCGAATTACAACGTCGAGAAATGAGTTCAAGTTGACGTTGTTTCAACTTTGAAATAGCATGTACAAATATCCATTTTTTCATCAGTGTTTACAAAACCAGCTTCTGACTTCCTGGATAAAATACGTGACGTCATTTTAAATCCTGTTTTTTCCTACATCGTCATCCATATCACTAAGACATGTTTTGTCGCGACGCTAAATATTTAACCAATTACGCTTTAGGCTAAATTGGATATAAAAAAATAAATATTTCCAAACATACTTTTCCCAAACATTGGCTACAAATAACCACTAGCAAAATATACAATATACAATGAAAAACCAATTCTACTCTGACAAATAAGGAAATATATTTGTATTTGGTTGAAGACAATGTTATTGATATTTATGGAAAAAACTACAAGCTCAGAAGCAAACAGTTTAAACATAAACCCGGTTTAATGGCACCGGGGTAAACGCCAAAGACATAGAACATAAAAACAAAAAATCACAAACAAGAAACATGGAAGAACAGCACAAAACTCCACGAATAGCACATTGCATACATACAATACATATAAACTAGGTATGTTTATCAAGGATTGTTAGGTACAGCCTTGAAACGGTCAGTAAAATAGAAAAAATTAAACATCACGTTCATCGCTTTTGGAAACATTACTTTGGTAAACAAATAACTTGGATTTGATTTCATAAACATATATATGCTGCCAGACAACGACAACAGAATAATACAGTTCAAACTAAAAGTTTTTAACGAAAGTTTTCCTTGCAATGATATAAAGCATAACTGGAGTTTGGTCGATCAGTCGAGACTGTTTTCCCGAGGTAGAGGGGATGAAATCTGAACTGTTGTTCAGAGGCCGACAGGCCTGCTGACTCAGCATTGTGTGTGGGGCCAGGCCAGACGTAATACGTATTGAGAGTAAAAGCATTGATTATTAACTGGAACACAAAGGTAGAACTTTATTGCAAGATTAAACTTCATATTTGATATAAATAATCAGAGTTGTATTTGGATAGAAAATGAGTATTTTAATTGAATGCATGGGGCATTTTTTTACACTAGTTTAAAATTTGTGTGCATATTGCATAGTGCATAGATATGGGTTTAAAAGTCGATAAATTCTTTAAATCAATGTGATTAGACTCAAGTAATACATACAATATATATATATATATATATATATATATATATATATATATATATATATATATATATATATATATATATATATATATATATATATATGTATTATATTTGTGATGGTTTTCATGTTTTGTCTTTAATTTAGATGTAGAAATTCCATGTTAGGGTTCATTTAGTTGAACATCCAGAAATTCAAAACTTCATGAATAGTTCATTTCAAAACATGATTTTCATATAAGTTAACTTATACATTATGAAGGTTTTTAAACAAACGCTAAAAGAGATACCTTAGACACAGGCTGGAAGGTTGAAAATAGTAGAATTCATGAAAGGTAATGAAATGTGCAACACCTGTCATGGCCCCTAGCACTGGTAAAAGCGGAATTCTATTTTTATCGATCCAAAATAAGTTAAAGGCCATAACTCGGGTGTGACTCAAGTAATACATGCAATATATATATATATATATATGATATTAATATGAATGTGACAAGTTAAAAGAATAACAAGGTAGCGTTATAGATGAGAATGTTTTACTGGCTTAGTCGCTAGATTCATTTTTTTCTATAACGACACTAACTTATCATTCTCTATTTATAACAATTTACTAATCTAAACTTACTTTCTGTGACTTATCTCCTGCACAATTATTCTGTTTTGTCATCTGTATGTTGTCAATGTTTCCGTAAATGCCTGTAATTTTACCTGCAAAGCATATTTAAAATATATCTGCAAATGATAATTAAATTTAATTCCTAGCACCATGCCAGGTTAATACAATGTCATTTGTAAGAAATCAATAAAATAGTTCATCTGTTGGGATTTTTACTGATCCTCGTGTCCTGCAATGCAATTCTTGGCTTTCCAAAATTTTAAAGGACATTTAGTTGTGGAAAGTTTTATTGAGTTGGTATTTATTGATAACACTAGAAGTTTTACTGAAATCGATTCATGTCCCAACCAGTAAGACAAAGTTGCTAAACTACTTAAATGTTGGTGCTAGGAAATAGATAAACATTTACTATGATCTTGATCATTGAAACATTGACTCCTAAATCAATATTGTGATATGTAGGTCGGGTCGATAAATAAGTGAGGTTTGTCTACGACTATGTCAACTTATTTTCGAGTTATTGTGCGAAGAAATATTTTAAAACAACAAGCACACCTTGACCTTGAACAAACAACAACAGTATGGATGCACTTGGTAATAGCAAATTACGAAAAAAACAAACTGAAAAGACGATGACTGTTACCTTGACTTTGGACTTCTGACACCAAACACTATAGAGCCATTTACTGGCAAATGTTCATTTAGAAGGCTTTATAAGACTGTTGACTATGATTATTACCTTTAAGCTATTGATCTTGAAACATAAGGGGTCATCTACTCTTAGAAGCAACCTACACTCCGACACAAAACACTATTGTGATTTGCATTATATTGTTATACACTCGGATCAATAACACTGATAACGTTTTCGTTGTGTTTATTGTTATGGAAATTGAAATCGGTTTGTTGTTAGACAATGCAATTAAAAATACAATAAAAAAACGAAACGTTCAAAGGAAGCTTGTTATACTCGTTTAAGTTTTAATATATCGTTGAGGAATTTATTAATATTTTTTCATACAGTTGCATGATATTTTTTCAAATATTATTGTAAAGAATCCAATTTCAGCCTGTCGGAATAAAATGTTGTATTTTTAGGGGTTTTTTTTACTAAAAGGCGACTTTACTTCGAAAGGTCTCATTTTCATTGATTTTAGTTAAACAAAACCATATTTTCCGGGCAAGAAGACAGTATATAGAGAACGATTGACTAGCGAAATATTTGCTGACATTTAATATAAATTGCGGCATATAGAAATCAGCTTCTCTCGGGAAAACTACTTGCAGAATGAAAACTATTCGAAAAAATGTTTTTTGCCGATGACTGTACTTGTTGAGTTGTTAAGCCGTAGGCATAACCGTTTTGAATAATAGTGCGAACATGATCTTCTTCAAAAAAAATGTAGGCTGTGACCTTCAACTTTGGCATACTGACGAAAGCGCATTATGTGCTAAGCAACCTAACGGTCAAAATGCTCTTAATTGATTTTGCAGACCAAATATTTACTAAATTCTAACCGCTTACTGCATACGAAATGGTCGAAAAACAGCCAGCCACTGATAGGTTAAGAGTCCTTGACATATAAGACGAACATAACCTTGTCTACTGACGATCTATCGTGTGTTTTTTCAATTTTATATATTATGTATCAGTCTAAAGGAAGGCTGTCCATATTGCCTCCAATATTTGTCCTTTGACCATTGTGCCTTTAGACATTTACCTACTGCCCTATTGGCCTGACCTTTGCAGCAAGCCATCCTCCATCCATCTGATCGTTATCATTATATCACTCCTGAACAAATAATTACTTATTATTAAATAATTCAATATTATATCAAGAATCCGGAAGTAAACTTATTAATTAGATAATTTATAAATAAGTTACCTTTGTTTTTCGTTTTCTTTTTCTTGTCCACAACTGCATATATATCACCGGCATCTTCATTTTGTTTCGGCTTTTTCTTGTCAGGTGTTGCATAGATATCAGCAGATATAACCTTTGGAATGTCCACATCATCTCCACTTACATACATCGGATTTTCCACCTCATCTGGAATGTCTAAAGGGAAAAGAGACTGAATACAAAATTAAGAAATGCCTTTGAGGTCAATTGAACTATATCTTCGATACCTTATTGTAATATTGTACGTGAAATCAGTTCGGTATTTGAAGAAAACAATGTTCCTCGATAAAGCAATGTTCTTACAAAAGGAAAGGTGACAACTATGAAAACAATGCATACATATATGAATGAGAAACCTCCCAACATCTTCACTGATAGTTGACCCTTTTTGTAATAAATCCCATGAGCTTGCCTTTAATTGTATGTTTTGTCCCTATCTATGTAAACACGTCTATGTAAGTGTTCAATATTTGATACGTCAGCTTCTCTATTTAGTTCAAGTACTGAAAATGCTTTCTACTTTTATAGAGGGACATGACTTCTTAAGTATTTTAGTGTTAGCGATATGACGACATGTCAGCATTTAATGGATGTTATTCCAATTTAATACTTTTAAGTGTTGATGTATTAACAAAAGCTGCACAATTGCTTAAATTGTTTCGCTTAATTCATAGTGAAGCATATAAGCAATATTGTATCTGATATGTCTCCGTTAAAAGCTGCACTCTCACAGATATACCGTGTCTACCGTGTGCAGATATTTTTTGTCTTGGAAAGAGCAAACTTTTGCGTAAATTCCTGCAAACTAATGATAAAAGATTGCTGACAAAAGATCAGATCGCAGATTTTCATATTTCAGTTCGAAAATTAATGTTTTATGGATTAAACCTTTACTAACGGTTTAAGGAAAATGCATAAAACAATTTCTGAGCTTAATTATAAATATCTCAGATCTTTTTTTTTGTCAGCAGTCTTATATTACTGGTTTCTATGGTTTTCGCAATAAGTGGCTCGTTCCAAGACAAAAATAAAAAAAAAGTTGTCAAAACGTTTTAATCTGTGAGAGTGCAATTTTAAGATATAACATCTTAAGTACCTTTAACAAGCTTTGTTTGAGATGCTGTTTATTAAGATTTGACCAAGTAAGCTAAATTTGATAATTTTACCTATTTTTCTAAAATATGTTCAGCGAAACAGCATTAGAAAAAGTAAAACGGAATTAATGCCAGCGGCTTCATCCTTATCATATCATTTTGTCATTTCAACTTATATAGTTGTCATCTTACAATTTTACATTGTATGCAATCCATTTTAAGGATCGATTGCATTTCATATAGCTATTCTTATGCTTAATTAAACCCTGTTACGTAAACAAATTGAATGTTAAATTTGCAGAGTAAATATTTTGAAAATCAGGTCGGATGCATCTCTATAATCAAGAATCAATAATGTAATATATAATATAATCATTTAATATAGTTCCGTCTCCATATTCCTAAAAATGAGAAATATTTACAGACACAAAATATGTTAACTAAAATAAATAAAAAGCACCAGTCGTAGTCACATATCGTACCGTATTAAAAATAAACATTACAGCCTGCATAACTTACTGTCATCGTCCGGTTGTGTACGGTGAGATAGATTCGCCAGTTTCCTGAAATTGAATTTTCACGGCTTGTAAAAAGTTAAAGTAAAACTATAGAGACTACCGTCAATCCAATCATAATCTGATCTTTCCATGTGTGCATCGATTAACACAATCATTTTCAATGTATTTTTAAAAACAAACGTGGAACGTGAAAAGTGTTCAATCAAATTAGATGAAACATCAAACAATGATAGTGGTGCTGCAAATGACACTGACGATTATACTAACATAGCTTAGGTTGTTTGCCGTTCAGTGTGTTGTAGGACTTAGTCGTGTGCCTTTAAACGGGATTTTCGTGAATTTAAAGCTACTGGGATTGTCCCTGTTACCTCCATTATATTATTACATGCTTTTGTTTCTCGTTTTGGTGGTTCTTATCATGTTTCGTTTTAAAATTGTCACGATATAATAAGTCATGATTGCATGTATTTAAGTTTTATGTCGAACATTATAACTCAGGACCAAGGGACATTGCTAACACCAATAAACTTACTGTTCGTTCGTCAACTCGCTATTATCGTGTCCTAGAACATAAAAAAGTAATCAATATAAAAAAAATGCTTAATTTGAAAATGACAATTACTTTGCATGTAATCCATTCTTAACTACCATGGATCAATACAGTATGTATCATAAGAATAACTTGTATCTTAATCTTAAAAGATTTTTAAAAGTAACATTTACAAAGGAAAACACCTTTAAAACAGTGAAAAGTGTTTCAAAATTGCCTCAATATACCTTTCTGCGTAATTCTTTTCCTTAGAAAGACGAAAACCACAACAATAACCAGCACAATTACACATATGCCTCCTCCTGCTGTTCCTCCTATCATAGCCCAAGGTGTTGATGTTTGCTTCTCTGCAATATTGATAATATTCAGATGAATGTGAAAATAAGGTCCATACTGGATTGATTGATTAAGGGAAAAGCTCTGTCTATTTGATGTAATGATCGGTTTTGAAATGTACAGCGTTGAATCCGTCATAAGTTATTGTATTAGACTGTCGAGTCTCATCTCTTCTGATGGAATTGTACGACATTATATATTGGTTTGGTATAAGATGCACATCTTGATTGACACGACATTGAGCAACTCTGGTTTAAATAGTCATAACTTTTAAATACCGATCGTGTTAGACACATAATTACCCTTGACAAACAAATCAAAGTGATCGTGGTTTCAATTGATTATTTTATTTGAAAACACAAGCTATTTGAGGCGACTGATACAGTCGGGGTCTCGGAGTTTCTGGGGTGTTTTCCGCTTACGGATATATTTATTTTGTCAAGCTTCATTTACACATTTAGCATGAAACAATTTAAAATATATACATGAGTTTAAATTATTAATTCGATGATTTTTTTTTAAAAAGTTGAAATGTACACCTGTTAATTAACTCCTAAAACATTTAATATATTGTGCCTTGTATCAGCAAACGTTATTAGAAGGAGCGCATTTTGGATCTGAATACTTTTATTAGCGAAGATAAGAATGATAAACAACTTTTACAGCGATAGTTCGTGATTGTTATTAATTTATATTTTGAAACGAAAAATGCAACGCGAAAACAACGATTCTTTAGTAGAATTCTCTTCAGGAAAATACTGTTGTCATTGCATACCGTCATATACATGTCATTTAGACTAAAAACATCTGTAACAAGTACCACATTTTTTCACGTTGTATTCGAAGGATATTTTGCCAGATTAAATGTATGATCATCCCTTTTTTAAATTAAAAACCATACGAAAAGGCAGAATATAAACATCGAAAATACAAGTCAATTATGCCTAGTAAAATTGGTAAATAAAGTTTGTCCTGGCTGCTGTCTGTGTAGCACCTCTCCAAAGGTGGAGCGCCGGAGCTGAGGACCAATAATAAAATGAAACCAACATGGACAAACCAAGTATTTTAAAATTTCAAAATAAACTCTGTTACGAGTCACAAAATAATGGCCCAGACGACAAAAAATATAGACACAGGCGTATAAACACCACATATACAAACACAAACACCATAATAAAACCACACACGCATTAAAATAGCTTAATCGATCAATGATGAATAACCGCCTTGGAACGGTCAGTGAAATATAAGCTTACTGGAACACGTAACTACTACTCGGGTCCTTGTTTGTATGACCATAACCTCACACGTGTCCAAACATTAAAGTATTATCCGAGCCAGCATCAACTTGAAAACCATGAAGAATAAAGTAAAGAATAACATAGACACTGATAAATTAACATTAAGTACTTAACGACCAAAAAAGATAACCTGCAAACGAATGAATCATGCCGGATCAACACCGCTACCTCAAAGGCAAGATCATGTAGCGATCATGTGGCTTGGTTCAAATATTAAGGGCAAAGTCATTCAATGGACTATGCCCTGTATCATTTAGTCGAACAATTGCGGCGCAAATGTAGGTAGGCAGAGGCAGCGGCCGTCATCTCACACATGATACAGACTATATAATTGCGTTTTTTTTTAGATTACAAAAAATAGATGCTTACGTTTTCATTCTTGTAAAGGAATAAAAAGGTCGATGGCTAAGGATGATTGTGTGTTCAGATGTAGTAATAAGTTTCTCTACCCAAGCGTATTTTCTAAAAAGAGATAAGATTTCTCTAACACACTACAAAATACCCTAAATATTCCTGAAAATCGTTCCATGGCACTCTTACTGTGAGATTTATGTGGGTGCATAGGGGATACAAGACAAGTTAATCAAATTATTTTAAAAAAAATCCTCTCTACACTGAAATAATATATTTAACACAAATTGGCACAGTGCTTCAGCATACCTTCGTTTAACTCCTTGATCTCAAATTGCTCTTTGAACCCGACAGGATCAGCAGCTCCAATAAAGTTAAAAGCCAACAGTCTAGCGGAATATATTCCTGGAACTAGGTTAGTTAAATGTACTTGAAACCTTTCATTTTCCTTTATATACTTTGAATCTAATTCATCTATCACGGATTTGTTCATCCATGCTTCATCTGAATTAAGCGACATCTGCAAAACAAAAGTTTGTTCATGTCCTCCATTGAACCCTTTTTTCCAATTAAGGGTAGCGATATTGTCCAAAGTGGTCAGTTTCAGTTCTGATGGTTGCGACGGCTTGCCTGAAAGTTTAAGGTTGACATAAAACATATTATTTCTAGTCCTATATTCGGTTACATAATTTATTTTCCAGTTCATACAAAGGTGAGTTAAAATATACCCGGTAACTTTTTAGGCACAGCCTTAGTACATGGGTTCAGCAAAATATGTGTTAGATATTGCTTATAGAAGACTTACGTTTGATTCTTAATTCTGCTGATAAATCAGTCATATGCAGTATTTAGATGTGGTCATTTTCAATTGATAAGGCTGTTGTTTAACATTATGTTGAAAGCGATTACTATATAAAAAATGGTAAACAGTTGTATGTCACTTTTGTGGGTTTTAAGAAAGTGTTCGATTTTGAAGAAATTTGTAGTCATATTATATCCTATTCGGACCAAATGTTAAATATGTGATAAGATGATATTGAAGAGATTTATAACGAAGTAAAAATATGCATTAGGTGTCTTTAATTGGTTTTCAATTCAAGCCTTTTTTAGACTTCTTATAAATTAATCTTATGCTGATATTGAATAAAGTGGAGCACATGGTTTTCCTCTGTCCAATTCTGATATTAAGTTTTTCCAACTATGTTTACATGATCATAATATAAACAATTATATTCATACTTGTCGCCTTGACATCAATGCTGAAATTTGCCGTGTTTATGTCATTGGTAATTTGCATCTTGTATATCCCAAAATCCTTTTCTGACAAGCCTCTGATAAATATTTCTAGAACGTTTCCAGAAAGTGTGACTTGCTGTCCATAGAACAAAGGATACACAGATTCATTTCTTATATACAAAGTATATTTTCCATTCGTCGACACGAGTTGTCCATCGTGTCTTATCACACTGTATGATGTGTACTCAGGAATGCTAACAAACGGAATGGCAATAGTGATGTTTCCTGACGTTTCTCCGGCAAAACTGGTTTCCTCCAGGAGGAATCGTGGGGATGCTGCAAATATATGAAAATAAATGTGTAATTATCTTTAAATTGTATGATTTTGCTGAGTATGACACACAGTTATTTACTGTATTATACCAGTAAAACGGTATTCACTAACGGGTTATGCAATGTTGTAATATTTGTATGATTATTTTTATTCTGGTTCATATTTATTCTACCATTACTTCTTCCGGTATCGCCATAAACGAAATAAGTACGTTGCGCTGACTCGCCCAAAAATGGGGTGACATTTTGTAAGTCACATTGTTGAAAAAAAGCTATTTGTAAAACGTGTTTACCTAACTCTTGTATCATTTTAGAAGTTCGTTATACTGTGCACCTTTGATTTGGCCTGTAGGAGAGCAAGACAGGTTCGGAAATACAATTAACTTTATGTTTAATAATACTCCGTTCCTGCATTAAAATATTCCAACCCTATTTTAGCACTGAAAATCGACATTAAACGTCTTTGGGGTGACCGCACTTTAAAGTAAATAGAAGTCCGTTGGGGAGGGGGGGGGGGGGTAATCATGATTTACGAGTTTCCTCACAATTGTGTTAACATTTACCAACACAATGTTTGCATACGATTAAATGTTTGCTTATCAATGCCTGTCATGTAATAAAACGTTTTTTAACATTGCTCGATTGTATAGCTCATAAAACAAAACCTTAATATACCTTGGACCTCGACCTTTCGTGAAGCAGTCTGAATGAGTTGTTTGTTGTGGCCAATAATCCCATTATGAACGTAGCAGGTGTAAACCCCTGTATCTTGAAGCTGGAGGGAAGGAATGTTCACAGATATGCTATCTCTCTCACCGAGACTACCCACGTGACTGTTGGGGACCACGATATCATTAACTCGCTGCAGAAAGCCTGTGAACTTGTACACAGCTGGTATACCTGCCGCCTTGCACAGAAGATCAAGAGGGGTGTTTTCGTGTAATGAAGCTGATGACTCGCTTATTAAAACGTCAGGTGAATCTGTAAGATAACGCAGAGATGAAATATTGATCTTAACGTATAGCAAAAAGAGTAGGAGCTTTTGGGTATTTTTTTACCAAATTGGAGTTATATCTAAACTCGATTTGCTTCATAAACTAATAAGATTCTCTGCAATTAAATAAAAAAATGTCGAAAATGCCGCATTCATATTATCGGTGTACTTTGAATTTTACACTTTCATCGGAAAATTGCATATCAAAGGAGCGCGTATAAATCATTCAAGTCCCTATTTCGATGTTTATGGCGGCATGTAATGGACAAAAGCATCTTTCAAACTGATAATACTTACTACACTTTTACGTACGCATTTGATCTTAAAACAGAGATGCCGCAATGCTACGAACAAGTTTCCTTTTTGGAATTCATAACATTACGACAAATTAAAGCGTTAAGTGTTTTACAACTACAAAACTAACCTTGGCTGTTACTTTATACTAACTCAAAATCCAAGCCCGACGTACATATCTGCCTGAGCCTTCTACTTAAATATAGTTTAAAAACATATACCATTCTTAAGAGAAATTAATCATAATAAAACGTGCATTCAGAAATGACCTTGATGAAGGTGCAAAAACCAAATAAGATAGACATAACTTCACATTATCAGTCCAAGATATTGTTTGTTAACCATTCTTTTCCTGTTTTCCTTTTCAATCACCTTGACCCTGAATCCACCAGCCCCATATGCAATGCAAAGTTTAACATCTACATCAGCTCTCCTTTCATTAAGTGCTATCACCAAGCAACAATCCTTATTCAAGCTATAGACTCAAGCTATAGAGCAGATACTGTTATCGTTTAACTTCAGTATCAATGACATTGACTACATAAGCCCCAAATACATCCCAAATGAACATCTTTACATGTGCTTTAACTATGTTTTTATTCAAATACAAACCAAGGAGTCATATATATATATATATATATATATATATATATATATATATATATATATATATATATATATATATATATATATATATATATATATATATATATATATATATATATATATATATATATATATATACTAGCAGGAAGGAGTCTGGTGTTTTCGAAATTGTATGGAACATTAATTCAATCATATTCAGACACACATTTTTGATCAATTAACCTACACTGAACAATAAGGGTGAAGTGTTTTTCTGCCTCTCTAGAGAACTGATGTGCAGAGTTTCTGGCCAAGCACTTGTAATCACCGGCGTCGTAGCGATGCGCTGTCCGAAACTTAAGAACCGTGGTAGAGCTCACTTGCCTTCTTGTTGTCATGTTAGACCAGGTAAATACACATTCCGGCCAGCAATCCGCTGAACAATAAATATTATTGACGGTGTCTCCTTCCGTTACTGTATGGATTTTGGGTACGTTTAGTGTCACATCGTCTGGGCCATCTACAGTGGAACATGTAATAAATATGTGATAATGATTTCTGTCAATGTAGTCAAGCATAAAAAATGAAAACAATAAGGTCTGTATTTGTCAGCAACAAGATGAAAATACGTTTCCTCATTATATCAAAATTAAATGATGGAATTTTAAAAGAACTGTAAAAGCAACACAGCACAATAATGGATCACACAACATTTATAGTATTGCGGCGGTTGTACCGTTTAATTTGCACCTATGTCGTTGACAGTTTTGCTATTCGACATTGTGTGGATACTATATACAGGCAGCATTCGTTTCATGTTAAAAACAAAATAGAACAGAATATATCGATATTTGTCGTTAAATTATCAAGTTGGAAAATACAATTGCTGCGAACATCATTAGTTGTAGTGTGTTTAAACTTAAAACTACTAAAAATATTGTCTTGGTGATTGAACGAAACGTTTTCTTTTAATTGTTGATAACGAATGGATGATAAATTGTTAAATATGTTAAATATGTATTTTTATAAAAGTATATCAATGTACTTTGCAACTCTACTATTAACTGTTACAAGCGTTACAAACACTTACATCTGACGTCGACAGTAACCGTGTTTGTAATCTTTGATCGTGTGTAAGGATTGATGGCCTCGCATCTGTATGTACCACTCTTCGTTCTGTCGAGTTGTCCAATGGACAAGAAGGCGTTATTACTGACGACATCTGATGATCCCCCGCTAGTTCTCCACCAGAGAATATTGCATTCAGGGAAGCAATAAGCAGAACAAGTTATTTCACGAAGCATGTTACCTTCATTCTTAATGTAGCGTAGTGTGCTTGGAATCAGCTTGAGGGAAGAGGGTCCGTCTAAATGAAACAAAATAACATTTTTTACTATTTAAAAAATGCAAAGTGGTGTATACTTCTGTCAATATAATTTGTGATTGTGTTTTAGAATGTATTTTAAGAGACTGTTTCGAAAATTTATAAGAGTTTACAATTAATAAGGTGATTACGAAAATAATGATTTATCTCATTTTTCATTAACAAACAATAATTTAAAGAATTGCAAAGTATCTAAACTAGTACATGTTTTAACTGAACGTCTACATCTACTGTAAGCAACATTCTACACTTCACTCATTACATAAATCATGGTGATATTTTGATGATTTAGGGATATTTCAAATGCAGATTTCTATCTTGTCAATAAACTCAATTTTAGGTGACAAATGTTTAATAAACACTATTCTGTTTTCTAGAACCAAGTATACCATGCATATGAAAAGTAAAACATAATAAAGTAATCTTTGTTAATCAAACAATTTATTCGCGAAATTATTTTCTCTTGGTGTCTAGCATGTCATGTACTAAAAGTAAAGCCGTTCTAAAATATAAACTTGAAAGGCCGCGATGCAACAAAGCCAGAATTAAGATTATGCAGTAATGAAAGTTTAGCGAATCGAGTTGTTGGGTATTTACGCAAATGCAGATAGTTTCACTTTCAATTTTGTCCAAAATTCGATTAACTTGAGCAGTTTTAGTAATAAATGTTATAACGACATTGTTCACAACAACCCAAACCCAAACCCAAATCACAAGGTATTCGACATTTGATACGACTAAATATCAATATTCACAACAAAATGGTAATTATTTGGGATAAACTCGATTATATTTTTACAGCTACCTTATCCATACGAACACCGAATGCAATTAAACTGTAAACCTTCGGATACACACAAATGTATCACTACATGCTATTCCTAAAGCATGTAAATTGACAGATTTTCTTTTAATGTAAATCAAAGGTTATGATTAATCGAACACCGATCATTTACTTTTATAAAAAAGTGACATTTAGCTGGACTTTACAACTTAAAAGCTATACTTACATGCTTTGTGACATGTGCAGCTTTAAACCAATGTGCTTAACGTTCAGATATTCCTTGCTAAATTTATTAAACAGAAACTGTCTCATCGGTAATTTTAGTTATAGTTTCCTTAACATTTACTCAACTGACACCACATTCAATCTTAATGTATGTCTCCATATTGTTATATAACAAGTCTCGTCACTATAACTTTTTCCTCACGTTTTGAGGTGAGGGAAAACGTGTTTCTCTGTTGATGGAATATTGACCTTGACATTGACCAATATAGCATATATGTAGCTCAGAAAGGAGTATACATATGTAACTACTATGTTTTTTTTTGTTTCTAACAAAAGTGATTAAGCAGAACTCGTAAGACGATGCGTCTACTCGTATTGAAATTATTGACGGAAACCATGTGTTTAATGAGAAAAACCAGCCTGATATTCGCCTAGTCCCATTCTAATTACTCGAAAACAAAACTAACGAAGACCTTTACAAAATGCAATTAAACCCCGATTGAAAGAATCCTAGACAGTGCGAGCAATACAAAGGCATCTCAAAACTCAACTAAGCTAATGTTGGCCGTGCTGTTCCAGTAAAGATTATTCAATAAATTATACACAAACAATCCTCATTTTACTTAAAAATCAAAGTTGATAATTCATTTGAAAATAGATAACCTTTATATATCATTATTAATATCCGGATATAATTCACTTTAATTTACCATATTTGTTGCCATGGTAGCATATATTATTGTTAGGTTTAACATTTTAGAGCCATAGCATGTATTGTCAACCGTCCGTTAGCTATGCTTTAATGATATTACAGTAAACTTTTAAAATTAGTGTATTTTTATTTTGTAACTATGAAAATAATCGTTTTAATAAGCTTTACGAATCGTTTTGTTAAACAAGCGTTCAATAATGACAAATTCAAATTGCTTTAACTAAAGATAAGTAATAAAATAATATGTTCTTTAAGTTGTACCCTTTCTTTTTCTTCAAGCTTCTTGTACAACTTGATTTACATGTATGTGGTTTAAATGTGTAAGCCGTTTACAACAATTAGTTACAGTTTCATCTGAAATAACAACAGTAGCTATAGTATCTCAGACTGCTTAATTTCTAAATTAATGAAAAAAAGAGAAAAACGTCCAAATGGGCATTTCAACCTAGTCAAGTAAACAAAATAAGGCAAAATAGTGCTTCATTTTATTTCACACAGACAAAGCTTGAGTTCAAAAAACAACCGTCTTCATCGTACAACTGAATGAAACCATACACGGTTTTACTCCGATTAGCCAGAATCTTGATTAAACAATACATATGATAAAATAATATAACATTCTTACATCTGACAACGATGTTCACAGCTTGTCCACTCCTGAAGACATTCGACCCTGGGTTCCTTGCCATACAGGCGTACGAACCAGCAGCCACTCTATCCACCTCACCGAAATTCAGTGTTGCTGCATTACTAAACGTCGATCCTGATCTGGACCACGTGTACGCACAGGCCGGGTTACACGTTGCAAAGCATGTTATAGGTCCCAGGGTATCTCCTTCTGTCACCGTGTAGGACGAGGTTGATGGGTACAGATACACGTTGTCTGGACCGTCTGGAATATTGATGATTGTGATTATTGAAGATCAATGCGTGTGTATACATCACACTTGGTTAAATGAGGCAGAACACGTGTTAGCTCCAACATGCTGCCTCTGTGACGGAGGAAATCCAGGTGAAGGATGACAGACATATCGTCTGTACCATCTTGAATATTGGTAGAAATTATTAGTACAGATCATTGTTGTGTATGTATAAGGCATTCTACATTGCAATATATTGTAGCTACTTAGCTGTTTTTTTTTCAGAAAATAATCATTCGGGTAAAAAAGTGGTTTGATACAATTTGAATAGACACCTTAGTGAGCGAGCTGGATTGTAGTGTGTTGTGAGAAAGCAATGGTCTAGTGTTTAATGCTAATTCAAAATGATCCTCGATTCGGTTATTGCCTACATAGGTAATAGAACTGCGGTAATTCGGCGATTGGTATATAAGTACTGGCTACTTCCAAATATTGGTCTAATCATTTGTTAACAACTAATATTATAGTCTTATACGTTATTATGCAGCATATCTATAACCAGATGGGCACAAGTAAAACCGATAATAGCCATAGTTCTAAAATATATCACTGAAACTGCTAAAGGTCTTAAAAAGTAAAACAGAAAAAAATGAATATCGCAATGGGCAATTACACCTAGTCAAATAAGCATATGTAATAAAAATATTTTCTATATTGCATTTAATACAGGGTGATGTAACTTGTAACTTTAGCAAATGTTGCACTCTAATAGAAATAAGAACACATCTATTATCTAGAGATCACAAAGCTTTATCACATTTATGCACATGTCTGGTGTAATCTTTCTCAATTCTTCGCAAAAGGCCTGATCACAGCGGTTGAGTTAAATGTTCATACTGAAACGTTTATATCGTGGAGTGCGGTTAACAGATAAAATGCATGTGCCTCTTTTCCCCATACTCGACAATTATGCTAAATCTGATTTGTTTTTTCAACTGCGACGTTATGTTCAATAGTCCAAAGACCGAATTCCAATCTTTTGTCTGTTTATTTCAAATGAACCATAACAGACAAATATGGAAAAAAAATTAAGTCGTTACGTTATGCCCTATAAACTCTTCCGTCCGTCATTGGAAGGTTTTCAATGTCTCTAAGAACTTCCCTCTCTGATCTGCTCGGTGTTTCCTCTATCATTTGCTGGACCTCGGCAATGTTCTCTGCACTTCGGCTTCATCATGGTCTTGCACCATTGTTTTTCGGCGGTCCTAAACTGACCCAGTTTGTTGAATTCATTTCACTAGGCGGTGTATTTAAAGTGTAGTAAATTTCTTATCTTCTGTGCAGCTTTTTTCATCGACGTCGCAATATTGATAAACAACATGACGAAAATGACACAACAACGTCATTTTGACCTCAGCGTTTTCTAAAATCATTAACAACTAAATGTCAACCTATTGTGTCTAACATAAGGAACGTTAAGGTATCATTTGGAAAGAAAGGAAACCGATAGGACTTCAAAAAACTCTACCATTAACATGTTTAATGTGAATGTCACTTTTGTATATCGTGTATCTTCCAAAGTCAAAGGTATAATATAGCATGTTCAGTGCACTAACGTTATTTATTTTTGGTACATTATCCGAAACTTACGTAATTTTAGTTTAGACATGAATGGTGGTAATATAATTTTATTGGGACGAACCTGCATTACGCCATTTTATTTTTGAATTTAATGCAAGTCATGACAACAGCAACAAATTCAATTCCGGAAGTATAGATTAAAAAATGTTTTCTCGTTAGTAAAATGTAACTTATTATATCAGAGGATGGCTAAATAGCACAGGTAATACATTAATATACATGGATAACGAAAAAGAAGATGCAACAAAAAAGTACGAGAGAGAATATATTTAGGGGCTTTAACTCTAAACCTCCAGTAAGTCAGCTCTCAGACAAATTTACTGACTTATCCAAGTATATAAATCATAAATTTGAATTATTTTGACCTCAACTCGATGTGTAATACTAGTAAAACGTACGGATGGTATCGAGGATTGACGACGTGAAAATATAGCTAAAGCACTGACCGTGTATGCAGCGTGTAAGTTTAAAAAAGAACCGGACAGTACATTGAAATTACTAAGCTATCCAAGTATATCAACAATAAATTTAACATGCACAAATCATCACTATACGCCATTCCAAACTAAATGTATTGAAAACATTGCAATAGTTTAAACGTTGATAAAACGCAAGTTGTTATTGACCAGAGTTCAAACGTCGGTTTCATAATATAAATCGATATCTATCAATTTATGTTGAAATATATACCAAGATCTTACAAACAACGAAGTCATATAAAAATGAAGTGGGGTGAATATGCAAATATGAGTCATCAATTAAAAACAAATTGCTAATCGATCATAAACATTTTCGGTCTTTGTGTTTTTTATATAATCATTTATACGTATGTAAATCAAGGCTATTTAAAAAGTAGACATACCAATTAAATAATCAAATAGAGACGATCCTTCACATACATTATGTTTAAAATTTAGGGCAAATATTCTACACCGTCCTCAGTTTCAGACATAACTTTTCAGTATACCCCTCTTGATATAAAGTTACAGAATAAAGGAAAATACACTTAGAACATAATATGAACAAAATATATTGTTGTCTGTGTTGATCATGTCATATTAGCATTAAAGCATACTCTTGTTTCTGTTAGTGAGTGGAGAAAAAATGTAATAATTCAAAAAAGCTATAATCTGGGGAGAGGTTTTCTAGAGCTAACATGATTGTCTGTCATTACATGAATATATTAAACATATATAACATTCTTACATGTCACAGTGACTGTAACTACTGGTCCACGTCTTGAGAAGCCCGAACCTGGGTTCCTTGCCGTACAAACGTATGCTCCAGCCTCTCCTCTCTCAACCTCATCGAGGTTAAGCGTATCATTTGAACCGACCCTCCTTCTTGACTTGGACCACATGTAAGCACATGACGGGTAACACGAGGTAAAACACCTAATAGCCCCCACCATGTGCCCTTCTGTCATCGTGTAAGACGTCTGGGATGGATTAATAAACACGTTGTCTGGGCCGTCTGGAGCAAGGATATTAGTGATCATTTAGCATCAAAAAATGTGTGTATGTACAGGGCGGGTTGCACATAGCGGAATATATTATTTCCACGGGACTTTATTCGTTTTTCCCTGCGAAGCACGTTTGGATGGGGACAAAAAAAAGTTACCGGGACCGTCTAAAATAACAGGAGAATTTAAAAGCAAAGATATTGCGTAAACACTCTTAGTGAGTTAAACGTGGCAAAACACTTTATAGATCACCGTAATGTGGCTGTTTAAATTCGTAATAATTAATCAATGATTTAGACTTTTAAGCAACACCGTCTATTACATGTTTTAACATAATGTTAACCGAAAATAATGATAAAATAAAAATATTGATAAAAAATCGTTATATTATTTTTTACAACAAAGTAGTGTCAGCACTTTTTTTTTAAAAAAGCTGTCTTTCAGATAAAAGGTGACATATCAATCTTGGTCACAGATATAAATAAAGTGATATTCAAAAACAGAAAATAAATAATTTCAAAAATTATCAGTATGTCTAATAGTAGTCAACTACCTTAACCGAGTAAGACCTGTCAACTTTATGGTGACCAATTGCTTTATCAAAGCTTGAGATTATACATTCTTCTAATAATTGGTTGACATGACACAGGTAACACTATATACTATTATGTACTGATTTTGGAAAACATTAATATAGCAAAGCACTAATGAAAATATATCATAGTATTAAAACAGTTTTTTTTAATATTTCACGAACATGTGTCAAGAAATAATCAAAATTGTGTGAGAGTCATTCTCCGAAATACCCTGGTTTTAGTTAAAGCATCATCATCATCATCATCATCATCATCATCATCATCATCATCATCATCATCATCATCATCACCATCATCATAATCATCGGCAGCAGCAGCAACAGCAGCAGCAGCAACAACAACAACATCAGCAGCAACAAAAAAGAACTCCATAACAACAACACCACAGCAGCAGCAATATCAACGTGATGATATATTATGAATAGTGATTTAAGCGGCCGGAAACGGTCATCATTATTAAATTTATCACAACTCAGTTCATTTATTGATAAAGATTGTTTATTTCCACCCATTGATTTCGGGCTGCAGCTCAATTCATTTCTATAAATTAAACACAAAAAGGGAACGTCATTTAATAAGCCCAATATCGAAACAGAACTGTTACAGTGTTGTTACAGTGTTGATGAATATCCCCAGAGGACGCCTGATTAGATTAAATGCGTATCAAATGGTTAAATGCATAACAAGAGTTTCAACGCCATCCTTTACTATTTAAATTGTCATATCTATTGATAGACCTGCTCAACAGGCCACGCTGACCAACATATATGAAGTTTCATGAATGAATTATGGTGTCATTCTGTTAATGCTATTTGCGACACAAGAATATTCAGATACGTGTTTACTAAATGAAGGGCCATTACGTTTTTTAGACATGTTATTGGCTTATCATGCACACTAAGTTTCATGCTTATAGGTGCAATAAGTTTTGAGCTGCCTCCCACATAAGGCATTTCAGACTTTTGTACTATTTAAAGGGGTTTAACTCAGCCCATAATTGCTCATACTGATGAATACGTTATGCCCAGTTGCATGTTTGTATGTGCAATACTTGTGAACCTACCTAAGACATAATTTGTTGTTAAGGGACGAGACGTGACGTCACATAATAGGACGGGAATACCATTGCTGAAATCTTTTATAACCCTTAAAGTACATAATGATTTAAATGTGTATGATAAGCTGTCTAAACCATTTGGCAAATAAGCAATGTTTTACGATCTACACTAATGTTGCTACGTTTTTACACTTCGAGGTGGATATTTCTATTTCAGGTCTTCTTTGCGCACGCATTTTTTTCTCAAAATAATGAAAAGAATGTTATGCGTCAACGTGGATAATTAATGATGCTTTATAGTAACTACTTTTAAGAGATAAAAAAATCGTGGAATGTTAAATTTCAAGTACGAATGGATATATATATGTCGATTTCACCCGAAGTGTATTAGAATGACAATACCTTACTATACCGAAACAATAAGTAAGCTGAACGTAGTTAAATGTTAAAGGGCCAAAACGCTGATGTTACTTGAATGATTTATCTCTAGTGATTTATCTCTAGTAACTCGGTCAATATCTTTTCCTTCAAACACTGTCACTTAGTTAAGTC
This sequence comes from Mya arenaria, assembly GCF_026914265.1. NCBI lineage: Eukaryota > Metazoa > Mollusca > Bivalvia > Myida > Myidae > Mya > Mya arenaria. Next base: position 7,556,516 of record NC_069126.1, read on the forward strand.
ATGAAGGATTAAAAATAGGAAAGCTTTTGTATGCACGACAAGTAATTAACAAGATAGGTATCAATGTCACCGGGGACGTATTTTGGAATATTTGAGGTTATTATCCATCGATCAAACTTGACCGAGAAAAGTATTCCCACAAACACTGTGACTAAAAGAAATTATGTTTTAATATAGGGTTAATACACCTTCTTGGGGTCGTTACCATTTGCAAAGGCCCGCAAAATGATTAAAAAAATAAGGGCCTTTGCAGATGGAAACGACCGAAAAAAAGGTGTATTATCGCTATAATTGCATAAATACACACCCTATGAAACGTTTGTGTTTAAGAAAACTGTTAAATGTCACGAAAATGCAAAAACAGTTAGTTCCAAATATCCTCCATAACAGGTGCTAGTGTGACGTCATGAGTGATGTCATTGAAAAAGTTTTTCATTAAGCTCGATTAGGGCCGCAACAGAACTCGGCAGTTGCATTTTTGTTTCGTCGCCATTTTTTCCTGTGCATTCGTTTGGAATTTTTATTTTTTTAAATTGACTGGATTACTGAGACTTTTTTCACACAAAACCTTACCGGTATAGTCCTACTTAAACCTTTATTTGTTTTGACAGCTAAATTAGGCCTGGAAAAGTTGTTTTATGTTCTTGATAAAATGTACAGCATCTTCAGCATCAGAGAAAACATATTTGAATTGTCTTTGTTCATTGCATTCGACGTAATGGAATCATGTCCATATAAGTCGTTTGTTCTGAATAAAATCGACAGAAATAACTAAAGTTCGGAGGAGTTGAAAGTTTTAGACTTAATTTTGTGCTTTTAAAGCAAACAAATAGTCAAAACAACTGCAGAAAGTACTATGTAGTAAACACATCAGCTTGCCAGGAAAAGACAACTCGGAAAAAAATGTAAGTTAAATGCGGTTATTTAATTTGGTGATATTTGTATACATCTATATATGTCGAAATTTGTTTTTGTGCAAACGTTGGCATCGTTGACCCTCTTTTGGCCAGAAACCAGGTCGCTCAGCTGCCATTGTTATCATGCGAGCCCTAAAGGCGTATATGTAAATCAAAAAGCCGGTCATTAACGGCACGTGAATTTACTGAATAATGCACGTTTTCTACCGATAACGCAAGGGTTTTTGAGTTTTAACACACCACGATAACGGACCGAAAACACACATTTTATGTAATAATAATAAAAAAACAAGGTACTTAAGGGTTTATGCACACAAAGACCGTCACCAAGTATCATCACGATCATAGTATAAATTATTACCGACGCATTTTGAGGCGACATAAATACTTTATTATATGACCGGGATTGATATGTTTATGCAATAACAAAAGACAGACAATAAATACACTTGGACGATGGAGAAACTCCAAGAAATACGCAACGGTCATTTTTGAAAAACGACCTAGAAATACAGTTTAATGAGTTTCGTTAAATATTGGCGCTAACGACAGTTGACGTAGCAACTATAGTATGAGTCAATGTTTGCCAGATATTACATGTACAGATTTAGATCAACATTAAATGTACAAGTAATATGGAATTTGAAAATTAAGATATACAGTTGTACAATAATAAATATCACTTAATGAAGCCTTTTAATCAAAATCATATGTTAAAGATATCACAACTTGTTTTTAAATAACACCCTTATTACTATTGTGCTCATTGACTATGTAATGAAACAAAGACAAGGAAGCGCTTTCTAACTCCTACTGCCACATATTACTATGGTGTTACACAATATTCGTAGTAGTATTAAGTCATTCAGTATGTAAGCTATTTAAACGTTTATGTTAGTATCTCTATTTTTTTTTAAATCATTAAATGATTAATATTACATGTAAATAAATACAAAGTAACTTGCAATTGATTCAAACACAACGTTATAATTGCTTAAACGGTAGCACTGAAAAGCATACATTCAACTTACATCTGACCACGACGCTCACTATTTCACCATGCTTTGGAGCATTTGATATCGAGTTCCGTGCCGTACAGATATAGGATCCGGCCTCCAATCTCTTTATCTGACCGATGTCAAGTGTGGCTTTAAAGCTTAGCGTAACCCATGGTATGGACAGTGGGTCCCTTGATACTGACCATGTATATGTGCAGGCCGGACTACACATGGCAGAACACTTTATAACCAGGTTATCTCCCTCTGTCAATGTGTATGACCTGGTAGCAGGTGACATTAATACCATTTCGGGACCGTCTGAAACATTGAAATAAAACACCAATATCAATACTTTTATTAAATTGAATGCAGGGCTATACCTGATAAAATCGCTAAATCAAGAGACAATAAAGATGTCTTCCTCTGTCACCGTGTAGGACGTGGTCTGATAGAGATTGGTTGTCAGGTCCGTCTTAAATATTGGTCAAAGTTAGTTTTTAAATAGCAATTATTGTTTATACTCTCATGGCGGGTTACACCGGATAAAGCAAGCACATGGAATTAAGTATAGGCCAAAGTCTTAAATTGGTCGAATTAGAAAGAAGATGATTTTTTTGATAAAATATAAATATTTTAGGAGTATGGTCAACAATATTTAAGCATATGTTTATACGATTCGAACAAAAACTATAATTTACAATAGTTTATGCTACATGCTTCATGTTTTCAAAAGTTTATCTCAATAACAAGACTCTTCTGACCGAAGTAGATGATTTATAGTATCGTGTACGCAATTGGGACAACTTGTTCATGATTATCAATACAAGTTTTACAATGATACTATCTTCCAAGATGGTCTATGGTTAATGTGCCAATTTTACTTAGTAACGTTAAAATATATATAGAAAACTTCCATTCCTGTACAGAGATGATATGTGAAACCTTGTCAAGAATGAAAAGTACTTCACACAGTATCGCTGTCAATCAACTTACATGTTACATAGACGCTTACGACTGGCCCAATCTTTGAAACACTTGAATCTGGGTTTCGTGCCGTACAGATATAAGATCCCGCCTCACTTCTCTCTATCTCACTGAGTATCAGTTTAGCTGTAGAGCTGATGTTAACCTCTGACCTCGACCACGTGTACGTACATGCTGGGTAACAAGTGGTAGAACACGTTATAGCCGCTAGGTTGTCTCTCTCTGTCACTGTGTAGTTCGCTGTAGAAGGTGACAGAGATACGCTGTCGGGACCGTCTGAAACATGATTAAAACCTTTTAATAGATATTTGTTTATACTCTCGTCCAGGGTTTAACCGGATATCGATTAAATTCGTTCAATACACAGGGAATATGGATTTTTTTAAAGTAAATCTTTTATTTGTGTTGTTAACCCAAAATGGTTTGAAAGCGAAAGTAGTCATTTCCTTTATTATATATATTTTTCGTGAGAGCTGCACAACGTTATATTACTAAAAGTTAACGTCATTGTTTATAAGCAATCTCTTTCTTTATTTTTTCTGTTAATTGGCAATCATTTTACATGCCATGTTTAGTCCTGTACAGCGGTTTGTGTTTATTTAATGCATGTTGGCGAATCACTTGTTTTACTAAAATGCAGCATTTCGTAAAAGTACATCTCAATCAAAGACCTAATCTGATAAGCGAAATGTTTATCAATATACCATTTTAATTATAAATCATATCTCTTACATTAAAGCTGCAATCTCACAGATATACCGTTTTTACAACTTTTTTTTGTCTTGGCAAAAAGCAATTTTTTGAGTAAATATTTGCAAACCAATGATAAAAGAATGCTGGCAAAGATCAGATCGCACATTTTCATATTTCCATTCGAAAATTTATGTTTTATGGATTAAAACGTTACTAACGGTTTAAGAAAAATGCATAAAACATCAATTTTTGAACTTAAATATAATAATCTGCAATCTAAGTTTTTGTCAGCAGTCTTATATAACTGGTTTCCATGCATTTTCGCAAAAATTGACTCGTTCCACAACAAAAATTTAAAAAAAAAGTTGACAAAACGTTTAATCTGTGAGAGTGCAGTTTTAAAATAATAAATTGTATTTTGCATTTCCTGTAAATCTAAATAGATAAAGCTTACAACATGAATTGCAAATGTTGACATGGTTTGCTAGCTGATCTCCTTAAAGTTTGAAGAAATGTATCTGTTTTCTCTTTTCCCAATGTTCTGATATTATTAAGTCAGTTTATGGCGATTAATAAGACTATATTAATAATGAACTGTCACTCAATGCAATTAACTTTTCTATTTTTTGACTGAATGGTATCTTTGTATGCATTAAAAGGTTTATCTGGTAAATAGAACCCATGTTTCTATGAAGGGATACTTTATTTATTCACTGTTTCTTTCTTATTCCTTCCACTAATTATGTTTCCTTAGGTATTTGTGGCCATTTCCCCTTTGTTTAAATGTTGAAATTTAAGCTTAGTATTCATTCTATTCCAAATGTTGTGTTTGCTACTAAGATGCGCAAATCAAGTGAATCGTTGTAGATATCAAATACATGCCCTTCTAGACAACATAATATTATTATAATCACACTAATTTGTCAAAAGCATTAAATAATTGTTGTTGGTGCAAATGCCATAACTATGATATAGTTTCTACAATATATTTTTGGCCCATTTTCTTAACATTTTACTGTTATACCGAGTAACGATGTCGAACTTAATCCAAGATTAATCGTACACAATGAACAATGTTTATCTATTCTGCATACACATATAAGAGGTATTCGCAAAAATAGAGTATAAAAAGAACAAATACCTTAATTTAGGCATTATTTTTTTTTACCAAATCTAAACCAGATAATAATACAACATATAATATCTTAGATTTGGAGAGGTTCCAGTAAAAGATAAAAAAAAATGTAACATGACATTCAAGTGGCGTTCTTACTTATGATGCACGATGTATAGACCGCCCCATTATACCGTTGACTTTTGAGATAAACTAATGTATATTTGGACAAAGTATCAGAACACGTGAGTAATATTATAATAGTCGGAGATGCAAATGTAGATCAATTAAATAATCACAACCATAAAGTTCGTGACATTTTATCGTTTAGATATAAGAAAGTATAGCAACGAAAATAACCAACAACACTCGCACTCAACACTTGACCATAATGCTATAACAGACAATATAACAGTATGAGAGTCCCGTGTCATACAAAATACGCATATGGAGATACAAAATAGGTGATTTTATTAAACTTAACAATCTATTAATAACAAATACCGATTGATCATTTATAAATGAAAAAGTGTCCATGAAGCAGGTAAATTGTTTACCTCAACAATTCTCATTTTGGCTTGATATTGTTTACTTACCGATCTTATAACAATCTGATCGAACGATAAACCGTGGTAAAACTCACAAATAGGAAAATCACGCGACACAGATAGACATCAGAAAGAGCATTAATTTCAAACAAATTGAGATTGATTGAGTCATAAATTCAATACCATGAACAAGCATTCTAAAGAAATATGTTATAACAATATTGAAACTTTCTTAAGCGAAACATGGTCAATAAATTCGACACGGTATTAGAAAACCGTAAACTGTTGATAAAGGATATCTGTAACAACTAAAGTTGATATATCATCATTTTAAAACAGTAATGTAACAATCGCACTATATAACTTATGTTACATCCATATATGTTAATGACTCAAGTAGTTCATTACTACTAAAAAAGGCTATTGTTAAAATGAATTTATCATTAACCACCAGGAAATCATTGACCGTTTGGACAATCTAGATATAATCAAATCAACAGGTCCGATCCAAATAAGCCAAAAAATTGTTCTCTGTATGCGTTTCAACCGTTGAATAAATACTGGCGTTTATCTAGAAATTTATCAACTTCCTCATGTAATGCCGTTATTCAAAAAGAGCAATAAGGAATTGCCTGTTAATTATAGACATCTTTTACGTATTAGTTGTTTCGAAAAATAATGGAACGAATATTTTTTTTCAAAAGGTTTATAATTATTTGCATTTTAAAAGTCTTCTTTACTCCATACAGTCCGGGTTTTTACCAAGTCACTCAAACGTTTATCAACTCATACAACATTTGACAAAAAGATTGTAAATGTTTTGTATTTTGCGATATTTCTGAAGCTTTTGATAGAGTCTAGCACAAAGGATTAATGTTTAAACTAAATGAAATTGGCAGAACGTATACAACTGTCAGCTCTGTCAAGAAATTACCTAGTTTCTAAACTGCATTAAGCATAATAATAATAATTCATACGTAGCTTTGTTTCTTAACAACATTATATATCATAATACGTAGCCTAGTGGCAAAATCACAGCATCCACCACTCTTTTTCATAGCCTAGGTTATAGTCACATACCGTTTATATACATAATGACTATATATCTATATATCAGTTACTTAAGGAATATTGATATAAGTAAATATTGTTTGTTCATTGCTATTTGCTTGTAGCTGAACATAATGCACACCCTATATTATTGTCTTTCCTTTTTTACCACCTGGTAAAAGTTTATATAAAAGAGTAAATTATTATTTATAGGCACTTAATGGGCCGAACACGCCATGGCCCCCTTAGTGTATCTCTTTGTACACATGCATAAAACGTGTGGTTTACATAAAACGTATATGCTATTTAAATGGTGGTATCGTTCCTACTATTGCTTAGCAATGCCATTTTATATGTGAACAAATTATGATACATAACCGCCTGCCTGACAAACAAAGTTTATCACATTTCTGTGATATTGACGAAAACGGGCCCTAACTTACACACAAATGCGGAAGTGAAGAAATAAATAAACGAAAAGTATCGGCTTGATAATTGAAATATTTCGACGAAAAAACTTCATAAGAATTTTTCATTCTTGAGATATACATTGAAATTCGTGGTTACTCCTTTTGTTTTAAATCGTTTGCAAGTGAAACAAACATCGTATTTATAAGTAAAATACATAAATTACCGCTATTCTTGCATTATATTACTGTTTAATTTTGAATGTGTGTATATGTAAAATTGATCATTATGCGATATTCTTAAGAATGCAATTAAAACCATTTAAATTTATAATGCTCGGTAAACTCCGTTATGCTTGTAAGTCATAAAACGCAATTGGTAATATTATTATAGGGATGCAAACAAATATTCGAATATTCGATCAAACATTTGTTATTCGAATGTCAAAATCGGTATTCAAATATTCGAAAAAATGTTGAATAAATAGAATTTAGGCCTTTTTCCTACAGCTCTGTTGTGGTGTATAAAGTTCGTTTATCTTGTTTTACAACGATTGGCTTATATTGCCAGAGGTGTGAATGTGATGACAATACAATATACATGCGTCATATGTCATTTAGGAACATATTATAGGATACTATAAAAAGTCCGCGTATTTTGACAGTAACTGGCTATTAGACGGGTGAAAAAAATTGCTTTGCCAATTAAGGATTTAAGGAATCAGCCTTAACACCAAAATGTTACCTTCGGTGTAAATTTAGCTGTGCAATTTTGTTCAAATCGCCGTGATGATATGAATGAGATGTGCTACAATGATTACATGTGACATGTGCTACAATGATGTAGTTGCATGTATGTGCTTTAAACTGTTTTCCATGTTTCGATACAATGGTCGTGCTTTGAAATGTAACAGCATAGTATAGCGTTTTAGGATATATTTTCTCTATTAATGTACAACAGAAGAGTCAAAATCCACATATGCTTTGATTTTATTAGTTTACTAGTTCCTGAGATGGTTGGGTCTTTCCATAGTTATAGTTAGTAGAGGTCAAACTCAAAACGAGATTACTCCTCCTACGGAAAGACCCTTCATTGGCGCATAACGCTATTTTACAGGAATATATCTAATTTCACATTGTTTACAAATATGAAAGCTGCGGAATTGAAAATATTCGGGTTTTTTGATGTTCAAAATGTATTTTTTTTCTTTCTCAAAATAGTGATTTCCAGAGGCTCATTTGGGGAAAATCAGGGTCCCATGAGCGTACTGGCTACGTCAAAGTAGGGTTTAAATACCCTGGCTATTACTTTAGCGAATACTAATAGTTTACTACAACTTATAAAAGACATATTTTGGTAATCGAATATTTGAGTATTCGATCGAAAGAATATTCGAATATCAATTTTGCCATTCGTTTGCATCCCTAGTAAAATAATAAAATATTTCTTAAAGGCTTTGCTGTTAATAATATGAACAACGTATTTGCACAAAAATCACGTTTGTTAGACAGGATTATGGACAGCAACTATGTGCAAATTAAAGGGCACGGACCGTCTTTCGGAGCCAGTAACACCGTGCTCTATGGACCATAACACGTGTTACTTTGCGCAAAACTCATGTCTGCAATACCTTAGTTGTCAGACAGGACCTTTGTATTTCGTTATTCCAAGCTCAAATGTCACATTTAAATATGTGTTCATTCGGTTTTTACATATTTAAAAGCAATATGTTTTCAACAGAATAAATCCATCTGTTCGGATTCCGGGATAACGGCCTGCTAATACTTCCTAGTTGATGACGCTGAGACGATGAAACAGGGTGGAGGCAGCATCCATGCACCAGACGCTATTTAAGCGCTGGTGGACCACGCACTGCCAGAGTTAAGACACGGGGAACGATCCAGTACACTTCACTCAAATATTTGTGGTAACTCGGTTTATGTATATAACTTAACGAAAACAAAGCGTATGCTTTGTGAAAGTTAACTGCAATGACATATTAGTTAACACCACAAGCGATTTTGAATTACTTGATATTCAATGTTATTTTTTTTATATTTTACAAACCTTATTTGAATATGGGTATAAATCTATTGACGATTTTTTAGGTTATAAATCAAATGACATATCCGTTAAAAATGTTATTGATTAACTGGTTGTTTTAATAAAGTCAAATAATCATTAGGTCGAAAAAAGAATCGCTTTGTCTTCGCCTACTTTTGATGAAGGACCATTGTGGGCCAGGAGTTCGATTAAGGCACTCTTGTTATACACTTTGCATTTGTACCGTTAATTTTACGATATGGTTAATATTAGTAGACATTTATTAACAACATAGCAAGTTTTGCCAAAAAGGGTTACTCAATGAGGATGTAAAGCAGAGTTCACAAAACATGATATGAATGCATTATTGCAAATCGGATAACATGTTTATTTTAATTGCATGTTCGTTTTTATGTGTACTTTACTTTTATAAACCTATAGTATAACAATATAAAGATTATTAAATGAATTCTACACAAATACAAAGTTTTACTTATTAATTAATTTTATAATATAGCTGATCTTTATAAATTAGACATTATTCACTTAAATTTAAATTCTTGTTGCCATGGTAACATATATATTATATTAATGTTTAAACATTTTTGAGTCAAAGCATCTATTGTCACCCGTCAGTGATATTTAAGTAAGCTATATCTTATTGATATGACAGTAAACTGCTAAACTTAGTGTGTATTTATCTATCGAAACTAATCATATATCATGGCATGGTGATGTTTTAAATGAAACTGATCATATATGATGGCATGGTGATGTTTCAAATATTGAATTTAGATTTCAAATATCTTTTGAATTCTATTGGATCTTTTTTAAATATCTACAAATATTTTATTTTGCATTTATGCGAAAAATCATTAATGCTATGTGAATCGTTTTGTCAGACAATGGTCAATCATGTCAATATCATATTGCAAAAAAAATAGTTATATTTGAATATGTAAATTTAAATAATAAATAAAGATTTTAAATAAAATGTCAACAGTTCTTTAATATATACCTCTTTTTATAACGCTTCTTGTACAATATGATTGATATTTATGTGGTTTAAATGCGTAAGCCGTTTAAAACAATAAGTAACTATTCATCTGAAACAACAACACAGTAATATATCTCAAAGCCGCTTAATTTCTAAATTAATGTAAATGAGAAAAACGTCCCAATGGGCATTTAAACCTATTCAACTACGCAGAAGGAATAAAAAAATGATTTCATAGCATTTCACAAAGACAAAGCTTGAGTTTGAAAAAAAACCTACAACTGCATAAAATCATACACGTTTTTACTACGATTAGCTCAAATCTTTGCTAAACAGTACTTATACAATAAATAATATAACATTTTTACATCTGACAGTGACGTTCACAATTTGTCCACTCTTAGAGACATTTGACCCTGGGTTCCTTGCCATACAGACGTACGAACCGGCCTCCATTCTCTCCACCTCACCGAGGTCCAGTGTTGCTGCATAACTAACCGTCGATCCTGATCTGGACCACGTGTACGCACAGGGCGGGTTACATGTGGCAGAACATGTTATAGTTCCCAGGGTATCTCCTTCTGTCACCGTGTAGGATGAGGTTGATGGGTGCAAATACACGTTGTCTGGACCGTCTGGAATATTCATGATTGTGACTATTAAAGAACAATGCGTTGGATTATGTCAGAACTTATAAAATTAGGAAGAATAGGTTACAGCTCCAATTTGCCTCCTTCTGTGACGGGTGACATCTAGGTGTAGGATGAGAGAGACATATCGTCTGTTCCATCTTGCAAATTGGTAGAAATTATTAGTACTGATCATTGCTATTGTGTATGTATAAGGCGTTCTATATTGTAATGTATTGTAGCTAGTTCGCTGTAATTTCAGAAAATAATCATTCGAGTGAGATAAATTGTGTTGATTCAATTTGAATAAAACACTAAGTGAGCACATGGTTAATAGATCAGCGATCATTTGGTAATTGGAATATAAGTACTGATTAATGTTTTATTTCTTACTAATAAAATATTGGTCTAATTTCATCTGTTAATATCTGATTACTTTTAGCCATTAACGTTTTGAAGCAGCACATCTATAACCAGTAATGCAAAATGCAAAACATATACTGTCTGAAATAAGCCAAATTAAACATAAGTAAAACAGAGAAAAATATCACAATTGTGGCAATTTCATCTAGTTACCAAAACATAAGTATCAAGAAAACGTCTAAATTGCATTTCATACAGGGTGATGTAACTTGTAGCTTGAGCAAAAGTCGCAATTTTTGAGAAATAAGAGCATATCTATAACTAGAGTTCAAAAAGTTATATCACATTCATGCACATTCTTGGTGTATTGTTTCTTATTTCAGGGCAAATGACTAGTTTTAACATCTTAAATGTATCCGGCTTGGTAGTGTAAACTCTATCTTTCAAATATAACAATACAAAAATATCCAACGATTTAAGGTAGCGGTGGCCAAATTATGTCTGAGCTAAATGAGATGAACTTTTCACCGAATGTGTTTCGCAGCATGCGGTATCTGGTGAAGCCCCGTCTTGCTGAAACCAAATTTCATTAATGCCAATGCCTTTTCTACGCAGCGCAGGAAGGAACTTGTTTTAAAAATAATGTCAAATACCGACCACTATTTACTGTTTGTGCCTCATCGTTTGAAGACAAATGGTCCGATCACTTCTGTTGAGCTTTGTGCCAATACCGTCATTTTTTTGTCATGAAGTGCGGTTCACAGATAAAGGGCATGTTTCTCTTTCCCTTATACTCGACAATTATTCTTCATCTGAAACTCATATCTTTTCAACTGCGAAATAATGAAAAATAGTCCAATTAACAAATTCTGATCTGAAGTTTGTTTCTTCCAAAAAAGTATTATAGACAATGAATATGATAACAATTTTAAGTCGTAACGTTATGTTCTTTAAGCATTTCCATAACTAGAGGATTTTTTAATGTCCCCACGAATTTCCCTCTCTGACTTAAGCGGAGTTTCCTTAATCATTTGCTGAACCTCAGCAAAGTTCTCTTCACTCCGGCGTGTTTTTGGTGTTCCATTGTTGTTGTGACGGCAGTCCTCAACTAACCCAGTCTGATGAATTTATTTCACAAGGCGTTGTATTTGAAGAATAGTAAGTTTCCTATCTTCTGGGCAGATTTATGCTTAAACGGGGCAATATCGAATGAACAACATGACGAAAACAACATGATGACGTCATATTGAAGCCAGCGTTTTCGCGTACTACTTAATGTATTGACAATTTATAAATCTTCCGATTATTATAACATTTTTTTTAGCATATCTGGTAGCTTTTCGCAAGTTTATAAGAAATCAAAGAAGTAACATATTTTACAGATCTCTCTATATATACAAATGTAGAGTTTTAACAGAACAACTGCATGAAATCCTTAAACGTTTTCAACGCCTAGACAGAATATTGGCTAAACAGTAAACATATAACAACATCATATAACATTCTTACATCTGACAGTGACGTTTACAACTTGTCCACTAATACAGACAATTTCCCATTCTAACCAACATTCCTGACGTTTCGTTTGTGAATTTCTTTCGGAGAAACATGCGACACAATATTTTTCAGAACATGTCATTTTATGCAAAGTCAAGGATCATAACTCTTGAACGACAGAGTCAAATGTCACATAAATTAAAGGTGACAAGTGTTCCATGCCGGCCAACATTGCTATGAAGCCATATATATTTTATTGCAACACCGTCGTTTTGATTTTTCAGTACATTTTTACTTATATAAGGTCCGTAACTATTGTAAGACAAAGTGTTATATAAAATGGCAGATGCTATCACGTGTAAACCACCCTATTTTTAAAGTTTCTAATGTTAGTATATATTGTTGAGCTAAATACGGTACATGAAATGTGACGGAACGTTGAGGGTCTGGACAAAATAGGACGTGCTCAAATTATCTATTCCCCCAGTTATATCTATCTGTGTTTGCCATTATCTCACCTGACGAAGTTAGTAAAAAATAACCTATAATTTATACGTAAAGAATGCTTTAATCCCGTAGAGGCAGCGCCAATTTTTATATAAATTAGTACAACAAACTACTTTAAACCATACTTTTCAGGAATACTGTTTTAAGTAAAGATATCAAACAGAGCTTGATAAAATAGACTATTTCGACAAACATGTTCATAATGTAAGGGATGCAAAGTATACGTACATCGATATGGCAAGGTTAATTAACTCGATTAACCTGAGGTTTGTGTCTAATTAACGATTTTAACGTTTCCAAAATCATGATTTTTAAAAAAAAACAAATTGCCTGTCGTACAGATGAGTCAATTAACGTTTGGTTTTCGCCCAAGAAGACAATAAAGTACGTTATTTTAATGTGTCCACAATAACATTTCAAGTCGGTAAACGTAAATGGTTGGCGGACACGAACTATTATCATAAGAGAAAAATATGCGAATGTACATAAGCCCATAAGGTATTTTTAAAAATCTATTATGTACTCAAATTTTGAAATTCATTTTAAAAATGAAAAAAAACATTTTCGAATAATTTATTTATATATATATATATAATATATATTTATATAATTTAAAGATATTAAAATAAAAGAAATGTAAAGAAAGGAAAATGGTTTCCAAGCGACCCACGTCCTCTGGTGTATTTACCTGTTGGCATTGCAGACGGGTTGTAACTATTAGGCAAATTGTAATTTGTCAAGCTGAAGGTATTACCCAACAAAATTGACCTAGTTGGCACAGTTTCAAAGCTGAATTATCTTTGGATAAACATGGTAAAATAAAAACTTGGATATTAATTTATAGTTTTCTCACTGGCAAATTTATTATGCACCAATTCAATAACTGTGCTAGAACCGCACCAGGACCTACATAGAGTCTATAGGCACTATCTAATTTAGTTGACTTTCTGAGTTCGAGCATCACATTTATCCAATACTGAGATATCGCATGAATTTTATATGGTTATTTTTTGTTACGAGGATATGAATATGTGTTGTTCCTTTAGTTTGAAACATACGGTATGCGTGGTTCGGGGCACACCACAGGATCATTTGTAAATATGCATTCCATTTTAACCAAAAGCCATCCCATATGTCTGTAGATATTAATAAAAAGAGTTAACTTACTTTGGTAAATGAGTCAAGTAAAATTTAACATTAGAAATAGAAGTTCCCAAAACATTACCTCTATGCATTCTGTTATGTTTTTTTACGATGTTTAATGGAGCTTTATAACAAATAAGAGATAAAAAGGTTACACACAGCAAATATAGAAAATAGAATTAAAAACCTAGCATATTTATAAAATGTTCTTGTACACAGTTAAAAGCTAAATACTACATTTTGTATTTATAATTAACATATTATACATGACCAGTTAATATTTTCATTTTCTTTAATACATGAGTTTTTGTGAATATTCCAACCAAATTTTAAGCTACCTTTAAGTCCAACAAAAGATGGGCTTATTTTTTTTTCCTTTTACAAAGATATATATATTTCTTGATTTCGTATTTAAATATATTGTATATAGTAGAACTTTCACCAGTGGATCCCAACATAAAAGTCAGACAGTCCATTGTGAAAGGTTCATTTCCAGTAAATAAAACATGTTTTACACAGTTTAATAAGGTTTGAACAACATTACAATTTTAAAATAAATGCACCAAAGTTTCCTCCTCTGTCAAACATAATATACATAATCTGTCATTCACAATATTCATTTTAAACAGTAATGAGTTAATAGCATAAATACTATGCATAATTCTTGTTTGGTACCATTGGATATAAGTATCCCTAGTTATCCCAAAACACATTCCATAAATCTTTTTCCAGTCAACATGCTGGAATAAATTGTTCCATTTAGCTTGACAAGTTGGAATCTCATTATTTTCTTTAAGTAAATTGTAGACCTTTTTACTTCCATTGCTTTCAAGCAAAATATTCTTAACATGACATGGTTGAGTTTTGAGTTCTATCATTTTCATTTAGAGTAACATTACACTTTTAATGTAGTTCCTAACAACACTTATTACACCTTCATAAAATAGAAAATTTATATTAGTCCCTGTACAATTATCCATGGTTCTCTTTGCCATAAATCTAACTGTTTCATAAGCAATGTCTCTAATATAACGTATTCCTCTATGAAAAAAAAGACTTCTGTCAAAGAAACCTTTATTGCCAATCTTCATATTATGGTTATAAAACAATGGTGTATCAAGTATATCTTCAACTGTATCAGTTGATAACTTATCAACATCACTACAAAATACTCTTATTACATCAATCCAAAAAATTGTTTTGTTTTAATTTCTGGATTAAACATTCAGCAAACAGTTTGGCAAAATTAAGCACTTTACACACATCAAACAAGGCGGTTACCAATATATAGCATTTTCCTTGAATATTAAAAACATTTCTTATCCAAGAGTGTTTCAAACCATTACAATATGCTATAAAATCTATCATTTTAGACACCCCAGCTTTATAGTCTTTTATTAACACCGAACTTTTAATATTATGGGGTCCTACCAAAACAAAATCGTAGAAAAAGATTTTAATATTTTATTGACCACACATGATCTATGGTTTGGTAATGACATAAATAGTTGTGTAAAAAGGGGAAGTAACAATGACTTGACCACAGTAATCTTTCCAACTGGAGCTAACTTTCATCTTTTCTAGTAACTTATACATTTCGTCGCATTTTCAATTTTGCCAATAAAATTCAATTCTATTATTTTACTTAGATCTACATCAAACATCAAACCTAATAATTAAAATTGTGTAGTTCTCGATGCTAATTTATACTTTGTCTTAATCGACCTTGTGCTATATTTTAGGGAACCTATCCATATTAAATGAGTCTTATCAAAGTTATTGTTCAGACCTGAATATATAGAAAATATATGTTACAGGTCTAAGGCATTTAATGATAAATCTGATCCATCTAGCATCAAATAAGTGTCACCTACAAAATAAAAATATATGGGTTTATCGGGTCGCCTTGTCTACTGCACAGTTTAATAAAACTAGAATCCAATGTGTCACACGCCTTTTTAAAATATATCATCATAAACAAGCCAGGTATGTTATATCTTTAGTATAATTCGTACAGTAATCTAGTATTTTCACCAATATTTCTTCCTTTTATAAAATCTGTTTGATCCTTTGCAACTAAAAAACCTGTTAGCAATAGAACCAGACGCAATTTTTTAATACCCAGCTTCTGTGTCACAGACAAGGAGCTATTTTTAAAAGCAAAGTCTATAGCTCTAACCACAAAAATATCCAATTTGAGGCCAAAAAGTTTAAAAAAAAATTGCGGTTAAGCCATCCGAGTCAGGACTTTTGTCATTTTTCATATTTTTTAATATAAATGAGGCTTCCTTCAACGTTATAGGGCCTTCTAAGGTATGGGCCCGTTCAACTGTAAGTTTTGGTACAGAAAAATCCTTCAAATCATTTTCAATATTATAGTCAACTTCTAATGTTCACTTAGTGTACTATTTTGCATAAAATAAAGATGCCTATTTTAAAATATCAGTTTGATCATATTACATAACATCCATATAAGGAAGAATAAATAAATGGAATGCATTTACTGATGGAGCAATTTTTTTGAAGCCCACAGAAAATTTGTTGGCTTTCACCATCATCAATAAATTGAGCTCTTGATCTTATAACATGACCTCGTATTTTCTCTGCTCTTAAAGCATTTAATTCATTATGCAAGTTTTCTAATCTGTCTTTCTTTCATCACTAAAATTTATTTCTAAAATATATTTTTCTTTTAAAATATTTGTTTCTCCAGACCTTTATAACTTAGCCTTATAACTCGATTAAGAAATAGTTTTACCCCTAATTTCCATTAACAATGTTTCTTAACATTGCTGATCATTGATCGTAAATTGAATTTCATTGTTTCTTATTTCTGACAATTTATTCATACACAATACAGGTAAAAAGTATTGTTGCTTTTTTCATTAATCTTTTGATTTATACAATTCAAGTATTCCATATCACATAAAAGAGAATTATTAAATGTTCAGAGGCCTTTATCGTGCTTAACATCTTCCAGTGTTAAATCAATGCTAACAATATAATGATCAGATCTATATCTAACATTTATATTACAATTTCTAATATTTGGCAATAGTGTATCAGAGATAATAACATAATCCAGTCTAGCTTCCTGTAAAGGACTAGGTCGTCTCAATGTAAACTGTTTTATATCTCCATTCAGTGCTCTAAAACAATCAGTAAGATTTCTATCAGAAATAAAAGTCTGCGATGTCTGCCGTGCATGATTGATATTTTCATAAGTTTTATAATAAACATACTTCAACTGAACATCAAGTACTATGTAAAAGTCTACACAACATTTTAATTATTTCTGTAGATGTTGTGCGTCAATCATATCAGATGTGACCGGGATTCGAGTCTATATATATCTGCTCAAAACATAAGAAACCTCATACTCTTACGACTTAACTACAGGTGAATATAATTCGATAAATTCAACCATCGTCTTACTGGTCGCCAAAGTGCACAAATCGCACAAAAAGTGATATCATCGCCGTCATCACCGTGTAAACAATGCATTCATAGAATGGATTGATGCAAAAGGTCAGGATCAGGTTAGTATTTTCGGACAGATGGAAGGAACCTACAAGAACACTTCGCTGTTGAAAAATATGACTTACAGTTGATAAGCAAAAGAAAACCTGGAACCTTCCAAAGACAGACTTAAACGTACTATTCAAAACAAAATATGTTCGGGAAAGTAAACAAATCGTTTGACAGTCGTCGTAAATGATGCTGTTACATTGGATTTGATTGGCCTAAAAACTGGATTGAAATTTATAGCATATCCACATATATAATACAATATTCATTGTTTTATTTTTCTTGCCTCAACTTGACATAGTTTCTGGAAACCGAACAATAAAATGGTTACATTTTCTTATGAGCAGGCACGATGATCATGGATACAGAGACGAAAATAGTGGATGTATGTAAATTGTTACATGTTTTATTTGTGCATGCAATATGTAATTCAATGCTTTCAAATATGTGTTCAAAGGACGGATCCTACAGTCCGAATTCATTTAATATATAAGAAACAATGTTTTGTGTTGGTGTAAATTACTAAAAGCATCAACTATTGAGTGAAATAAAATATTGTACCTTGTACTTCTAGCTGTATAGGCTCGCTCTTCGTTGATTCATTGCCCAATATCTGATTACACTTCCAATATACCCGGTCATCAGCATTCTGAACGTTGTATATAGTCAGATTTAACACATTGTTACCCTGACATTGAATTCCATAAATTATTGTTGATGCATAAAAGTTGACACACCCGTCCTGGCCAATCGCACTATAACAAGAGTATTCAGTTGCTTGACTCTTACACCACTGGTAATTAATAGTTGTCACGTTGCTTTCATAGGAACATGTAAGAGTCAGGTTACTCCCTTGTACAACTGAAACCACACCGGACGGTGTAATAACAGGCTTGGTATGCGCCGACGCTGAAATGTAAGGACTTATTATCAATCAAGAGTTCATCATCTGGTTTAAAAGGTTGTATTACAATGGTCGTTCTGGTTATCAGTTGGTTTGACAATATGATTGTAATAAGCAGGCTTAAATCCAATATAACTACGAAGAATATGTCAATCGATATAATGAAGAGGATGATGATGATGATGATAATGATGATTAAAATGATGATGTATATGGTAGCGTGTAACCTTATCAAAAATGGACTCAAGCTTTGTGAAACTTGCGTTCTTTCTAATGGTACACTGTATTCATCAGTATATATAGTGTTAGCAACCGGATGCAAATACAGGTTGTTTGCACAATCAATTATGACGTGGAACCGCTCTTTCTGACTCTCTAACATTTTCCGGTCCTGAGCATACAATGGCAACTTGTATTTGAGTTGGTCATGTTTAAGATATATATCAGTACTGTGCAAACATACACAGATCTAGAATATGTTTTTGTTTTATTTAAGTGAACATTTGCCTTTGAATGGCCATCCGAATCCGAAGCATCCTTATGTTATAAGATCATGTGACCAAATATGAACTAATTATATGGTGTCCCCAATTGCGTCTTGTAATTATGTACCAGTAAGACCCTACTATAAACTGTGGTATTATTCCAAAATCAGACTTACTTTGCGACAAAGAGACAAATGCATGTTGGGCAGTGGTAACAACATGAAAACAATGTGCTATTTAATAGTAACGTCGACTTTTCTGTTTATGATAATAACACATCCCATTCAAAATGGAACTGGATTTTTTCAAAAGCTTGTTAAATACATTTTTGATAAACTTAATCAAATACCTTCTTTTTATAATGCATTATGATACTGAAGGGCTCACTGATAATGAGAAAGCGAATCTTTTACATGAATTTGTGTGTCAAGTTCATAATTGTTCTACTCTTATCATTTTCTACAAAACATCATTTCGAATCCGAAAAATGGTATAACGAAATGTTATTAAAAATTAACAAGACGAGAACTGTATGCTTTTTAACACAGGAAAACGAAGCAACTGGCACAAATGGTACAAGTATCATTTTGATAATTATACTTCAAAAAGCAATCCGTGTTTCACTTAAGAGTAAGGTAACAGGTCTTATATATAATTAAGCGTCGAGTAAAAATAAATCGCTATTAATGTGGCATTTGTAAAAAAAATAACAAAACATAGCGCTGGGGGAGGGGTTAGGTGTCAGTCGTGGTGCTTGGGTGGGGAGGTATTCATTACACTGGGGTCTTGTTTTTTAGTTTGTTGATTGCATAGAGTGTTTTGTTTTTACAAATAAGTGGCCAAATATTCAGATTTATTGTATTAAAGTTGAACAAGGCATACCACATTTCAGTTAAAAAACAATTACAAAAAAATACAATTACATTTAATAGTGTTTACACACCACTTGGACGTTCCAGATATCTTTTTTATTAACGGTGTTAAAATAGTTAGCAGTGTAGGTCAGTGAATACAGAAATATGTAATTGTTGTTCCTTGCTTTCGCGAAAAGCAAAACGTGTTGGGCTATAACGTAAAGTAAATATTTTTACTGGAAAATCAATGTCGAACATCAATATGTAATTTATTAATAAACAGACTTTCACCGTTCGTTCGTAGCACCAGACATTGACTTATAAGTTGACGCGAAAACTTATGGGACCTTGTGACTTATATCAAAATGAAATACCATTAATAGACGAACCTATATATTGTATATGGCAATTAAAACTCCCATGGCACACGCACAGTGAGAAGCAAGTGTTACCTTTGCACAACTAATTAGTACAAACGGTGATATGTCATTAGTGTTCGATATATGACATCAAATGACCCTCTGTATTCTACGAAATACTCACATATGATTCCATCATGCTAATTGATGCAATGTGCTAGTCAATGGGTGTCGGATCAGCTTGGATTTTTTCCTGTACGATTCGGATGACCTTTTTACTCTACGCGATATCCAAAATGTGACGTCACAAATCATTTGGTATGGACACACTGATGCATGTATTTGGAAACTTGCCTATGTTATTCTCGTAATTAAGATAGGAAACGCAATAAAGACCAATTACTTTGATAAATTGTCTGTGTAAATCAAGGTCATGCCCAGAAAATGTTAATTTGAAAACACATAATCATGAACGTAGCAACTCCCTCATATTCTCAGAGCTGCACGGCTTTTGTCTTGACTTAGTCACTCCTTCATTGACCGATGATAGATATAAACCATCAGATTTGTTAGGCAATTGATAAAGGGCAATCCACTGGTAGTTTGTGGTATTACTTGGGTCGTTAACCGAGGATTGCCAGGATTCAGACCAAACAAATAATAAAATAATAATATTTCGACAAATCCACCCATTATGTTTTGCATTGAAATCGCAAGCTATTTATTTAGGCCTATATTGGTTAACACATTACCTTGGCAATCGTTCTCAATAGGCATTGATATATTTGTTATTTTCAGGCGCTAAAAAACCTGGAAAGACTCATATTAAGGCCGCAAGTATTTGTAGTTTGTTTTGATAACCCAGAAACCGTCATATTGATGACAGCATACGTGCTAATTTGTAAAAACATACTATATACCGAGTGTATACAGTGCTCGCTAATGGCAAATTAGATATTTGATTTACAGTGTTTAATTAACCTTAATATGTTTGACTTCGAACACTTCATCAACCAAATTGTCTTAAATAAGCTTTATATTCACATTTCGGCAAAAAGAAATCACTCAGTGCAATCTTAGACAGAAAAAAATGTTTACACATAAGATGCTTCTTGTTTAGCCGAAATGTGTAAAATTGTTTTCATAAGTCCTTCCCATAGTAAGTTCTCGATTACGTTCCAATATATGTAATCTAATATAAATATATAGGTCGTTATGTCAAATATTGAATACACCTTGTTTACGTAAAAAATACAGCTTTCACATAACTATTTTCTAAATGAGGGTTAAATCAAATTGTAGAAAACAACGACATTAGGAGGAAAAATTTGTTAAAGCAATAATGTTATTTTCATCTAATGTAAAACTTAATTATAGGCATCATGGCCAAGTATAAATCAATTCTACGTACGTGTAATTACAGTTTAAAATATTCAACATGTGTTTTTTTTCTAATCAGATCCTAGCGAAATTCAGAGTGCGTGTTTTAATAAAATGCACATCAGTTTCGAAAATAGTGCACCTCGGGTACAAAAATAGGTTAATAGTTTTGTTTTTGAAAATATGTTCTCACCCCAAATTCCTGTGCATACATCTTAGTTAGATGAAATCTGTAAGGTGCACTTTGGATCCTTATGAAACTTTAGAATATTACTCTTGGTACAATATTTAAAAAATCGAAAATATGTCATGTCCTGGATTAAACACTAGGTTACATTATCATAAAACAACTTGTCAAAACAAAAGATGCTACTTTTACCATTCGATCTTTGCAAAAGCTAAAACGAATTATTATACTGCTGAGTTTTCATTTAAGGTGGAATATTGGTCATCTTGGTTCCAAAAAATAAGTCAACAGGTATACCTGAAAAAACTGTTTACGCAATTAAGGCACTTTTAACAATCGATTACCGCAAATCTGGGTGAATAAAGTAATGAAATCGTGGTTTGTTTTTAATATGGGTAATCTTGAAACAAAAAGTAGGTAACTAATTGAAATCAGTAGAAATGAACTTGATACAATTTAATAGTTGCAATATAACAATGAATGACTTTCAAGTTAAAATAATTTGAAGTAAAACAAAAGCACTAGGCCTAAACATGTTAACGTAATTTAAACTACGTTTTTAATCGATCCACGCAAATTATGTGAACCATATCTCGTAAATGGTAGAAGATAGTAATATAGTTGTAGGTTCATACAAACTCACATATACCATCCATATCCGACTCCGCCTTTTAATTTGTCATTCAACGCCACATTTTTTAATAACCGCGAATGTTAAATAATTGAGATGTCAAGACCAATTAAACACCTTAATGATTAGAGTCACATTTCATCTTCAATATCATATTTAACTGTTTAAAATTGTGAAAGGTCGTATCTGGACTTTTGCGAAAATCATGCAGACATTGTGTTGCACGTAACGAAATGGTAAGGACGTGCACAACACAATATGACGCTGATGATAACACTACCTTCTATCGTCGAATTTTGTTGGAAAAGGTGATGTTTGTTGGTCGTTTGAGTAGGTTTACCGACATTGAAACATCAAAACCCTAAAAACGACATCTGACGCTGATGATTTTAAAACTTCCTTCAATCGTTAAACATTGGTTTGTTTTGTTCTCAAATGTGTGAATTGCCTGTACACTCTCAATACACTAACACATTATATCAAGGATGTATATATATATGAGTGTTGTTGTCTTATAACACTAAATTATACAAAAACTTACCGTGATTCAAAACAAGGTATATCTGGGTAAAGGTATTTAATCCCAAATTACTAGATGCGGTCAGGATGCGGTAACGGATGCCCTCTTTATATTCAGAATGCTACTTCAGATTGATATTTTGTTTATGTCTAATAATCTGTAGTTAATTTTCTTTCAATTTAGTACAATACCTAACATTTCATAAATATCTGAGATTGAAAACTAAATTGATAGAACTTAAACTTGCTATCTGTCGGCCTGAGGCAACATGAATTCCTTGAGAGAACAAACAGTGCAAAACTGTGAATGAATGTTCGTAGAAGCAACGCGAAAAACTTTTCTCTTTGTTTAAATCAATTTGATTTGAACTGAATTTTAAAGAATGTATGATTGTCATATACGTTAAACTCTAGAAATGTTTTTTTTTTTCGATCTGAATTGTTGTCTGTTTGACTTGAATGTATAGGGAAATTAATTGGAGAGTGTTCAACCTTAAGTCTGAATCGATTAAATGTCTATCTATTAGTTAGTGAGAAATTTATGCTTCGTCCTTATTTTAACAAACCATTTTTCGATCACTCATTTGTTCAAACAAGACGTACCCTCTTTAAGAAATATGTTCATTCATAGTGTTCAAATCTTTATTTTTATCGAATGTGAAGGCAGTATTTTTCAAATATGTTGTTATCGTTTAGGTAATGCAGAACTTGGCCGTTATTGATTTACTCATATGAATCAGTAGACTACAAAAAGCTGGGTCAATAAAAATTTTAATCTCAAACACTAAAGTCGTTTTTATATAACATAACCTTACTTTTATTAAGCTTTAAATGTTACACATCCGTAACCAACAAATACAATTTAAAATCTGCGTAAAGGTTAAACAGCGAGTAAAATAGCGTCTTGGCAGTGTAAAAGCAAGTAGATAGTTTATCAGGATGTTTAATATATGATTATTTATGACTAATCGTTTATGTAAAGTTTTCCCCCATGTATGTTCCTTTTCAAATAAAACTAACAACTCTTTTTAAGCCAGGGATATTGCGGTATGATTTTAGCAAAAGCCAATTATTTAATAGGTGCAAGCTCTTGTCGAAAATCCAAATGAAAAACTAAATTAAACAAAGGACCTGATTTAAACAACACTTTGACGTCTATAAAAGTACCTATTTTCACTTTTACTTTTAAACATATAATATCTGTTGAGACTCATACTTATATATATGTCATTATAAAACAAGATAAAAGGTATTTCAAAAGAGCTGGAACATTTAACGTTTTAATTTAAAAACTTACCTGATTCCTATTTTGTTTTTACGTTTTCCTAAACGTTATCGTTCATGTCAAAAACTTCCATTTTGCAGAGTACACACCACTTTTATATCAATTAGCCTATACTTAAACATTTTATATAATGGTATAGGATGTAAAAATTGCTGTTGAGACTCGAACTAATTTCAAATTGTAATATACAACAAGAAAGAGCTATTGCACCAATGTTGGGCACATTTAACATTTGACATTTTAGATACTTCTATATCCTGTCAAGCTTTATAATAATGCTTCATGTATTTCTTCACCAGAAACAATTGGCCTTTTATAAGAAAAATATTTTTCTTAGGTAAAAACTAATCAAGGGTGCAAATTGTCATCATGGGTATCATGAATTCGTCTCCGTAAGCAAATTTACCCAAGGAAATATCTGGCGTACAAACATATCATTTGTCAGTTAATGTATATACATGGACGTTTAATATGTCTGCATACATATTGAATTGTAGCCCAGTTATGCCATACCGGACCATGAGAAAATGGGTAAAAAAGAAATATTAACCAATAAAAATGGTCTTATTAGGACAATACATTTTGACCTTGACTTTCAACAATTCAGAGCACAATCATTTTCTTAAGGTTAACATTTAAATGCATAAACTATTCGTCATTACATTTATGCGCAGATGACAAAACATGTAACAGTTTACTTACCATAACATACTGCCAGAAGGAAACTTAATACATCCAACAGCCACATAGTTATATGGAAAAACTAACACTCAGGAAGTTTAGTAATACATTTGTTTATAAATCGAAAGTACTTCTCGATAACTAGTCCTCAACAATAGAAAGCTAGCGATTATGATCGTCGCCTGCACTTATTGCATAAGATTAAGTGCCTGCCTTAAACAAAGATTACTTAATGTTAACATGTGCATCCTGTATATACAGAACCACCACAAGAGTAACGATTTAGAAATCCGTATTAATGATATTTATATGTAAAACTAAGCATTGACAAATAACTTAACATGCATAATCTTGCATCAAGCGGAAAACATCACGGGAATCATGATACGTACATGTACATACAGCGGTAGAAAATGATACAGTTTCCTTTTTTATAGTGACAATAATAACAAAGAGAACTTTTAAAGGGAAAGTGCTGGATGGGAACTCTCTGAATCCGCTTGCGTGTATGATTTAACTATCAGTGGGAAAGCTTACAGCTCCGAACAGCTGTTTGTTTGTTTTGCTCGTTGCCCATCAAGTTGAAAGGAGCATTACCCCAGGAGCATTACCTTGTTTGTTACCCTAGAGCGTTGCCCTGCATGCTTCCATGGCTATTACTCTGAGAAATTAGTTCTTGGTTCAATGCAAGCTTTTTTTTTATCAAACTTCACTGATATGCTCAAAATAAACTTTTTTGCTAAGGCTAAACCTTGAATATTATTCAGTAGTATGGGTTAATTATAATGAATATGAAAATGAAACATTCTAAAAACTTCAAAATGAGGCAACAGAAATAGCGACGGGTCTAACTCGTTTTGCACCGATTGAAAAGTTGATTACATATGTTTGGTTGGCTGTCCTGATAGAAGAAGAATGCAAACACATATTCATCCTAGTAAATAAATTTAATTATGGAGAACTTCCACCGTACTTATTACAGCTTTATCCGTTGACAGCCAATGCGTCGAACACTTAAAATCAACGATACTGTAAACATTTCGACACACCTAATAAAGTTCAGAAACATACAGACAATTACCTGTTTATTGAGGTGGGAACTTGATTTAGACACATGACACTCATTTTCACCCTTGGGTCTCAAGTAATGACTCGTTAGCTTACGTTGACATGTCCTTGTATATATTATTACTCGTTTTTACTCGGCTGCCGTTGACATTTTCTTGCATATGTAAATACTCGTGTGTACGTAGGCTGGCGTTGTCATATTCTTGCATACGTTATAACTTGTTTGAACGTTGGCTGAAGTTGACATGTTATCGCATACGTAATTACTCGTATGTACGTTACTACTCGTTATCACGTAGGCCGACGTTTAACATGCATGCAACCAAGCATCAAAAAGGTTTATAACCATAACACCATCTTAACATATCATAATGTCGGATGCCGATTTTGATTCATAATTTTAATTAATAAACATACTTGACGTATACTACAGACTTTTAGTATTCCTTTCAGATATTTAAAATTGATATTTGATATTTTGCAAACTAAAGCTCTTTCTGAAGCATTTAGCTACTATATAATTATATGACGAAACATATCAGCTAATGATATGGTACTTGATTATTTAATTAATTTGCATCCTTGAATTTGGATTTTACAAACGATAGCATATTAAAAATTAAGGATGCTCTTATAAACAGGAAATTTACTGAAAAGCCTCTTCACCGATCTCAAACATGCACTTACTAATATATCTGAAAGCAAGTTTATGATCTATCAACATTAAATTTTGCATTTTACATCGGGAAGTTAATATACTAAACTTTACTTGGTAAAATAAAGTATCTCAATTAATCTATCTCCTATAGTAACTAAGGTTTAGCTCAAGCCTATGAATGCGAATACACCTTATAGCTTCATCAAAAAATCTATTGTTATACCATTTATTACGAACTTATTTTTTAATTATTAGCTCTTCATTGAAGATGCATTCTTATTCCAAATAAGATTTACCACAATTAATAATATTGTTTAAATATTCCTAAAAGGATGAATAAATGGTTCTTATAAAGGATATCGCGTTTAATTTAAAAAATGAGCATTTAATACAGTATTTTTATCCTATGAGAATATAGTAAAACTACAGTAAATCTTTAAGCATTCAACAATCATTTAATATATTTGCGCTTTCTGCTATTAAATTTACGGATACAATCTTGTTATCAGTAGTTAATATTTTCCCTAAAGGCATTATTTAGTTAGTAGTTTAAGGTTTATCAGTACAAATTTATGTTTGTTATACATATGTATGTATTGATTTTGAATAAGAGTGTCACTTTAAGGTTTACAATTATTTTCTGTCTGAGTTAATGAACAAGGTACACAATCTTAGTTATTTCGTACTGGACCCCTGGTACAAACCATTATTTTTATTATGTTTGATAAAGAACACATTTAAAGCGTAAGTGTAATATTTGCATTTTCTTTGTAAGTAACAAACAATGATCCGGAACTATACAAATGGTTTAATTGCTAGAACCTTTCTGCCTGTTAAACATCAAAATAAGCCAATTTTAATTTATGAATTATAATTTGAACGATATTATTATTCAACAGTGCTTTGGCGTAAGTGTATATATTTAGATCCTATGTTAGGGGTTGACGTTACTGTAATGGGGAACTTCAATTTATTGGATTGCAACTGGAAGAAGGGGCTTTCGACCAAAATTGTATGGCACAAATTTAAGCAAGATACTGACACTGAGTAGGCCTATACGGGGCTTGCGTGCTAGTTTAATTTTATGCACTGAAATGTTCAACCATCTCCTTCAGAATCAGAATATAATCTCTCACTCAGCAGTGAAATTTGAATTAAAAATAGAACACATGTAAGAGATGCCATATTAGTCAAAATATTCCAGAAAGGGACAACACTTCCGCATACTCAACATCAATCGTTTTAGTCACAATCTCTCAACTTGCTAATGTATTGTTTGTCAGAAGGGGACACCCATTCCGCATTCTCCACATCCATCATTTAAGTTACTATCTCTAACCCAGCCATGGCGTTGCTTCAAAAGGCTAAACCCCTTTCATATTTTAATTTCAATATCCCACCCAGTCATCTTGTCGCCCTGCCTGTACATATTTTGTCACAATCTCTCACAATCTAAGAAGTGATTTAGCAGAAGGGGAGACCCTTCTGCACCATCTCCGTCGATCATCTAAGCTACGATATATCAAACAGACAGGTTGATGCTTTGCAGGAGGGAAAGTCCTGCACAAAACTTTTACTTATTTTACTTTTAATCTTTAAATCAGGCATTCTGTTGGTTGACAGGTGTTGTTATCCATCCAACATTTTAGACACAATCTCTGATGATGGCCTGCATCAACCACATCCATCTTGTCAGTTGCAATCTCTAGTTCAGCCATACTGTTGCATAACCACAATAAGCGTTTCATCTGATCAGTTCTAAGTTTTACTTTAAAAAGTAGTATCTACACAATTATCACACGTGTCACCTGATCAGGTTTGCTCTTTGTTGGCGTCGGTCGAATTCAAATCGGTACACATAGATTTGTCAAATAATGTCCGATAAACCATTGTAACACCATGACAATTTTATTCTAAAGTCACTAATGATATTATCAATCAAAATGTAATCTTCGTTCCAACTGACGGCGATGTCGATCACGACAAAAGGAAGTTTGATCATGCTTTGGTGATTTTTTTTTGGTGTTTTTGTTGGTGTCGGATATAGTGTCACACGCTCAATATGATACACACACACACACACGGTAATATCATTTTATGATACACCAACTCTGATTTATTTTACTCAAGGTTTGTTAAAGGCGATATTTTTTTAAATATATTTTTCAATTGAATGTCTTTAAAGCACAACACAAATTTTTAAATTGTATACAGTCTCCTGATAAGCACCACTTTTCTTAATTACGTTTATAACTTCACATAAAATGCATTTCAAATCATTTTCAAAACTAAAAACGCTCACAATTTAATGGTTAACACAATTTTTGGTTTTCCAATCAGACAGCCGTCCTAAATAATACAAGTTGCTGGTTTAAACGTTATCAGCCATATTTGGGCATTTTTTATTTAAGGATTAATCACGTGTTGTCTTCCGTTTATGCTGTATGAACGCAGTAGTTTTTTCTACAAAATGTAACGCAGTTCAAGTTACCATCAAGCGAAGGGAAGTTACAAGTTCACAGTGCGTTCGCTTTTTTAAATAGCCGTTATCGCCCATGATGCGTAAATCGTCCTCATATTTTATAACTCTGCGCCATGGTGAATTCGTTTCTTTTCTTTGGATTATTTTGCGTGAACTGTGCTATTATATCTGTAAGTATATTTGGAGATTGTAAGGTAAATTAATTTTACAGACGACTAATGTAAATTTGATCATTCAGCTGGCCAAATTATTGAATTATTTCCATTTTCCAGAAACCAAGAAATTGTGCGTGACTCTGTTTTAGCCTTTATTAAACATTTTAAATGAATAATAGTAAAAATCATTTAGGAAATGTCTTACATCATAAACTTTCAGATGAAATAATGTTTGATCATCATGAAAAGATATATAAACTTTACAGGCTATGTCAAAATACCTCAAAAAATCAGATTTTGAGGAATCGGAATTTTTTAACACTTACTTATACACAATTATGTCAATAACAAACAATTGTACACCTTTTTAACCAAAACTTGTCAGTCCATTAAAGAAACTTTTCGCATAATCTCATCAATTTTTGAAATGTTTATTTTGAAGTTTTGAAATATCGCTGCTCTGAATAAGTCTGGTAGGTTTATATTTTGTCCATTGGTCTATATAAGCATTTGTGCGAAATTAGCAAGTATTTTGCTCTCTTGAATGCTTTATGTTGGGTGATATGGTTTCAGAGCAGTCGATGAGCCTGACGGGTGGTCTGTTGAATTTCTCTCAGTTAAAGCAGAAAGCATTTTGCTCATACAATTATTTTTGTTAGTGCTGAAGCCACAATTAAAAGACTTAAAGGAGGTTTCATTTTGATGTCCACTAATAAACATAATGTGTCGTGCCTCTAAACCAGCGTCATTCATTGTTAAAATGGCTGTAACACGCAAACAATGTGCTGTGTATTACTGATCAAATTGAGCGGCCTTGCAAATGCTTTTCATGAAGCCGTCATACGTTCCTTAAGCTTGCATTACCTTAACTGAACAAAGTGCCCAGCCTGTGGCGTAAATTATCTTCTAGGACACAATATTCTCATTCAACGTCATGTAAAAACTCGATGCTGTACTTCATGAGCTGGTAATGAAATTCCACCCAACCGGTTTTGAAGTCTATGGCCAGTACATACCAAGCACATTCTCGAAGGACAATCGGGGAAGACTCGTTCCCTTTGAGATACCATGAAATGCTTTTCAGATCTCATGAGGTCAGAATGTTCTCGTGTTTAGTGGGTCTTGATCTTCCTTCTTTAGTTTCCATCTAATGTTCGATTGCTCTTGATAAATTGAACATCTCTAAACAAGTTCAATGCTTCGCCCGATATCCTTTATGGGTCTATTCATGTCGCATCGGATGTTGAGTAAGTTGCGATGATATTTCTTCGATTGGTGAACTGGGAGTAACTGTTTACGTTTTTAGTCTGCTTCGGTGTCTGTTCGCAATGACAATTGTGGAGCTTTTGATCGAGGTCTTCAATCGGGACGTTCTTGAAATCTAACTCAGTAGCATAGACTTCAGAGTGCCATTCTAAAAAAAATATGCATTTTGTATGACAGCTGTGTATGACATCGCATCATTTCATAACGGTATCTGCTTACCATTATCGCTTTTTAATAACATATTGCTTATAATTAACTGATACACAAACTTTTTTTATGAGATTCTTATGCAATATCTAGAAAACATGGGGATTGATTGAAAAATTTAATTATGTCTCATTTCAATTTCTTCATTTTTAAAAGCCTAGGACATTTTTTGGCCAATTGTATGGTAGCAAGAATTGTATTGTTACAAAATTAATTAGTTTATAAAAATTCGTTAACTTTTAAATGTTTGATATGTTATTTTTCTCTGAATGGATTCTGAATATTTAATATTTGTCCTATGCATCAATATGTGGTTAAATGTTCCTACTCATAGTTTTGATTGGAGTATAAAAATTGAACTGTGAAAGTGGTGCATGGGTATTCTACAGATAAAGGTTAGAAATGAATTTAAATGTTTGTAGTATTGTTATAAGTAATCGGAAGATATTCACCTTGAAATATGTTTGTGCCCCATTTTGTATTCCTTTTGGTGGAATAAGACTGATGCTGGCC
This sequence comes from Mya arenaria, assembly GCF_026914265.1. NCBI lineage: Eukaryota > Metazoa > Mollusca > Bivalvia > Myida > Myidae > Mya > Mya arenaria. Next base: position 7,587,569 of record NC_069126.1, read on the forward strand.
TTCAATCTGCTGTATTTTATCCTCTTCAACTGCTTCGAATCGCTTTTAAGGAGGTGCATGTTCCAAGCAGTTGGTTTCATTTGTTACAAAAGTATTGCCGAAAAATGTTCCTTAATCTATGTCCGCTCAAAAGTCATTGTTTGAATCTGACAAGGAATCCAATTCCAAATTTATTAAAAACTCGACATAATTTGGAGCGATGTCCGTCATGTCTGTTTTGGCTGTCAAATGCAGACGAAATTTATTATTTCTCTCCGTTATTATTTTAAAAGTATGTTATGTAAATGTATGATATACATAACTGAACATTTAAAAACGAAATCAAAATGCATATTTATTAAAATATATTCATCAAACATCAAAGAGTAAATGTAAACAAGCCGACAGCATGTGTGTTACTATTTTAAGACAAATATGCAATTCGTAGCGTCGTATTTTTGTGTTTTCAAGTCAACAACGAGGTTTCGATAACTCCGCCTTACACATGTCATCAGTGGTCGTACGTGTTATACAATATGAATTAATGTTCATCGTTAAGAAAGTCTGGAGCGATTGTAAATATTTGACAAAGAAACCATTTTGTCAAAAGATGTTAATATGAAGTCAACTTATGTCAAGATAAATGGCACAATATCACGAAATGACATAATAATTATCTGAAATAAAACATTTATTTTTATATAATCGTCAGTCCAACGTTAACGTGACGCACCTATCAATGTTTCGCCACACGGATAGAGCGATGGCTGTAAAGGCTGATTAATGAAAGGCGATATGTTATCATTTGAGAGACCGCCACCAGGGGAATAGTTTCGTCCGGATGAACAGAAATCAGAAGAGTTTTGATATAGAGAACTTCTCCTATCAAAGGGAATGAACAATATCCCTTAAATGCTGTTTCAACAACTAAATTTGTCTTAATCCCCTAGATGTGAAGTTTGTTGTTGATCGGCCAAAATTATTTCGTGTTAAAACGCGGACAAAATAACGTTTGTATCATTAAAGCCAATCTGTAACCATAACTTTGAATGGATATTGCGACATGGCTGGTTACCGAACTAGGTCGTGATACAACATCTATAAACTTTCTGTCTTAGTTTTCAAGAGTTACAATGCGTACAGCCGCCGCCGCCCACTCAGACGACCAAATCAGACGTTCCGTTTTTGTTTTGTTATTAAAACGGGCATGTAAGATTACTTTTAAAACTATAACCTTGTTTTTTCCTTGACATCATCAAGTGGTTATCCCATTAAAGTGACTTAAAATTTGAAATGGCTAAATAGATTTAGTATCAGTATAGCCAGTCCATCCTTTGCCCAACATGGAGATAATGTAAGCAAAATTTGAGTATTATATTTTCGGCATAGTTTTTACTAAACATTACGTCGTGAGATAATTGAAATCATTCGGGCGTTGAACAGAATTAAACACTGCTGATAAGAGATGATTTGACGAGTTTAAATGTGTTAATATACAACCTTGTTCTCCCAAAATTTTGCATTTTAAGACCTGAAACATTGCCATTTGACGTACACAGATCTCAAATAGTTCCCATATTCAAGAATCCGCTAAATTAAATCTGGTAAAACAAATATAGTTATATGTGTGTAATGTTTATACTGTTCCGATCATTTATGTCAAAAGTGTTATCCGTTTTTAGAACAAAAGATAAAAACAATGTCTGGTAGCCTTCAAGTTAGAATATTTCATCTATATATTTTGATCTAGTAAAATAAATATACGTCTTCATTTCGTTATGTTTTTTCCTTACATAGTGAAACCTGGTTATGTTGTTATGAAACTGAATAATTTCAGTAAGGGTTGACATATCGTGACTTAACTTAGTCTATTGAAAGATTTTATGGATACGTTTCATGGGATTGAATTTGGGGTTCCTAGAGTCAAGGTCAAGTTCACTGTTACTAAAAATAGAAAAAAAGGTTGAAACTTAATAACTTTAATTGGGTTCACATATCTTGACTCAACTGGTATAAAGGAAGAGTTTATGAACACATTTCATGGGATTGCGTTTGGGTTCCCTAGGGTCAAGGTTACTGTTACTAAAACCAGAAAAAAAAACAGACACAGGCTGAAGTTCTTGTGTCAATAATTGAAAACCTGGTTTCGTCGCATTGCAGCGTTTCTTAATGGTAATGGTGTTATGTTCTCAAGGAAGGATAAATACTAAATACCTCATTTCAAATAAGATCAAAGGAATTGACGGATAAAGGTCCCTGTTTGGTCAGCCTGGAGCTCGTGTTATAGTTATAAATAAGTATACACATGAAATGTCCTGTTTACAATGTAGCGCATAGGAATATATGCAAATGTAAACAATTATACAGGGAAACAATCGCCATTTCCTTAAGATTCTGATCTCCGGATAGGCAACTCGGGAAATGAAGAAGACAATACTCTCATTGTCCTTTGTATAGGTGTGTAAAGCATATAATGTATGGTCAGGTTTGGATGCCTTATTGTTTGGCGATGTCGGATATTCTGAATGTTTTACACTTAAATATTAAATGATCTAATAACTAAACGCAAAGGGAATGGCATTCTATACAGAAAATGATGTCAGAAAGAAGGAATATTCCGTTTTTTCTGATGTTGGTTTAATAAGTTATTTTACATCAGCGAGCAAGTCAAGAACTGAATCTCACAGTTTAGTCTTTTGTTTACATTTTTCAATAATTGTAATATGAGTTTTTGATCATCAGTTTTACGTGGTTATATAGTATGTACCTGGGGGTTTATTTTCAAATAAAAATGGCTGGCCATATACATGAGGATGATGACAAGCTATTTATAAGGATGGCCAATTACATTGGGTAACAGGACCTGCCTACGCTAGACAGGCTTGACGAATAAATGATGAATTTACAAGAGCATACCTTCTACATTGGTATCATTTTCGAGTATAAGTATCAACTTCGTCACTATAAATGATTGAACCTTCATAATAAGGATGAAAGTGTACAGCTTGTGTATTAAGACTTGTCCTGCACTCCAGCAAACTATTTGTCAAAAAGCTAAACGTAGCCCAATGCAGCCTTAAGTTTGGAAGGGCTGAGCTCAATTATTTTAGGCCGAAACTAATTTGCAGCTTTATTACTCGATGCTGCTATTGTTTAAGTAGAAAGGCAGAGATCAGAGCGCAACAAGATTATTGTGAATATTACTGTAAATGAGCTATTCAATAATGAGCTGTTTCCCGGTATTTTTCATACATTTATACATGTATATGTTCTTCTGTTGTTATTAGTACCAGCTACAAAACGAAGTGTTTTTGAGTATCATCAAATAGGAAAAATATTTTTTTTTAAATCATATTGATATCTTGGCATATCATTTTTTGCTCAGTTCCTTCGTTTTCTTGACCCACATCTTTATCCCTTAGCTCCCCCCTCCCTACTTTCACATTATACCTCAATAGATCCTTGCTCAAACAAAGCGCTTAAAGCCGCTAGGCTTTTAATTTTAATAGTTTATATGACATAAACCATTCCGAAAAAACAACAACATAACTTACCTTTTATCATGTCAACAACAATAATCTTGATGATATTTATAGAATAGTTGTCTGACTTATATTACATATCTGCGAAAAATTTAAGTTGTTCGACCAGGGACAACACCTAAGGCAGATATCACAAGCTGTTGTGGCAGATCTGTGTTCCATTGCAAAGACAGTTTTTGTTTCATAGAAAGTTCATTTATCGTTTCAAAAACATACTTCCAAGTTATACAAAAACATAAAAAAAATAATCATGCTATGGTCAGTACTTATAACTATGAACATATTGAAACAAATTGTTTCTTTATTAAAACACATGAATGATAAAGGGTAAAACAACAGAAGAAACGCCTGAAAATATTTCAGTTTAATAATATGAGTAATGTTGAAACAATATCTGTGAATGTAAAAATAAAACAGAAAAAAGAAATGAAACATGAAAATAAAAATATAACATACATCTATATCACATGTACTTTATACACACTTTTTTTTAATTCAATAAAATCAAAATGTAGTAATGAATGAAAAAGGTCTTACAATTGTCCAATTATAAATTATATTGTATATGAAAGTTTTGTGTTAAAATAAATTCCCCATGCAAGATTAAAGCTGTATTGAAACCAAGTACTGTTTCAAAGGATAATATATATTCTAGAACTCTTGAAAAAGTGCATCGAACAGGAAAATAATGTTTACAGACCCATATAAACCAAACATATTTTTTTTGACAAATTTGAAATCAACATTTATATTTGTATTATACGTTGTAATATATTACACCTACCCTAAACCAAAAAATGTTTCTTTCATTACAACATTAACCAAATGCACGCAATTCACTTACAACAATGTTCATTCTATATATGAAAGGAGTCATTTTCATTTTATATAACAGAGATTCTGTTGGAAATATTCGTTGGACTATTCTTGTTTGTAGCCTCTGCATATTAGAGGCTCTTGTAAATTAAAATACGGAACTGTATCAAACTTTGTATCGTACATTCACATTTTCAAACAACAGTTACAATTTAAGTTGACTTGTAGGTATATCGCTATTGTTAATCAATATTTAAAAAAAAAACCTATTCCAAAATTAGATATTAAATAAAACAATTTATTTGTGTGTTACAAACACAGAAAGGTTAGTATCATTTAACACAAAATTGAAATCGATACATAAAATTTAATTGCAGACTTCAGCCCATCATAATGTAAAAGAAATATATTATATGATCACTATACCCTATAACCTGAACAAGACTTGAACTCTCACATGGGCCGACGCCAATCGATTAGCGAGAAACGTCGTAAAACCAACGTACACATAATTCCCCCTACATAACAACTTCATAATAACATTTGCGTGCATTGTCCCGTTTGTCCATTATGTGTTTTATTTCATACCGGCACATAGTTCTTTCTTACTTGGCTCATGGTCTGTTTGTCTTGTTCGCTTTTGTCTATTGTATTTTCAAAACGAATACGGTCCCAATACAATAATAGCATAATTACATGTTAACATTAACTATAAAAACGTGTGAACTATGGATATTTCTGTATAAGATAGTCTAATATACTAACATCTTTGCAGTTTGTTTTTTTTCAAAAAAATAAATAAAACAAGATTTACATATTGGTGCATATGCCTGTTATTCCTATAAATAGTTCACACGATCAACAGCGCATATAAATATGGTTATCAAAAATGATCATCTGATGTCTTAAGTAGTTGTGTTTATTTACAAAACTGATCCTGCTATTGCCTTCTTTGTTGCGGCCTATTGTAACGGAATTGGCTTTGTAACGATTGTAATATTAATTTCTAGTGTTTACGAGATGAAAAATACTGCGACATTTACACTAAGCAAACTCAATAAATAAATTGATATTTAATTGGAAAATTCGTGCAAAAAATAGCTAAATATAGTCATATCGAAAATGTGAAAATGCATTACATGTATATTGTCATCACACCAGGATAAGCGTTTATGTTTGTATTGTTCAATGAAACGGGCTAAAATAATATAAATTTTGCAATTGCATTTTGAAAATCGAGTTAAACGGAATGTAATACATCGTTACATTTTAATAAACCACCGGAAATCATGAAATAAAAGGTTTGTAATTAAAGGCATTCTAATAGTGACAGTAGGAACTGCGCCATGAGCGAACCAGGTAAAACAAGTGTTAAATCAAACATACTTTGACACTCGACAGTAAAATAAATGGTAACGAGTATATTTCAAACTCGAATGTTTTATAGCGTTGATACAAACACGCACGAATCGTCTAACTTGACGATGGCAAAACCTTTTTTTTGCGTTATATACAAACTACCTAATTATGTTTCAGTTCAAATGACGGTTTATATATATCACTATGGCAATATCAATACAAAAACGGTCCAAAGGTTGTTTCGCTTGCGGAAGTTTTGTAGCATGGGTACGAAAGTGAAATACTCGCATTACTGTGCTCTAGAAAAGCTACAATGGAGTGACCTAAGATGAAAATGTCGTTTATACGACAGTACTTTAACCATAGACTAGGACTATACCGACCCTTAGTAAATTTCGCACTAGGTCAAGTTCAGTTACATAGAAACCAACACACATCAATCGTCCATATTGTCCATATTGAGCTGTAGACACAGCGTGTGTGTCATGGTTAAATTACTGAATGTATTGATCTAAGTACTTTCAGAACCTGATTTTTTTTAAACTACATTGTGCATCGTAAAAACATACAGAGTTAAAATACAGATTTACAATAATTGTGAAATAAAGAGATATAGTGTAAAAGTTACAAGGATAATACTATGAAACAAAAGCAAATCAACAGCATGTGATCGATCACTTGATATTAATAAAGGAGGAATTGCCATTAACATTTTATAAACATCAGCCTTGAAATTATCCCTTATCACTTATTCACTTAAATAAATAACTTTTACAAAAGTGTTCATGCGTATGTTGTTGCTTGCTGTAAGTATATAATTGCAATCTCATTTTGATGGTGACTAAGCATTTAAATGGCAATAATAACAGAGTGAAATTAGTCTATTTATATCAAATGGCGCCACATGTGAGATTATCCTGTATGGCGTTTCGATAATTCACTTAAAGCTCTGTCTGCGCTGAGTTCTTCAGGACTGTGTTGTTGTAAACGGGATCTTCTTCAAACAAAAGGAAAACGGCGTTTAGTTGATACGTTTATGTTTCCATTAGAAGCGAGTGTGACAAACTCATTGTGTATTTGTATGAAAACATAGTATTATCAATTTAAGCTCTTTCACCATTCTGAAACCATAAGGCCAGCCTATGTAACATTAACTTACATGTTCAATAGAATGATGTTGATAGAAAAAAATGTTTGCGCATGTGTTAACAATGCTTGTACCTTTCTTAACATTCTGGTAGTATACATCGGACTTTGAACTTGATTCATCGAACGGCATGTACAAGTGCGTATTTTCCGGACTGAAGGAAAAGTTAACATGTTCTATATTTTACTCATATAGTGCTTGAGATTCGTGAATGGTAATGTATAAGCTAAATGGCAGTAAATGAGTAATACAATTCATATAGACATACTCTCATATTAGGAGTATACTTAAAATGCTTAAACATTTTCTGTACACTTTATCTCTTTGTTTCTGAAAAACTTATCATACTTATTATTATTTATCTGATACAGATATAGTGTCATTATGGACATTAATGCAAACTTGAACATTCTCCAAGCAATCAATCAGTTCGCGATATTTGACCATGCATAATTACTTTGGCTTATACAGTTGGACAAAATATGTTACTTTGACAATATGTCATGCACAACACACGTATCAACAGTATCGTTGTAACTGGTTAAAGATTCAGTGCATAATATTTTTTTTTAAACTTACCAACTGCTTCGATTTTCTGAAATAAAAAATAAAAGACAAAAACAGCAAAATGGTTAACAATTGAGATGGTAATATATATATATATATATATATATATATATATATATATATATATATATATATATATATATATATATATATATATATATATATATATATGTATGTATGTATTATATTAGTGATGGTTTTCATGTTTTGTCTTTAATTTAGATGTAGAAATTCCATGTTATGGTTCATTTAGTTGAACATCCAGAAATTCAAAACTTCATGAATAGTTCATTTCAAAACATGATTTTCATATAAGTTAACTTATACATTATGAAGGTTTTTAAACAAAGGCTAAAACAGATACCTTAGACACAGGCTGGAAGGTTGAAAATAGTAGAATTCATGAAAGGTAATGAAATGTGCAACACCTGTCATGGCCCCTAGCACTGGTAAAAGCGGAATTCTATTTTTATCGATCCAAAATAAGTTAAAGGCCATAACTCGGGTGTGCTTGATCTGATATGGATGTTCAACTGCAAACGATTAAAACAGTTGAATTTATAAAAGTAATGCTCTCGATGGCCTTGATTATCCTTACAGCTAGAACCTCGCTTGTGAGCAGGTGGTAGCTTTGATAAGGAAGCAGGTAGAGATAACAATCAAGCTTAGTCAATGACATTCTCCTTTAAAAACGACTGTTGTCTAATTATAAAGGTTAAAAAGTATTAATCAGGAGTAATTTGTAGATTTATATTCAGTGATCCCAATAGCTCACCGATTTCGGCGGACAGACAGGCAGACATATAGATGAAAATATAAATTTTGGGGTTTTTGCAATCCACTGTCAAAATTAAGTCATTGCTTTTTTGGTAAATATGACAGTTGAGGCGTAATTGTTTTGTTGTTATATCATTTTTCACTTGCAATAGCTTATCATGTTATCTATTTCTTTAAATTATATTTGTGGTGGTTGGAAAAGTAACTGTAACGGTAGCTAGAAGTCTTTTACTCTTTAATTATAGTGTATTTAATTACAAAGCAAATAATAAAAATATATTAAAAACACAACAACATTTTAATGCAACAACTACATCAAAACAGCCGCAAAAACATCTTGGAGGTCCTTAATAATGCATTGCGACAGCGGGTGTAATTATTAGTCAGTGATTGCACGGACTTGTAAGCAGTGGTAGGGGTCAATTCTAGGGTCAACATAAGTTAACCTAACATGTTCAATTGATCATAACAAACTTTATAATTTACGTCTACTTCTCAAAGTTAATGAAATAATAATTATGTAAAACGGTTTTAAGAAGAACGTAATTACTATAAACAGTGCATTTTTCACTTGTTGTAAACATAGTAAGATGAAATTTAACATCATTGATATTTTCACCAGACAAGACAGAAAGCATATGTCTTACTCATTAACACACGTTTTATGGGAATGAAAATATATACTTGATGGCTATGACTGTTTAACTCTATTTTGTAGAAATTATTTTGCTCCTTTTGTAACAACTATTAGATCTGCTGGTGGCACTGTATAACCGTTTGCTTAATTTTCTTTCTTGCACCCACAACTTAGCTTTGATCATTATTACTTTCCTTATTTGTAACACAGTCATCAATATTAGATGTAGCTGTAAAAAGAATTCAATTCATTCACCTTATATTCCTTATATTTGTCATTGATCTGAAGTTACCCTCTACCAAAAATCGCCAATCTGGCTTTATCAAGTTGACTATTTACTGTATGGTATAAATGTGCGACTACCTCAATCGGATTCAGTCTTTCCCATTTTAAATTCCTTTAGATAACATAGTTCATACATTCATTCGCAATTTGATTGTATATACTTGGGGGAAAACCCAAGTCCAACCATTGGCCTTATCTCTGCGGTTTTTGATTGTTTTATCAGATCATTTTATAGGTGATAAACTATGAATAGAAATCCTCACCATTTGGATGCCTGTTGCACCTGTGGCTTTAACATTTCCAACTTGTTGCTGAAGTTTTCTGCATCCAAACTGTCTACTAAACCTGTATGTTTTACTTCACCTATTTGCTTTCCAAATATGTCTGCATTATAACTCTTTGATGATTCTGTATATATCTGTTCAAATCAGACAGTTTAGATATGATAAAGTCTGGCATATGAACATCACAGAGTTAGTGTTTTGCAGAGCAAAATCAGGTATCGAATGAGTCGGTTATATTTTTCTCCCCATCGCTTCCATACACAATCTAATGTCTTAAATTTGGACAATATTTTATCATTCCAGATGGAAGTGGAAATAGCTTTCAAAACAATCTTTTTTGGTGCAATATAGCTTGACCAAGAAATACAGGGTGACATCCAGATTTTGTTGATTACATAAAATTCCTGTATGTTATAAGTGTTAGGTAATATTGGCCACTGTTGAAAGTTGCATCTACAAGACACAACATGTTTTTGGATTTGTGCAAAATCGTTTCACATCATGTAATTGCTAATCCATGAAAACATGGAATTCAGGCGATCTAGTCACTTCTCTTACAAACACAGAATTGGGCGTAAAAGACTGAGTTTTACATAACTCCATTAATTCTAATAAAGGAGCCGAACTTTGTGAACTGTCTGTATATCTGAAATTTTCGGTTCCTGACATGATCTCATAGAGCCTGCAAATTATCTATTTCTTCTTTTTTTCTTTAATACTGTTACGACCTAGCCCCGTGGTCCGTCTACGCTATCAACTGTCCCTTTTAGGGTGACCAAGTATTTGAAGTGTTCCCCTCGTGACTGCCCCTCAGGTACTGGTAGCGAAACCTCTCAATGGCAGTTAAATTGTATGTAGTCTAACCATTGCGTGTCAAAAACTAGTTCACCGGGAAGACAACTCAAATCGATGTTTACAAGTTTAATAAACGTTGGAAAACAGTACACCAGCGGAATAAATCATCATTTAAACATCAAAAGAAGAAAAGGTACAGTATGCAATCGCTGGGTAGACACAGGAAAACGCTATATCATCGTGTTGAATTTTATAAGTCCTTTAAACATTAATTTTCCGCGAATTTCCTATATAATTCTTTTTGGATTTTATCAAGGAGACAAATAATAAAAATCGTTTCATTTGTTATCGTTTTCTATTTCCAGTGTGCTTCAAGCTATGTCCAAGTTACGTCTCCTCCCGATTCTGGAAAACCCCGCCTTATATACACACATGGTCAAATGACCGAAAATCATGGTCATATGACCCGACCGAAAATGACCCGACCGAAAACGACCCATATATTTGGGTCAAATGACCCAAAAATATTGGCTGACAGCCAATCCAAGATGGCGTCGTCATAGATCGTGAACTATTGAAAAAGTAAATAAACAATCTTCTCTACATGAACACGAGGATATTCACGTCTGATTTTCTGTGTCTTTACCCAAGTTTATCAGGTTTGTGAGCAATGAAATCTGAATAAAATAAATGTAGATAGCTTTGTGTAGCATTTGTAATAACTTTTATCCCTGTGGAATGATTGCTCATTCGGCGGTGGCAAAATTCAAACAAGGCTGGCGCGCCTGGAATGTCGGGGCGTTGCTAGTTTCTTGTGTGATTTGCCATTGACCGATAACAACAATAATACATATTATACATAGAATTAAGGCACGTGCATATTTTTCTAACACAACCGTACATATGCTGGGGCATATCAATACTGTATGCACGGTAGATTTGGGCGAGCTGTTTTTATTAGAATATTGTTTATAATGCATCTTTTGTTGATTCTGCTGATCTGGTGGTTTATTCGTCTTTTTATGTCCATGTGAAGGCACAATTACAGAATGTGGAGCCCACTAGTAAATATATTGAAATAAAGCAATGTTATGCAGCACTTCTAATTTACCTGTATGCAGCAATACATAAAGAACCACTCTGTGAATTGCTGCTGAATATTTGTGAGACATTCTTTTCGATTTGATGAATGAAGTATTTCTATACTAAAACTCACTTGATGGGGTGTAATTATCACCCATTCTCTTGAAATATTTGACCTTTGTAGATTGAAAAATAATAAAAATAACATTAATGCATTTAACAAAGTGGTAGTATTAAAATAAGCCTACATGACGTTAACGAATTGTGAGTCAAAAATCCCATATTTCCTTCAAAATCATTATAATTCAACATACAATTATACAATGGAAGCATGAGCTCCGGTCAACAGAAACTTAAATCGGACATTTTTTAACAAATCAGTTTAAATAATCCATATTTACAGACGCATTTTGAGCAACGGGACATGACTAATATGAAGAGACTTGTCTCAAGTGTATTGATAAGGGCTCCTTCCCGAAAAATGTACGACGTATATATATATATATATTAAATATGAAATATAGAATAAAAGCAAAATCTTCTGTTTTCTCAGAAACAACGCGCTCGGCACTGGTCATCCTTTCCCTGTACACGTTCATGAGGCCAAGAACTGACGGACGCCCAGAGTTATGTCTTCAACCCGTCGTATCACTGAAAAAGTTCGTAAGATAAACTGATAACGTTCGCGAATTGTTTCGAGTTAACCACTTAATTTTAACGATAATTATCTAGCTATCTCGTTAATACTAGTGATAAATATCATAAGACTAAAAACAGGCTTGAAAGTGCCAATAACTGCCACCTTTTACCCTTTTAAGCTATACAAAACTAAATTGCTAACTAGTTATGATTAGCGAATTCCACTTAATAAGTGACATTGTAACTGGTTAACTATATAAGATTCTACTTAATAAGTGGTTACACGAATCTTATGAAGCTAACCAGTTAATATGTTACTTACTAAGTGGAATTCACAAATCATAACTAGATAAACAGTTACTGCTAAAAGCTAAAAATGCATTTATAGATAAGTGATATATGTGACCATTGGCTTCAGACCCAACAGGGCTGTCACTGTAGAGGACAACGAAGCAGGTTCTCGGATAGGAGTAAATAAGGTAAGTTAAAACACTGATCTGGGTCTTAACACTGGTAATTTTGATAATCTAAGCTAGTCTGAATATGTTTTTCACAATTTGATTTACAATGTTCAAGAACTGTAAAGTTACTCCTCTTTCAAATACTTAATTTCACATTGAAATGTAATTATCATTTTGTGAAAAGGTATTCAGATTTGGCATACAACAGTGTATCATCAATTGTTGTGTTATCATTATTGCAGATGGCACATATTGGCATAAATTGCATTGGTGTGAGTGTGTTTTAAAAGGGACGTTACTTCGCTGTACCATTCATTGGATGCATTGACGTTTACTTCCCCTTCGGATGTAGAAAAAAATGTTCTTTTTAAATGGCTGAATTACAACAAGTTTGCAGAACACTTATAACTATTAGGGTAAAAAATAATTTTAGGGCATTCATGCGATCTTGAATGCTCGCTAAAAAAGACAATTTAACCACATTGCGCTTCACGTGAACTGCCATTTGTGAGCGGGACATTTAAGATCTCATGAATGCTCCGAAATGAATTTAAAGCCTTAAAACAAAGTCGAATTACAAAGTCGAGAAATGAGTTCAAGTTGACGTTGTTTCAACTTTGAAATTTCCTCGCTGTTCTCAGCATGCGCAGAGTGGTATCGGTTAAATTTTCTTTTTAAAAAAAAAGACAGAAGGGTGATCATCATTTCATTATTGAACAATAATTTTAAGCGTCATTTTTAAAGTTCAATACAAACTTAGTAGATTACATTAAAATTGCAGCACATTCGTTAAGTAAATAACCACGCCTCTTCAAATATTTAAAATTAAAAGATTGATGCCCACTTGACCAGATATTCATTTCTTGTTTATTATAGTCAATGCAAGGAAGTTAATTCGTTTTATATGGACATACATGTGTTTATAACAATTAGGTTCCGTTCAAAATTTTATTAACGTCGTTGTAAGGAAGATTTCTCCCTTGAGATGAATACACATGTCATCACAGTATGTTTCCGCTTATACAAAGACAAATGTATAACATTTCAAAATCGTATTATCGTCCTTAATTTTGAATTAAAATATTTATGAATAACCTGAAATGGATTTGTGCAAAGTGACAATCGTGTTACTTTTTTCTCTTCGAAATATGTTTTAATACTCCCACCACTGATATGAGAACTTGGTATCATTACTATTCACCGGCATAAGCATCTCATTTCAATCCATTTGATTAAGCAAGAACAACATAAACAAATGGCTTAGTTATCATTGTTTAGGCAATCTAGATAATAATGTACTCATACATGTACATGAATACAACACAAGTTCTTATTATGTAAGTTAAAGTGACAATTAAGAAGATACAAATATGTACATGTAGTGTTTAATACCATTCAAAAATACAATAACTTGTAAACCTATGGTCTGTTCTGTTTTAACCGCTTTTGCTTGAAACATGGTAACTTTCTACAATCGGGACAATACAATTTACCCTTTGGGGCATTTTCAATGCTTACACGTCTACAGTGAAACCACTCGATCTCACAGGCTTCATTGTCACATCCGATCATTTTTCCATGTTCCACTTGACAACAATAACAATACACTTCTACCGTGCTGTCTTGTTTGTTTGAACACTTTTTCAAAGGCTGAATGTTTTGACTAGAAGTGGTATTTTCGACAGAATGAAGTATTCCGATAGGAAGTGAATTTGCTGTTTGCAATCTAGTGTAAAACAAGTTCTTAAAGAACTGTCGCATACATAATATATTTTGCACTGGTACAAATCTTGTCCAATAATTCAATGTCGAACATGTTTGCTTCAACATGCAGGTCGTTTGCTGTCCACACAACAAAGTAACCGAATTCATGTTCTGAAACACCAAGTTGTGTTTGAACTTGATAAGCTCGCCGTCTTTTCTCTGTAAGAAATCAACAGTGTTCTCATTTATATCTTCAAAGCGAGCATTGAATGGGCACCTCAACACATGCCGGTCCGCAGTAATCACAAATAAATATTCTATCAGGTGAGGCGACAATGAATGAAACATCCTGGCTAATAACAAATCCACTGTTCTGTAGCCGGCTGTTTTCATGCAATGGCCCAATCTCCTCCATGAACTTTTGAAGTGCATCTTTCTCATGGTCACAGCCCCATTTCGTTGCATTCGTCTGAACATATTTTTCGCTTGGGTAGCAGATTTCTTTAATCGAATTCTGCGGTGGTGAAGTTTTATTTATTGAGTTGACTGCTTTTGACTGCCTGACCTCTTGTTTCTTCTTCCTCATTATCAGCTTGCTGTTTAAAACAGAGCACACTGAAACCGACACATTTGTCAGTAAGTTCTTTGTAATTCATGTCATCTCATTTTTCGTCCCTCAACTCTGTCGTTATCATTTGGTACTCCTTAAGATCTGGGCCCAATTTCTCGAAACTTCTTAAGCTTAAAAGACTTAAGTAGCTTATTTCAATTAGCCGCAATACAAACTTAAATCGAATTTGGATGAATACAAAAAAGTTTATTGTGATTATGTTCAAGATAATTTCTATCAAACGTATAAAAACTCTTCAAGAAGTTAATATTATGCAAATTATTGAAAAACAAAAATAGTGAGCTTAGCTTAATCCTGTTTTAAGGGACTTAAGAAGTTTCGAGAAATTAGGCCCGGGTTTGGGCACAAACTTATTAGCATACGGCTCTACAATCGAGAGTAGTGCTGGTTCAGATTTGTAAATTTGTTGAGTTTGCCACAGAACAACAGGAAATCCTCATTTGAAGCTCCAGGAACTGTTCGTATTTTTGTAGACACGGCACCTGGTGTGACAGGAGTAGCAGAACTTGCAGCTTCTATCCTGCCGTCCATCTGCTTCTTTGCTGTTTTTGCTGACATCAAGCTCCCTGACTTCCTTGTATTCAATTGATTTACAAGCTGATGGCAACAGACAGTAAGCTTTCTCTTCCGTTACTGTATTAGAGTCTCTGATTTTAACTGCAGCTTCAAAGAAGAACAGAAAAGCTGCTATATGGCTGCAAGCTTTAGCGAGGCTTGTAATACAGTTGCAATGGGCTGCAACTATCTTGTAATCCCTCTTGCCGATAGTCCATGGCCGTAAGGGTTTCTCACGCATCCTCTGCGAATGCAGAACCTGAAGCGATAAAAGATATTTGACGTTAACACCAGTGTCACATTGGCATTAAAAACATTTGTCGTATATTGTTCCATTTGTAGGTAGTCGAAAGCTTCTGACGTTGAGCATGTAAAACTCATTTTTATACATAATAAATTTGTATCCATAATCAGTCTACAGAAACATGATTAAAATAAATAAATAAACAAAAATAGCTACTGCAACCACAGCTTATCAGAGCTGGTTATGGACATATGCAGAATGCTTGAATTAAAACTAATACAATGAGGAATAATATTATGTTTATCAATATTTTAAACACAATCCTACTTTAGCTGTCACAACCAGATAATCCCCTTGTACAATGCCTGCAGTGTCTCTGACCCATCCACAAACAAACAGCTTGTTGTACGCTCCCAGAGACTTGTATGATGTTAAATCAGCCGCACTGTATGTACTTTGAGTGAACAACAGGTAATTCACGATATCTGAATATGTTACTGACGGGAAAATGTCAACATTCTGAGTACAAGCCAATTTCGCCTCATATGGGTCACAGCCACCAATGATCATCAATTTTCCTCAATTGCAAGTCTTTATGATATAACGATTCAGGTTGTTTTGCAACACGTTTTGCCATAATTATTAGCGAAATAAACGCAGTCGAAATCCCTTAATTTGAATTTTAAAAATCAATATCTTATCTTTATCCGTTGTACTGGGCGAGTTCGTGGTTTTTCATTTTTGAAAAAAAAATCCGAACCTGCGATCGACCTAGATCGTCTGCAGAATCTCCACGCGCTGGGCACGTGATTTCCGTCTTCTACATCAAACTGTGTAAGACACTCGCTAAATTGGTACGACATGCCAATTAGAGCATATACCCACTAATTAATAATATGTATAAAATATTTTAATATTTTTAGGGTCTCTTAAGTCACTGTACATCCAATAAACCCATGTCAATTATCGATTTAATTGGAAATTAAAGTCATAAAAGAAGATGCACTCTGATCAAAGATAAAGACAGTCAAAGCCATTGAATGCCAATTAAAAATTCTGCAAACTGTGAAAACACCAATAAGATGCGTATATTCGAGTAAACAATCAATGTAATCGACTAAATATTTCATTAAGGAAAAAGATTGAGTACCGACACTCAACACACACATCTTTTAACCTGGAGATTTTCATATACAGCACACGTTTAAGCACTTGTTTCGGATCGAAGTCTAGTGGTAACACACTTAACAATTAATCCAAGGGCCGCAGGTTCGATTCCCTGTCGCATCACTAAAATACTAATCGTCTTTCGGGAGGGACGTTAGATAGGGGTTCCGTGTGACAGTGCTTTACACTGATGCACGTTAAAGAACCAAGGTAGCTCTAACCAGGTTTATATTCTGTCTGTGCACTATGCCCCAAAAACCTAAAATGACTAACAATCTTAACGGAGTACTCGCCGAATGGGCAAGGCCGGAGTGCGAGTATAAATAAGCTAACACACACCGCATTTGTTTCTGTCATTTGGTTAATAAAAACACAATGAATTGATTTTGTTGATTATTTGTTAAAAGCAGATATAATATATTAGCAAAACAATAGAGGTAAGATATACAGTGGGTTCGGTATTTACGCTGTATACTGCGACCTCTGTGAAGTATATACTGGCAGTTGAAAAAAGTGAATAAAGGGTCTATGTTTTTTGAATTCGTGATCACCCAACCCACCAAAACCACGATCATTAATGTCCCACGAACATTAATGATTTCACACCCGCAGTCTTATTGGAACTCCCTGGCCATTTTCCATCAAAAACCACATCGGATGTATGATTGTACATCAGAAGAAGTAGTTCGTAAATTGAATAATAATACTCTTGATGAGATGTACTGTTTTAACGTGTAATTAGTATTGCTATGTTCAAATGATTCAATGTAAAGTGTAAATTGCATAAGTGATAAAGATTGCTCAGAGTTAGGTTTTTTAAGGTTAAACTGCTTAATTAAAATTACTTTGCGATTTACTTGCTATTAAATGTAAAGAATTCTTACATTATAAACCGTTCATATACGTCTGTGATTGTTTAGTCTGTAAAATGTCGATGAAATTCCGATTGTCCGCAGTCTTTTTTTCGCACAATAAATCTGGCCATGGAACTGTTTGATAAACGTCCCTGCATCTATAGTCTATAGTGGTAGGTTGAAGATGATGATTATTGTTTTGGTTATTGTTTGCCCAACACCCCCCCCCCCTCTCTCTCTGTCTCTCACACAAAGTACAGTGAATTATTTGGGCTTTATTGAGGAAATACACATTAGGCCTAACAATTGTTGCTTTCAGTAAGGGAGGTACGTATATTTTATTCGGAAAGTGCTGTATGCAGCCTGTCCCAAAACAAGGTCATGTGTTCTCTCTCCTCCGGAAGTTGGATGTGCGTATGATTCCTTATGACGTCAATCACTTCCAGCGGCAGGTTGTCATGCATGATTTCTTCCATCTTCACGATACACAGGACATCTCTTCCAGTCTTAATCGCTTCCATCCTGGCCATGTTCAACTCGTATCTGCACCAGTGGCTTTCTATGAACCCTCTTGAAAGAAGTACCAGAGTCATTCTAGAGTTGTTTATGGCGTAGACGATATTTTCAGTCACCATGCCACCGAGAAAGAAATCTCGCTCGTGGATGCATAATTTCAAAGAAGACCGTGATTCCTCCAACTCATGCAATAGATCAACAATGACAAAATTTCTTTCTTGATCACTGTATGAAACAAATACGTCATATCTAAACCTATCCTCATCAGTGTCTACCGGCATGTACCCCTTCAAACGAAACTTAGAGGAATAATACAAATATCGCAAGTCCCAACGATACCGATATATGATGCCGCCAGTCAAAATGCTCAGAAACGCTGTCAAAAGAATTGATGCCACAACTAAAATGAGGGTGTAGCTTGCACATTCTTTTTCCAGATCGTGCACGAGGCTATTCCCAGTAAGATTTTTAGTTGTTTCGTCTATGTATGTACATATGTAGGTCTCACCATCCACAAGGTTCACATTTCTTCGCTGAATCCATCTTACAAACTCAATGTCAGTACAATTGCATTTGAAATTATTATTCGCCAAGTTTATTAGCAGCGATTTACTTTGTATGATTTTGTCGATCTGTTTCATTTGAAGTTCAGAGATATATCTCAAATTGTTGTTATTCATGAGTAAAATTATCAGGCTTGTCATCATCCGCAAATCAACTAGAAACGTCTTCATTTGGTTATTGTTCAGTTTCAAGATTTCCAAACCTGTCAAACCTTTAAATATATCAGATGGAAGGTAACGTATTCTGTTGAATGAAAGGTCAAGCTCCTTAAGCAGACTCAAGTTCTGAAATGTTATTCCAGCTTTGTCACGTGTCAATGAATAATCTAGCAAGTTTCCCGACAAAAACAACCGTGTTAAATTAGGAAAAAAATGAAACGCATCAGAAGATATATCCTCGCAATCGTTGTTCGACAAATCAAGTAGCTGTACATGTTCCATACCCATCAGCGGACCATCAATTATTTGGAATTTGTTTTTCCGCATGTAAAATTCTCTTAGACTGTTGGGCTCACATATGCACAATCTGACAACGTGAATATCCATGTCTAGTTGACTTATGTCTAATACTTCAATCTGCTGCGGTAACGGTACGATAACAGGAAAGGCATCCTCCGAACAATTGGGGCAAAAGTCGCTTGTTTTATTCGCCCTTTTTTCACGCTTCTGCAACTTATTTTGGACGAAGAAAGCCCGGCTGAAGATTAATGGTTTCAATCCGTATTTATTATTTTGAGATGAAATGTTGACGAATTTTACATTCCATAAATATTTTCCAGAGAATATCTCTCTCAAATACTTCCCCAAAAGCATTAAATTTTGATTAACATCAAGATATTGAATTGTATTTGGGAGATACTGAACCGCATCTTCATCCAATGATGTCCATCTGTTCGAGCTCAGTATAAGTTTTCGTAAGCTTGTAACGTTTTGAAAGTATCTAAGTTCTTTTTTGGTTATTTTATTGATTGCAGTCACTATTCATACCATGGATTTGATGAATAACTAATTCCTCAATGTCTTTATTTTGAAGTCCGGACATTTTTCCTGGCAATGCCGTAAATCCCAAGTTTACATTGAACGAAAGGTCTAGGGTTGCTTTATTGTCAAAATCTACAAGGCAATCTATGTCAGCTTTTAAAATATTGCAGCTGTTCAGGCGCAGCAAGCGAACATTCGTTAGGTTGGCAAGCACATTTCTATTGAGTGTTGGCAAGTTGCATCTGTTTGTTCCTCTGAAAAGGGGATCTGGCTCGACTGGGTCATGGTTATGGTACATGATGTCTAAATATGTAAGGCTGTCCAGATGTATGGGAAACCCTTGTGTATTTATTAAATCCACTGAAAGATTAGTGAGATGTTGCATTTGTTCAATCTATGCCCTGGAAATACTTCACCGTATTCAATGTCTTCCAAGCATTGCTTTATTTAGAAGGATTTTAAACGTAACAACGGTATTAATGCTTTCCTTAACATTTCCTTGTATGGAACTTTGTTACATGTAAGGTAAAGAGAAGTCAGAGCATTCCCGAAGTCAGAAAATGTATTCGGTTCAATGTCGTATATTTCGTTGAAAGTTAAGTTTAATATTTCAAGCTTCATAAGACCTTTAAACATTGCTTCAAGGTACGGGGTTTGTTATATGAAAACTGTAGTTCCGTCGTGTTTTCTGGTAGATCTGGTGGTATTGCCTGAAGCTCAAGATGTGAACAATCGACAACGAGATTGAAGCTCCTGTAGAAGCATTGGCATTGTTCATGGCATAAGTGTTTGTTTGGTTCAATATCAGCAGCCGTTGCCAACACATCAAACCCTTCCCCAACAACACGTACATGAACTTTTATATATAAAAATAGGAAAATAGGCCACATCTCCATATTTGTCATAATGATCGATCAATCCAACATCTTCAATAATATTGTAGTTAAAGTTAAATATACTCTCTATAACGAACTTGATAAATATTGGAAATTTACACGACGCATGCATGCGCTGATTCTATGTAATGGACAAAGTTAAGATAATTATGATGTTTGATTGCGTGAAACAAGGACGATAATAAACCTTTGAGAACCTGGATTTGTTTGAACGGAAAAATAATGTTTTCATCAAATGTTTGTCCATTAGGTTTGAATAAACTTTCCTGCGCACAATTTACGGCTTATTCATTTTGAAAATATTTAATTTCTTTTTTTATTTTCCATTACCATTTATAACAAATGCATAGGCTTTTTAATGCCTATACTTCTGAATGTAATGTTACTGATACAGGAATATATCCTATATGCACATTTATGCTTCAAAACGATGTATTAAATATTGGTTAAGGTTACTCAACTTGCCCAAAGACGGATATACAAGATTGTGCTTTGAGATGCTTATATATCATGACAATATAGGGTATAAAAAACTGGGTTACTGATGTTAAGCGTAACTTATACAGCAATGGGTTTGGAAATGTTTGGGAATCGCAAAGTGTTGCAAACCCAAGGTAATTTTTAATTCAATATGATCAAGGTGTAGAGACAATTATTGAAACTATAAATACTGTTTTGAAACTGAAAAAATTATTACTGCTATAGATATGTTTTTTATATATTTACAGAAGTGTCCTACATAGTCTTGACCCAACCAGCTTTACTAAAAGTTTACACGGACACAGATGAAAGAAAGACGTCAAAGTTTCATGAACATTTGATATCATTTTGTTTTAAATAACCGTTCAAAATCTTAATTCATACGTTATATGTGTACGTTGCAACTGAGCCTACAGATCTGTTCTTGGTTAATCTTGCACGGCAATTGGCTTTGACTAATAAGAGTCCCCATACCGTCAGTTATAACAAGAGCTGTTACTGTAAGTGATTAATACTTCAACGCCAGACAGATAAATGGAATATGCCTACATTCGGAAAGACTTAAAGAGTCAACAGAGTATAGGCATATATGCAAGACCCTTTGTTTGCATTACAAAGTTTCAGACTGAACACAACCACCTATACTCTATAACCATATATACAGCAATCCATAAATATGAACTTCTAACTGCAACCTTGACCTTCAAGACAAGGAAATGGGTCACGCATGCGTCACGTTGTCCTTATATATCAAACGTCTTTGCCCACCATGAACAATAAAGTTACATCATGGACACAACAACCAATACTCTATATGCAGCATTCCATGATAATTTACTTCTATGTTAAGAGTTGGGCCGCAATGTAAGGTCGTAGGTATTGCATGTGACATGTTTTGTTCACCTCCCAGTGCATAACAGTTTTAGCCCGGACCAGACAGCATAATATTTTCTATGCGCGTATGTTCAGTACTCCATAATTGTTAACCCTTAAGTGTGACCCAGACGTTCAGTGTAGGGACTTTGATCTGATATAAACAAGACCCATAGTCATAGGATGTGGCTAGAAATGCATTAATATTACTCTAGATCGTAAAAGCAACGTTTCAAACAAGTGCATCCCTGTTTTTTATTGCTGCTTTTAAATAGGCCTTCAATAACATGTTAATTATTTCTTTATATGCCCCCCCCCCCCCTCCAAGAGCTTTAGTTATGCCCCCCCCCCTTGACGAAGTGGGATTTATCGCATTGCACATGCACATAGTTCAGTGCGTTGGTGCGTTGGTAGACCAAACCTGGACTGTTTGATAACAAGATAACGTTTTGGCCTAAGTTTCTATACTAAGCTTGAAGTCAGGAGGTCAATGGTGATGGTTGTAGTTTAACCGAATACAAAATATTCTTCAATTGATTCCTAGGGTATGATTTGGGTTACAGTTCCAAAACTCGGTGGGGAGGCATGAGCTAGGTCTTTCGGTCAAAAACTCAACAAACCTTATAACACCTTGAAGGACACGCTTTAGATTTGTGAGATGTGGCATTTGCTTTATATCATTCGCTAGAAACATTTCACCGTCTCCAATGTCTTCCAAGCATTGCTGTTTGTACAAGGATTTTAAATGTACCAACGGTGTTATAATAAATCGACTCCCGGATCATAATATTACGATCCATCTAGACGAAGTAAATGATATTAGGAAGATTTTTTCTATGGGGTCGAAATTCTTCGTAAAGTTTACATTTTACATCGTGTAAAGACTTTTAGATTCTCCACCGCATTTGCTTGTGTCCAACTACTCCATCCCGCCTACACAGTCCCCCAGTAATCATGCGGAAACCCCGCATCGATCTCCCCCTCAAGATTACCACGTCTGGAGGGTAGTGAAGAACGAAAGAAGGCGAACTAAAGTTTAGTTAAAACCCTGATCTGGTTCTTAACATTGTATATTTGTATAATTTAAGCGACTTTAAATACTTCTTTTCACAATTTCATTTACAATGTTCCTGAAAAACTCTTTCAAATAAGTTCTTTTACTTTGAAGTATTATCAGTCTGTGAAAATGTATTTTAAATTTTGCATGCGGCAGTGAATCATCTATAAATGTGTTTTTCATATTGCAGACGGAAAACATAACAATAATGTCACGCTGGAGTGCATTGGTATGAGTGTGGTTAAAAAAGGGCTGTACTTCGCTGTTCAATTCATTCGATACAGTGACGCGTTCATTCCCTTTGTGAAAGTGAGCGGTTTTAATGGTTTCGAGAAAAATTGGATTACAATAAGTGCAGAAAACTTGTAATGTAAGGTTGAAAAGTCATTTCGGGGGCATAAATGCAATCTTGAATGCCACTCTAAAAGTGACAATTTACCCATGAAGCGCTTCACGAGAACAACCATTTGTGAGCGGGACATTCAAGATCGCATGACTGCCCCAAAATGAACTTTAATCCTTTAAACAACGTTGAACTTCCAACGTTGAGAAAAGGTTTTCATGTTGACGTTGTTTCAACTATGAAATATCGTCGTTGTTCTCACCATCGATTCTCTTTCTTGATAAAAATCAACATTCATTCCTGCTTTAGTGCATC
Organism: Mya arenaria; assembly: GCF_026914265.1. Classification (NCBI taxonomy): domain Eukaryota; kingdom Metazoa; phylum Mollusca; class Bivalvia; order Myida; family Myidae; genus Mya; species Mya arenaria. The sequence goes on from NC_069126.1 coordinate 7,611,119, forward strand.
TTCAGTTAGATTTCGTTAGAAATAAACATGTATTTGCCTTTCCCAAAATAGCTTATACTACGGTGAAACAGATGCTTTCGTTGCGCATGCAAAGAGTGGTATTGGCCATTATTTCCATTAAAAAATACAGACGACAAAAGGGTGATTAAGATTTAAATATTTAACAGTAATTTAAAGTGTCTTCATTTAAAGTTGCATGTGAAATTTGTAGAATAATACTTTAAAATTGCAGCACATTCATTAAGTGAACTATTTTGCTTTAGATACTAAGAATTCAAAGGTTTTGGTGCGTTCTCTAAGATATTCATTTTTGTTTATTATTGTCAATGCACAATAAAGTTACTTTATATCGACAAACATGTGATTATAACAAAATATTTCCTTTCAAAATTTCAATAACGTGCTTGAAAGGAAGTTTTTCCCTTGACACTGGCAAACATGCCATTTTAACAATACGTTTCCGTTTAAACGAAGCTAAGCTATGGTGGAATATAGCTGCCGTAAGATAATCTGTTAACGTTCGCGAATTATGTTACATATTAATTTGAATTCGCCAACCATAACTAGAAAACCAGTTGCTGCTTCCAAAAGTGCATTTTTAGATAAGTGGTAACACGAATCTTATCTAGTCAAACAGTTTTTATGTTACTTATTAAGCGGAACTCGCAAACTATAACTTGTTAACCTGTTAGTGTTGTATAGCATGAAAAGGTATCAGGTAGTAGTTTTAGGCTCTTTCAAGCCTGTTTTAGTCCTATGATATTTAACTTACAAAAAACCTATCGCGAATACTAACTACCAGTAGATAGGTAGATAAATATCGGGAAAATTTAGTGGTTAACACGAAACAATTCGCGAACGATAACATGTTACCTAACGGCAGTTACATGCCACCATAGGAATTTACAAACCATAACTAGAAAACCAGTTACTGCTCGAAGCCCAGTGTGTATTTTTAGATAAGTGGTAACACTAATCTTATCTAGTTAACCAGTTATTATGTAACTTATCAGGTGGAATTCGCAAACCATAACTAGATTACCAGTTACTGCTAGAAGCCATAAGAGCATTTATAGATAAGTGGTAACACGAATCTTATGTAGTTAAACAGTTATTATGTTACTTATAAAGTGGAATTCGCAAACCATGTCTAGTTAACCTGTTAGTGTTGTTTAACTCGAAAGGGTAATAGGTGGCAGTTCTCGGCTTTTTAATGCCTGCTTTTAGTCCTATGATACTTATCTTACCAAATAATTATTGCGAATATCAACTTGATAGCTAGATAAGTATTACTAATTATTAATTAAGTGGTTAACACGAAACAATTCGCGAACGATAACATTTTACCTAACGGCAGTTACATGCCACCATAGGAATTCGCAAACCAAAACTAGATAACCAGTTACTGCTTGAAGCCCAGGATGTATCTTTAGATAAGTGGTAACAGTAATCTTATCTAGTTAACCAGTTATTATCTTACTTATTAAGTAGAATTCGCAAACCATAACTAGATTACCAGTTACTGCTAGAAGCCAAAAGAATATTTATAGATAAGTGGTAACACGAATCTTATCTAGTTATACAGTTATTATGTTACTTATTAAGTGGAATTCGCAAACCATGTCTAATTAACCTGTTAGTGATGTATAACTCAAAAGGGGTTATAGGTGGCAGTTCTGGACTTTTTCAGGCCTGCTTTTAAGTCCTATGATATTTATCTTACCAAAACATTATCGCGAATATCAACTAGATAGCTAGATAATTATCGCAAAAATTAAGTGGTTAACATGAAACAATTCGCGAACGCTATTAGGTTATCTTATGTCAGTAATATGCCACCATACAAAGCTTATTACGTTTCAAAATCAAATTAACGTCCTTGATTTTGCATATGAAGGTTCATGAATGACTTATCGTTGCCATTCATTAAAAGATTCCCTCCTGCTTCCGTATCATATTTCATCTTTGATTTACAAATTTGTATTTAATTACATTTTCATTGGAACAGTTGGATATATCGAACATTATACAACATGGAGTTTTGGATAATTTTCCTGTTTGCATCCATAACAATCAATGTAGGTGTTATGGGGTTAGACGTTGCTGTATCGGACACGGCTTCTGAGACTGAGCAAAGCAAAAACGTATGCCATGAACCATGCCAATGCGTCTACAGTAGCTTTAAACTCGTTGTTGATTGTTCACATGCTCAGCTTCAGGCAATACCACCAGGTCTACCAGATCTACGACAGAGCTGCAGTTTTCAGGGCCCTGAAGAGATCCAGGTTCAAAGGTCTTATAAAGCTTGAACTATTAAACTTAAGTTTTAACGAAATATACGACATTGAACCGAATACGTTTTCTGACCTATGAAAATCTCTGACTTCTCTCTACCTTACATGCAACAGGGTTCCATACAAGGAAAGGTTTAGGAAAGCGTTAACACCATTGATACGAATTAAATCCTTGTACATACAGCAATGCTTGGAAGACATTGAAGACAGTGAAATATTTCCATCGAATGAATTGAAGCAAATGCCATATCTCACTAATCTTTCAGTTGATTTAATAAATAAAGACGGGTTTCCATTTCATATGGACAGCCTTAAATATATGGACATCAAGTACCATGAACTTGACCCAGACAAGCCAGATCCTCGTTTCAAAGGAACTAAAAGATGCAACTTGCCAACACTCACTAGGGATGTCCTTGCCAACCTAAGAACGTCCGCTTGCTGCGCCTGAACAGCTGCAATATTTCAAAAGCTGACATTGATTGCCTTGTAGACTTTGACAATATAACTACCCTAGATATTTCGTTCAATGTAAACTTGCAATTTACAGCCTTGCCAGGAATAATGTCCGGACTTCAAAATACTGACTTTGAGGAATTAGTAATTCATCAAATCCATGATAAATTTGGTGACTGCATTAAAATAACCAAAGAAGAACTCAAAAAATGTTACAAGCTTACGAAATCTTATCATGAGTTCTAACAGCTGGTCGTCTTTTGATGAAGATTCGGTTAAGTATTTCCCAAAAGAGTTTCAATATCTTGATGTAAGTCAAATTTAATGCTTTTGGGGAACTATTTTAAAGATATACTTTCTGGAAAATATTTCTTAAATATGACTTTCGTCAACATTTCTTCCCAAAAAATAAAATACGGATTTAACCCATTGTTATTCGTCCAAGATATGTTACAGAATCATGCGATTGATGCGCTCTGGAATTGCGTACCGTTACCGAAGCAAATTGAAATATTAGACATAAGTCAACTTGACATGGACATTCGGGTTCTCAGAGTGTACATTTGTGAGCCTAACAGGCTAAGGGAGTTTTACATGCGGCAAAACAAATTCAGAACAATTGCAGATCCGCTGATAGGTATGGAACATGTGCAGCTACTCGGTTTGTCGAAAAACTTTTGCGAAAATTTGTCTTCTGATCCGTTTTATTTTCTTCCTAATTTGAAACTGTTGTTCAACAGATTGCGTTGCCTTCCATCTGATATATTCAAGGGTTTGACATGTTTGGAAACCTTGAAACTGAACAATAACGAAATGAAGACGTTTCTAGTTAAAGTGCAGATGATGACACGCCTGTTAAATTTAGTCCCGAATAACAACAATTTGAGATATATCCCTTAACTTCAAATGAAACAGATCGACAAAATCACAAAAAGGAAATTGCTGCTGATAAACTTGGCGAATAATAATTTCAAATGCAATTGTACTGACATTGAGTTTGTACGATATATTCAGCAAAAAATGTGAACCTTTTGGATGGTGAGACCTACCTATATACATACATAGACGAAACAACTATAAATCTTACCGGGTAAAGCCTCGTGCATGATCTGAAAAAAGAATGTGCCAGCTACACCCTCCTCATAGTTGTGGCATCAATTCTCGTGTCAGCGTTTCTGAGCATTTTGACTGGCGGCATCATATATCGGTATCGTTGGGACTTGCGATATTTGTATTATTCCACGAAGTTTCGTATGAAGGGGTACATGCCAGTCGACGCTGATCAAAATAGGTTTAGACATGACGTATTTGTTTCATACAATGACCAAGAAAGACATTTTGTCATTGTTGATTTGTTGCATGAGTTAGAGAAATCACGGTCTTTGAAATTATGCATCCACGAGCGAGATTTCTTTCTAGGTGGCATGGTGACTGAAAATATCGTCTACGCCATCAACAACTCTAGAAAGACTGATACTTCTTTCAATGGGGCTCATGGAAAGCCACTGGTGCAGATACGAGTTGAACATGGCCAGGATGAAGGCAATCAAGACTGGAATAAATGTCCTGTGTACCGTTTAGATGGAAGAAATCATGACAACCTGCCGCTGGAAGTGATTGACGCCATTAGGAATCATACCTACATCCAACATCCACGGGAGAGAGAACACATGAACATGTTCTGGGACAGGCTTCATACAGCAACTACTGAGTGAAGTTTATTTACCGTTCTTCCTGAAAAAAACACCTGAAAATCAACTTTTCACCACATGTTCATTAATGATTAAAGCATTTACGCTTACTTTTCGATTCAGTAAATGTGATTACCTGTATACTAGCTAGGATATACATACTATGTGTGTGTCTGTGTGTGAGTGTATGTGTGTGTGCGTGCGGGTGTGTGTGTGTGTGTGTGTGTGTGTGTGTGCGTGCGTGCGTGCGTGCGTGCGTGCGCGCGCGCGTGCGTGTATGTGTGCGTACGTGCGTGTGTGCGTGTGTGTTTATGGAGCTTATAATGATATCAAAATAAGATATTCAACAATAATGTTTTTAGTCTGGTTGTGCTTTGCTTAAATAAAACAATAGCATCTAATTGTGTGTTTTTTAGAAAGAAGAAAATACACATATAGGTAGAGCGCCCCTTGGGTCAGACCTGGTGTTTTCAGAAAAAAGAAATTTGAATTGGTAGTTTTACTTTTTAATATGTGCATTTATTTTTGCCATCTTAAAGACATTTATGGTTCTACGGGATAAACTGAATCATTTTAAGGTACGTATGCGTGTTGGACGGTGTATAACTTATGGTGGAAAATTACTGCCGTAAGATAACCTAATAGCGTTCGTGAATTGTTTCGTGTTAACCACTTAATTTTCGCGATAATTATCTTGCTAACCAGTAAATATTCGCGATACTTTTATGGTAAGTTAAATATCTGTATAACTAGTTTAAAATCATGTAACCACTTATCTATGAATGCACTTTTGGCTTCTAGCAGTAACTGGTTATCTAGTTATGGTTTGCGAATACCACCTGTTACGTAAGAACTGGTTAACTAAATATCATTCGTGTAACCACTTATCTATGAATATATTTATGCTGGTCATCTACTTATCATTTGCGAATTTCACTAAGTAAGTAGCATGAATTGTATCTAGTTTACCAGTAAAAATGTTATTTACTAGTAAGTGGAATTCGCAAACCATAACTAGATAACCTGTTAGCGCCTGAATCAGGTATTTATAGGTAAATGATTACATGAATATACAAACACAATGGGAACTTATGACGAAATTAAAAAATACAAATGGATTTAGAGATATTATATAAAAAGCTAGGGATGCTCAAATAAGGTCGCATAAAATTTCAAGAAGAAGGTGAGAACAATACAAATTATTATTATTTTGTTCCTAGAAAATTTAAGACAAACGAAGTAAAATCTGACAAAATTAAATGTGGATGGTCATTTATTTTCAGAAAATAGGGATAATTATATAGAGTCAAAATCGAATAAACCAGAGAAAATGATATTAAAAATTATAAATACGATACAAATTATGTGATCAGTATAAAACAAAATCATATTTAGCTTTTAGTGGGATAACAAAAATGAAAAAAAAAATAAACGAAGGACCCATACTGCTGCAAAATGTCAAATATATAAAAATGCAAAAGGTTTAAATATGATATATTTAGAATCCTTCATTCATTTAAATAAAAATAAAATGGGTAGAATCTTTAATATCCGAAGAAGCGCACAGGAAATTTATACCAAACTATGGGAGGGAATTCATAGTTTTTTATGAATTTAGAGTGTCCCTATGGCATAGAAACAAACCATTTATCTGCCTTCTTTCGACATTAAATCACTCTTTGGATAAGGCTAAAATAGGTAAAACCTGAATCTTTAAGATTTTTTCTTCATCAGAATATTTGGGGCAATAACTTCATTAAGTTTCACAAGAAAATACACAGTTGTTTTAACTGAATTAATTATGACTTACTTCATGTTAACGACATCTTAAATCAAGGCGGTAAAACCTGCGAGGAAAAAATATTGAACCACTTACGCTTTGGGCCAAATTGGATATCAAAAATAAATATTTTCAAACATACTTTTCAGAAACATTGGTTACGAATAACCACTAGCGAAGTATAAAAAATTCAAGAGTGTCAATAAATAAGAATATTACCGCCAATTCTACTCTGACAAACAAGGATATATATATATATATATATATATATATATATATATATATATATATATATATATATATATATATATATATATATATATATATATATTCTTATTTGATTGAAGACAATGTTATGAAACCTTATACATATATATGAAACGTTCATCGCTTTTGGAAACAGCACTTTGGTAAACAAATGGCTTGGAATTAATTTGATAAAATATATTTGCTGCCAGACAATGACAACAGAATAATGCAATTCAAATACAAAGTTTTTTTTATTTATATATTATATATTTGATATATCAAATATATAATCAAATATATAATCATATAATATAAAAATAAAATATTCTGGGGGTTTTCATAAACAACGCGCTCGGCAATGTTCTCCCTTTCCCTGTTGTACACGTTAATCGAGCCAAGACCTGGACCCAATATCACGAAAATACTCAAGTCAAATCTCAATCTCAGTCTCAACTCTTTTTATCAAATTACAGCATCATATGATTAAAAATTGTAAATGTTTTACCCTTTTTAAAATTGCATTCTCTCATTCATTATCTTGATAAAAAAAAAAAAATCAATATTTTATAGAAAAAAAATGAGAGCCAAAATTGTACTTGAATCAAATTTATTATTTTTGAGTTTTACTCAAGTACATTTTGTGCTATAAAAATATTTTTTGTTAGAATATTGAACAAAAATGTGAATCAACATAATGCATGTGAGAATGTTCTTTTTAAAATAGTAAAACATTAGTAATTTCTAATAATGTCATACTGTAATATGGGAAAATGAGTTGAGATTGAGAATGAGATTTGACTGAAGTTTTTCCGTGATACTGGGACCTGGCGGACGCTCAAAATCCATTGTACTCCTGAGTTACGTCATTGACATTTCGTATCGACCGTTCGATTGAGACTTCCGTATGTTGGCATATAACTGTCGTAAGATTAACTGTTTACCTTCGCTAATTATTTAAGGAATGAATTGCGGGGTTGATGTCATTATCGAGGTATGAACGCAATTGGGCTGGTCTAAGTGTGTGGAGGGACTCCACGCATACCTTGACCAGCCCAATTGCGTTCATATCCCCGATAATGACATCAACCCCGCATATTCATTTCTTATATTGACACCAATAGTTCATAATTGTATTCAAGAAACGTTAAAAAAATACCTCATTTCATTTCGGATTACCATTCAGTAATCCTTTCTTACCCATTTTGTAAATAGGACGACCCGACTGTTACCGGAAACATTTTTATCAAATGACATCACAATAACGCAAGAAAAGATCAACCACTTGAAATCACTTATAAACGTAAAATTGAAACACTTTTGGCAACAACGCGTTTATAATATAATAACGGAACACTTTCAAAAATGTTGATTCATATTTTACGGGACCTGCTGACACAATACAAAAATAACAATATCAATAGTTTTCATGTTTATTGTTATGCGATGAATTGCGATCCGAACATATCCGAAGATGTTGCGTTCATCGATTGATGAACGCAATTGCCAAATGGCAGTTTATGTAAGGAATGGAAGTTGAGGAATATTTCATTTTAACCGTTTAATTATTGCGAAAAAAATCAAGCTAACTCGATAGTATTCGCGAAACGTTTTGGTAAGATTAATACCATAAGACTAATAGTTGGCTTTAAAGTGCCAAAAACTGCCACCTCTTACCCTTTTAAGGTATACAACACTAACGTGTTAACAAGTTATGGTCTGCAAATTCCTCTGAATAAATAACATAATGACTAATATGATAAGAATCGTGTAACCACTTATCTGTAAATGCCCTTTTGGCATCTATCAATAACTGCTATCTAGTTTTGGTTTGCGAATTCCACCTAATAAGTAACAGATTAACTGGTTACCTAAATAAGACTTACTAAGTAGAATTCGCATACCATAACTTTACAACTTGTTAGCACAGATTCTGGAATACATGTATAGGTAACTAGTAACACGAATCTTATCTAGTTAATCAGTTAGTAAGTTATACTTACTTAGTGGAATTCCTAGATGGCTAGTTACTGCTAGAAGCCAAAAGTGCATTTATAGATAAATGGTTTGTGTGACCATCGGCTTCAGTCCCAACAGGGCTGTCACTGTTGATGACAACGAAAACAGCTTCTCGGAAAGGCGAACAAAAGGTAAGTTATAAGACCGATCTCGTTCTTAACACTGTTCATTTTGATAATCTAAGCAAGTCTGAATACCTTTTTCTCATGTTGATTTACAATGTTCAAGAATTGTAAAGTTACCCCTCTTTTAAAAAGTACTATTTCATTGAAATATTATTATTATTCTGTGAGAAGGTATTTAAGTTTGGCATACGACAGTGTATCTTCCATTGCTGTGTTATCCTTATGCAGACGGCATGTACATGGACAAATTGCATTGGTGCGAGTGTGTTTTAAAAGGGGCGTTACTTCGCTGATCCATTCATTGGATGCATTGACGTGTACTTCCCCCTTGGGTGTGAAAATGTGCCTTTGTAATGGCTGGATTACAAGAATTGTGCAGAACACTTATTATTAGGGTAAATATAATTTTAGGGTATTCGTGCGATCTTGAATGCCACATAAAAAAACGATTTACCCATATTGAGCTACACGTGAACTACTGTGATCGGGACATTTAAGATCGCATGAATGCCCCGTAATGCATTTTAAGCCTTAAACAACGTCGTATTACAACCTCTAGAAATGAGTTTCATGTTGACATTGTTTCAACTTTAAAATTTTGTCGCGGTTCTTACCATTGTTGTTGTTTTTTGCTTTTAAAATGTCAACATTCATTCCTGCTTAAGTGTTACTTCAGTTTGGTGTCGATAAGAAATAAATTTAAATAAACATGTATTTGCCTTTTCCAAACAAAGCTTACTGCATTCGTCGCGCATGCGCAGAGTGGTATCGGTTATTATTTTATTAAATAGAGACGACAGAAGGGTGATCATCATTTCATTATTTAACAAAAATTTAAAGCGTCTTTTTTAAGGTTGCATACGAACTGAGTAAAATACATTAAGATTGCAGCGCATTCGTTAAGTAAATCATCACTACGCTTCAAATATTTAGAATTAAAAGATTGATGTCAACTTTACCAGATATTAATTATTTGTTTGATATAGTCAATGCAAGGAAGTTAACTCGTTTTATATAGACATACATGTGTTTATAACAATAAGTTTCCGTTCAAGTGTTATTACCGTCGTTGCCAGGAAGTTTTGTCCCTTTAGATGAATAAACATGCCATTATACTATGTTTCTGTTTATACAAAGTCAACTGTATTATATTTCAAAATCATATTAACGTCCTTGTTTTTGCATTTAAATATTTATGAATAACTTCGTACTTCTGTGAACATAAACGAACGCAAAGAAACTGTGTCGATATGTTAATCAGAAGATATAATATTTATGCAGTAACGCAAAGTCATAGGTCTTTTAAGATGGTGTAGAAAGTCTCCATGGAAACATCACTGAACTTAATCCGGCCACATTTTCCTTCTTTTCACGTATCCTTATGCGATGGTCTTCTACAAGCAGTTCATTGTTTGCACGATGTTATTTGACGTAATCGACTGTGGTCAGCAGCATTGTTGATCATCACTTCCTCTCTTATGCCCATATTGGAATCTTGCATAAGACTAACTTATCGCTGTTTTTAGCATTACTGCATCTGCATAGGCCTTCCTTAACATTTTCATTTTTCTTTTATGCCCTTCTATCCAAAACTTCTTTTATGCCCCACACACCTTTTCAAAGACATGGTGGCATATTGTGTCATGTGCATAGTTTTGTCTGCAAGTAAACCAAAATGTGTCCAATTGATAACTAGAGAACGCTTATGCCTAGATGAGTGACGACCCGATGATGACCATATTGAAATTTAGGTCAGTAGATCAAAGGTCATTCATTGAACAATACAAGTTTCCCAATCAAATCAACAATACCTAGTTAACATTAAGTCCAAGATTAAAACATTAAATTAAATAGTTCTTAAAATTTAATAATCTATCATCTGCATCGTTCTTTCTCTTTTTTTGAACACGCAATTTGTATACAATTTCACATACGTCTACTGATATTCCAGCCTCGACAGCAGATGTTTTCGCTTCTGAAATAGGTTTGTGAAAAATGACAATCGTGTTACTTTAATCATTTATAGCCTATGGTCACTTTAGGTCAGTTTACAATTACTGGGTGCAACGCATCCGTAGACTGACAGCGTTTGATAATAAGTACCCAAATTTCCAAAACAGTATGTCAACTCATCATCATTATTTTTTGTACCATATTATAATGTTTATGTTATGCATTTACATTGTACAGTTACATCAGAAACAAGGCCTACTAACCTCTTGGACATGTGATTTGAATTGTACCCTATTACATGTATAAACAGTCCAGTATTTTACAAAACTGTTAACTTTAAGCTACATAGAAATTTGAATAAAACCTATGCCGTGCCGCTTGTAGTCCATCACAATATTATCAAATTGCTTATCCATTGACACAGACACTAGAAGTATTATTAAGAGCTAAAATTTTGGCTGTTTGACAAGTAATTGGACATAATACAACTTGTCATGATTCAACGACAATATTTTCACATACTAGCAAAGCTAAATATTATCAAGGATTATAATATGGAGACGATGGGAATCTCCACATTTACGAAAAATGTAAACACCTGGTTCAAACATGAATACACGCGATATTAATGCGAATTATTACCATACGCATATGCCGCATTCAGTGCAAGGAATATTCAAAACTACAATGACAAGCACAACACTATAATCGGTTAGTCCAAACATAACCAGAACTCCGTTTAAACAAACGACCATAGTCGGCTAAAAACATTAGTATGTCCCGTTACGTGATGAACAGCCAAAAATTCGACTCTGAATTATATTGTCTGGTGAGTGTGCTCTTTACCACACTTACTAAAACAGTTTGAACTATCACTTAAATATTTTTTTGGAAGTTTTCATTTGATAGTAAATTACCCTTCTTTTTGTCAGTGGGTCAGCAGCGTATAAAATTTAGTAAGCACTGTCACAAGATCAAGGTCAGGAATTAAGGTTGTTTTTTAAATTAGTGGTAGGTTGCATATGACGGACAATTTACACCAAATTGATTAAGAGGGCAAAAGCATAGTCATCAGTTTAAAAATGCACAGTATCTTGAGAACGGTTTGACCTAGGACAAGAAATTCCAATACTAGGTCGCCATTGACAAGATAATATTATCAGTCTTATTGGAACTCCCCGACCATTTTCCATAAAAACAACTTCGGATGTAGACGTTGAAGCCGAGTTCTTAAGGTGTCACTCCCCAAGTGTTGAAACATTTTTACCCAAAAAGCGGTTAGCTGTATCCCCGCTTCAGTGAAATTGTCACCTGTCACCCATATTTCTCTCTCGCTCGCATAAATTCCAGTTAATACTTATGATTTTATTAAGGAAATACACAGCAGACCTAACAATTGTTGCTTTCAATAAGGCAGGTTCATACATTTTATTAGGAAAGTGCTGTATATAGCCTGTCCCAGAACATGGTCATATGTTCTCTCTCCTCCGGAAGTTGGATGTACGTATGATTCCTTAGGACGTCAATCACTTCCAACGGCATGTTGTCATGTATGATTTCTTCCATCTTAACGGTACACAGCACATCTCTTCCAGTCTTGATCGCCTCCATCCTGGCCATGTTCAACTCGTATCTGCACCAGTGGCTCTCGATGAACCCCTTTGAAAGAAGTACCAGAGTTTTTCTAGAGTTGTTTATGGCATAGACGATATTTTCAGTCACCATGCCACCGAGAAAGAATTCTCGCTCATGGATGCATAATTTTAAAGACCGTGATTCCTCCAACTCATGCACCAGATCAGCAACGACAAAATGTCTTTCTTGATCACTGTATGAAACGAATATGTCATATCTAAACCTATCTTCATCAGCGTCGACCGGCATATATCCCTTCATACGAAACTTCGAGGAATAATACAAATATCGCAAGTCCCAACGATACCGGTATATGATGCCGCCAGTCAAAATACTCAGAAACGCTGACACGAGTATTGATGCCACGACTATGAGGAGGGTGTAGCTGGCACATTCCTTTTCCAGATCGTGCACGAGGCTATACCCGGTAATATTTTTAGGTGTGTCGTCTATGTATGTACATATGTAGGTCTCAACATCCACAAGGTTCACATTGTTATTCTGAATCCATCGGACAAACTCAGTGTCTGTACAATTGCATTTGAACTTATTATTCGCCAAGTTAATTCGCAGCGATTTACTTTGTATAATTTTGTCGATCTGTTTCATTTGAAGTTTAGGGATATATCTCAAATTGTTGTTATTCAGGACTAAACGAGACAGGCGCGTCATCATCTGCATATTAACAGCAAAGGTCTTCATATTGTTGTTTTTCAATATCAACATTTCCAAACCTGTCAAACCCTTGAATATATAAAAAGGAAGGTAACGCAGTTTGTTGAATGAAAGGTCAAGTTCCTCGAGCCGACTCAAGTTCTGAAATGTTATTCCAGCTTCGTCACGTTCCAATGAATAACCCAGCAAATTTCCCGACAAATACAACCGTGTCAAATTAGGAAGAAAATGAAATGCCTCAGAAGATAAATTTGCACAAGCGTTGTTCGACAAATCAAGAAGCTGCACATGTTTCATACCCATCAGCGGACCTTCAATTGTTCTGAATTTGTTTTTACGCATGTAAAACTCTCTAAGACTATTGGGTTCACAAATACACAAATTGAGAACCCGAATATCCATGTCAAGTTGACTTATGTCTAAAACTTCAATCTTCTGCGGTAACGGTACGACGACATGACTTGTATTCGTTTGACAACTGGGGCACAACCTGTTCGTATTATTCGCCATAGCTTCACGATTCTGCCACACATCTTGTACGAAGAATGTTGGATTAAAGAAAAGTGGTTTAATTCCATATTTTATTCTTTGGGTAGAAATGTTGACAAACTTTACGTTTGAGAAATATTTTCCTGAGAATATATCTTTAAAATAGTTCCCCAAAAGCATTAAATTTTGACTTGCATCAATATATTGAAACTCTTTTGGGAAGAACTTGATCGAATCTTCTTCAAATGACGACCATCTGTTCGAGCTCATTATTAGTTTTCGAAAGCTTGTAACGTTTTGGAAGTATTTGAGTTGTTCTTTGGTAATTTTAGTGCAGTCACCAAATGTATCATGGATTTGATGAATAACTAATTCCTCAAAGTCTTTATTTTGAAGTCCGGACATTATTCCTGGCAATGCCGTAAATCCCAAGTTCACATTGAACGAAAGATCCAGGAAAGTTATATTGTCAAAATCTACAAGGCATTCTATTTCAGCTTTTGAAATATTGCAGCTGTTCAGGCGGAGCCAACGAACATTCGTAAGATTGGCAAGCACATCCCTAGTCAGTGTTGGCAAATTGCATCTGTTAGTTCCTCTGAAATGTGGATCTGGAATGCGTGGGTCGTGTTTAAAATACTTGATGTCCATATATTCAAGGCTATTTAGATATATGGCGAATCCTTCTTTATTTATCAAATCCACTGAAAGATTTGTGAGATGTGGCATTTGCTTCAATTCATGCCCTGGAAATACTTCACCGTCTTCAATGTCTTTCAAGCATTGCTGTATGTACAAGGATTTTAAACGTAACAATGGTGTTAACGCTTTCCTAAACCTTTCCATGTATCTAACTCTGTTGCATGTTAAGTATAGAGAAGTTAGAGTTTCCCCTAGGTCAGAAAATGTATTCGGTTCAATGTCGTTTATTTCGTTAAAACTTATGTTCAATATTTCAAGCTTCATAAGACCATTGAACATGGAACTATTCAATGCCGTGAGCTTGTTATACGAAAACTGTAGTTCTGTCGTGTTTTCTGGTAGATCTGGTGGTATTGCCTGGAGCTGACCATGTGAACAATTAACAACGATGCTAAATCTCCTGTAGATGCAATGGCATGGTCCATGGCATACGTGTTTGTTTGGCTCAGTATCAGCAGCCGTTGCCAACACATCAAACTCTTCCCGAACAACACATGCATTTACTATTATAAATAATAATAGTAACATTGTCCACAACTCCATATTCGTCATAATGATCGATCAATCCAACATCTTCAATAATAATGTAGTAAATGTTGAATATAAATCTTCATGATACACATTGAAAATATACACGACTCAAGCATTCGAGATGATTCTATGGAATGGCCAAATTTAAGATAATTATGGCTCTTTATCTGCATGAAACAAGGACGTTAATAAACCTTTGAAAACCTTTGTTTGAACGAAAAAATATTTTTAATACATGGTGATCAATTTGGAGTTAATAAACTTCCTTGCAGACAATTAGTGGCTTGTTCGGTTTGCAAATATTGAATTTCTTCTTTTATTATTTTCTATTACCATTCAAAAGTTGTAAATTCCGTTTCAAAATAAATGTTCATTTTATTTATATGTACAGAAGTGACCTACATGGGCTTAGCACAACCGACTTGTACAAAAAGTGTACACGGTTTACACGGTCAAGCGAATTATACTCCTTAAGTTGAGGACAGGTCAATAGAGTATGCCTACATCGATAATGTGCCATCAAAAATAGGCATACATTCATCATAAAGATTGTATGAAATTTTAACATATTTGTTTGTAATGTGTATCATAGAGTACTAAAACACATTTTTATGATTCTCAGTCCAAGAGATCACCCTAGGGACCAATTGCTCAAATCATCTAGCTCGACTATTATAAAATGCAGTTAATATATCAAGTATTGTGTCATGTACATAGATTTGCCCGTAAGTAAACCAAAATGTGTCCAATTGATAACTAGAGAACTCTTATGCCTAGATGAGTGACGACCCGATTATGACAATACTGAATTTTAGGTCAGTAGATCAAAGGTCAGTCATTGAACAATACAAGTTTCCCAATTAAATCAACAATACCTAGTTAACATTAAGACCAAGATCAAAACATTAAATTAAATAGTTCTCAAAATTTAATAATCTATCAACTTCATTCCATCGTTCTTTCTCTCTTTTTTTTGAACACGCAGTTTTTATACAATTTTCACTTCTGAAATGGGTTTGTGAAAAGTGACAATCGTGTTACTTTAATCATTTATAGCCTATGGTCACTTAAGGTCAGTTTACAATTACTGGGTGCAACGCGTCCGTAGACTGACAGCGTTTGATAATAAGTACCCAAAGTTCCAAAACAGTATGTCAACTCATCATTATTATTTTTTGTACCATATTATAATGTTTATGTTATGCATTAACATTGTACAGTTGCATCAGAAACAAGGCCTACTAACCTCTTGGACATGTGATTTGAATTGTACCCTAATACACCTGTATAAACAATCCAGTATTGTACAAAACTGTTAACTTTAAGCTACATAGAAATTTGAATAAAACCTATGCCGTGCCGCTTGTAGTCCATCACAATATCATCAAATTGCTTATCCATTGACACAGACACTAGAAGTATTATTAAGAGCTAATTTTTGGCTATTTGGCACGTAATTGGACATAATACAACTTGTCATGATTCAACGACAATATTTCCACATACTAGCAAAGCTAAATATTATCAAGGATTATAATATGAAGACGATGGGAATCTTCACAATTACGAAAAATGTAAACACCTGGTTCAAACATGAATCACTCGATATTAATGCGAATCATTACCATACGCATATGCCGCATTCAGTGCAAGGAATATTCAAAACTACAATGACAAGCACAACACTATAATCGGTTAGTCCAAACATAACCAGAACTCCGTTTAAACAAACGACCATAGTCGGCTAAAAACATTAGTATGTCCCGTTACGTGATGAACAGCCAAAAATAATTCGACTCTGAATTTTATTGTCTGGTGAGTGTGCCCTTTACAACACTTACTACAACAGTTTGAACTATCACTTAAATATTTTTTTGGAAGTTTTCATTTGATAGTAAATTACCCTTCTTTTTTGTCAGTGGTCAGCAGCTTATAAAATTTAGTAAGCACTGTCACTAGATCAAGGTCAGGAATTAAGGTTGTTTTTTAAATTAGTGGTAGGTTGCATATGACGAACAGTTAACACCAAATTGATTAAGAGGGCAAAAAGCATAGTCATCAGTTTTAAAAATGCACAGTATCTTAAGATCGTTTTGATCTAGGACCAAAAATTCCAATACTAGGTCGCCATTGACAAGACAATATTATCAGTCTTATTAGAACTCCCCGGCCATTTTCCATAAAAACAACATCGGATGTAGACGTTGAAGCCGAGTTCTTAAGGTGTCACTTCCCGAGTGTTGAAACATTTTTACCCAAAAAGCGGTTTGCTGTATCCCCGCTTCAGTGAAATTGTCACCTCTCACCCATATTTCTCTCTCGCTCGCATAAATTCCAGTTAATACTTATGATTTTATTAAGGAAATACACAGCAGACCTAACAATTGTTGCTTTCAATTAGGCAGGTTCATACATTTTATTAGGAAAGTGCTGTATATAGCCTGTCCCAGAACATGGTCATATGTTCTCTCTCCTCCGGAAGTTGGATGTACGTATGATTCCTTAGGACGTCAATCACTTCCAACGGCATGTTGTCATGTATGATTTCTTCCATCTTAACGGTACACAGCACATCTCTTCCAGTCTTGATCGCCTCCATCCTGGCCATGTTCAACTCGTATCTGCACCAGTGGCTCTCGATGAACCCCTTTGAAAGAAGTACCAGAGTTTTTCTAGAGTTGTTTATGGCATAGACGATATTTTCAGTCACCATGCCACCGAGAAAGAATTCTCGCTCATGGATGCATAATTTTAAAGACCGTGATTCCTCCAACTCATGCACCAGATCAGCAACGACAAAATGTCTTTCTTGATCACTGTATGAAACGAATATGTCATATCTAAACCTATCTTCATCAGCGTCGACCGGCATATATCCCTTCATACGAAACTTCGAGGAATAATACAAATATCGCAAGTCCCAACGATACCGGTATATGATGCCGCCAGTCAAAATACTCAGAAACGCTGACACGAGTATTGATGCCACGACTATGAGGAGGGTGTAGCTGGCACATTCCTTTTCCAGATCGTGCACGAGGCTATACCCGGTAATATTTTTAGGTGTGTCGTCTATGTATGTACATATGTAGGTCTCAACATCCACAAGGTTCACATTGTTATTCTGAATCCATCGGACAAACTCAGTGTCTGTACAATTGCATTTGAACTTATTATTCGCCAAGTTAATTCGCAGCGATTTACTTTGTATAATTTTGTCGATCTGTTTCATTTGAAGTTTAGGGATATATCTCAAATTGTTGTTATTCAGGACTAAACGATTCAGGCGCGTCATCATCTGCATATTAACAGCAAATGTCTTCATATTGTTGTTTTTCAATATCAACATTTCTAAACCTGTCAAACCCTTGAATATATAAAAAGGAAGGTAACGCAATTCGTTGAATGAAAGGTCAAGTTCCTCGAGCCGACTCAAGTTCTGAAATGTTATTCCAGCTTCGTCACGTTCCAATGAATAACCCAGCAAATTTCCCGACAAATACAACCGTGTCAAATTAGGAAGAAAATGAAACGCCTCAGAAGATAAATTTGCACAAGCGTTGTTCGACAAATCAAGAAGCTGCACATGTTTCATACCCATCAGCGGACCTTCAATTGTTCTGAATTTGTTTTTACGCATGTAAAACTCTCTAAGACTATTGGGTTCACAAATACACAAATTGAGAACCCGAATATCCATGTCAAGTTGACTTATGTCTAAAACTTCAATCTTCTGCGGTAACGGTACGACGACATGACTTGTATTCGTTTGACAACTGGGGCATAACCTGTTCGTATTATTCGCCATAGCTTCACGATTCTGCCACATATCTTGTACGAAGAATGTTGGATTAAAGAAAAGTGGTTTAATTCCATATTTTATTCTTTGGGTAGAAATGTTGACAAACTTTACGTTTGAGAAATATTTTCCTGAGAATATATCTTTAAAATAGTTCCCCAAAAGCATTAAATTTTGACTTGCATCAATATATTGAAACTCTTTTGGGATAAACTCAATCGAATCTTCTTCAAATGACGACCATCTGTTCGAGCTCATTATTAGTTTTCGAAAGCTTGTAACGTTTTGGAAGTATTTGAGTTGATTTTTGGTAATTTTAGTGCAGTCACCAAATGTATCATGGATTTGATGAATAACTAATTCCTCAAAGTCTTTATTTTGAAGTCCGGACATTATTTCTGGCAATGCCGTAAATCCCAAGTTCACATTGAACGAAAGATCCAGGGAAATTATATTGTCAAAATCTACAAGGCAATCTATTTCAGCTTTTGAAATATTGCAGCTGTTCAGGCGGAGCCAACGAACATTCGTTAGATTGGCAAGCAAATCCCTACTCAGTGTTGGCAAGTTGCATCTGTTAGTTCCTCTGAAATGTGGATCTGGAATGCGTGGGTCGTGTTTAAAATACTTGATGTCCATATATTCAAGGCCATTTAGATATATGGGGAATCCTTCTTTATTTATCAAATCCACTGAAAGATTAGTGAGATGTGGCATTTGCTTCAATTCATTCGCTGGAAATACTTCACCGTCTTCAATGTCTTTCAAACATTGCTGTATGTACAAGGATTTTAAACGTAACAATGGTGTTAACGCTTTCCTAAACCTTTCCATGTATCGAACTCTGTTGCATGTTAAGTATAGAGAAGTCAGAGTTTCCCCTAGGTCAGAAAATGTATTCGGTTCAATGTCGTTTATTTCGTTAAAACTTATGTTCAATATTTCAAGCTTCATAAGACCATTGAACATTGAACTATTCAATGCCGTGAGCTTGTTATACGAAAACTGTAGTTCTGTCGTGTTTTCTGGTAGATCTGGTGGTATTGCCTGGAGCTGACCATGTGAACAATCAACAACGATGCTAAATCTCCTGTAGATGCAATGGCATGGTCCATGGCATACATGTTTGTTTAGCTCAGTATCAGTAGCCGTTGCCAACATATCAAACTCTTCCCGAACAACACATGCATTTACTATTATAAATAAAAATAGTAAATTTGTCCACAACTCCATATTTGTCATAATGATCGATCAATCCAACATCTTCAATAATAATGTAGTAAAAGTTGAATATAAATCTCCATGGTAAACATTGGAAATATACACGACTCAAGCATTCGAGATGATTCTATGGAATGGCCAAATTTAAGATAATTATGGTTCTTTATCTGCATGAAACAAGGACGCTAATAAAGAACCTGGATTTGTTTGACCGGAAAAATAGTGTTATTACATGTAGATCAATTTGGTGATAATAAACTTCCTTGCAGACTATGAGTGGCTTGTTCGGTTTGCAAATATTGATTTTCTTCTCTTGTAATTTTCTATTACCTTCAAAACTTGTAAATTCCGTTTCAAAATAAATGTTTTCAAAAATCGAACATTTTATTTTGTATGTACAGAAATGACCTACATGGGCTTGGCACAACCGACTTGTACAAAAAGTGTACACGGTTTACACGGTCAAGCGAATAATACTCCTTAAATGGAGGACAGGTCAATAGAGTATGCCTACATTGATAAAATGTTATCAAAAATAGGCATATATTCATGATAAAGATTGTATGAAATTTTAACATATTTGTAATGTGTATCATAGAGTACTAAAACACATTTTTTATGATTCTCAGTCCAAGAGATCATCATAGGGACCAATTGCTCAAATCAGCTAGCTCGACTGGTAAAAAATGCAGTTAATATACCAAGTAACTGTGTTCAGGAAGGCATTTCTTATGGTAATATTGTTACCGTTTTGAGAAAAACGTCATAGAATTCAAATTGGTCTATGTCATTTGCACAGAGTGCTGAGGTCGTTGACGTTATGACGAAGAGAGTACAGTAACGCTCATTCTGTTTGTGACTTTGTTGTCAACGCGATCGGGCATTCTAGGCCCTACTCATGGTTACAGAGTTATGCGACAACGATGTTTGGCGATTGATTGAGCGTTAGGTTTGAGTTTATTATCCATATCCAAATCCATGACTCGCGACCTTGACAGCGTTCCATCATCTTTCTTCCTCCTATTATTTCCACTAGGACTAAATAAAGTTGGTTTATGATGGCAAAATATCCGGGGTATCCATATAACCGTACTATCATCAGTTAAAGCCATAAAGAGTTAAAGATGGCACAGCTGTTTTTATTGGCTAAACTCAGTTGTGGCCACAAATTATTGAGTTGAGGCAACGATTTAATAAGTAATGGCCACAAGTTATTAAGTTGTGGCCTCAAGTTACTAAGTTGTAGCCACAAGTTACTAAGTTGTGTACACAATTTACCAAGTTGTGGCCTCAAGTTACCAAGTTGTAGCCACAATTTACCAAGTTGTATACACAAGTTACCAAGTTGTGGCCTCAAGTTACTAAGTTGTGGCCACAATTTACCAAGTTGTGTACACAATTTACCAAGTTATGGCCTCAATTACTAAGTTGTAGCCACAAGTTACTAAGTTGTGTACACAATTTACCAAGTTGTGGCCACAATTTACCATGTTGTGGCCTCAAGTTACTAAGTTGTGTACACAATTTACCAAGTTGTGTACACAATTTACCAAGTTGTGGCCTCAAGTTACTAAGTTGTAGCCACAAGTTACTAAGTGGTGTACACAATTTACCAAGTTGTGGCCTCTAATTACCAAGTTGTGGCCACAAGTTACTAAGTTGTAGCCACAAGTTACCAAGCTGTGTACACAATTTACTAAGTTGTGGCCTCAAGTTACCAAGTTGTGTACACAATTTACTAAGTTGTGTACACAATTTACCAAGTTGTGGCCTCAAGTTACTAAGTTGTGTACACAATTTACCAAGTTGTGTCCTCAAGTTACTAAGTTGTGGCCACAAGTTACTAAGTTGTGTACACAATTTACCAAGTTGTGGCCACAGTTTACCAAGTTGTGGCCTCAAGTTACTAAGTTGTAGCCACAAGTTACTAAGTTGTGTACACAATTTACCAAGTTGTGGCCTCAAGTTACCAAGTTGAGGCCACAAGTTACTAAGTTGTGTACACAATTTACCAAGTTGTGGCCTCAAGTTACTAAGTTGTGGCCACAAGTTACTAAGTTGTGTACACAATTTACCAAGTTGTGGCCTCAAGTTACTAAGTTGTGGCCACAAGTTACTAAGTTGTGTACACAATTTACCAAGTTGTGGCCTCAAGTTACTAATTTGTGGCCACAAGTTACTAAGTTGTGTACACAATTTACCAAGTTGTGGCCTCAAGTTACTAAGTTATGGCCACAAGTTACTAAGTTGTGTACACAATTTACCAAGTTGTGGCCTCTAGTTGTGGCCTCAAGTTACTAAGTTGTGTACACAATTTACCAAGTTGTGTACACAATTTACCAAGTTGTGTACACAATTTACCAAGTTGTGTACACAATTTACCAAGTTGTGGCCACAAGTTTCTAAGTTGTAGCAACAAGTTACTAAGTTGTGTACACAATTTACCAAGTTGTGGCCTCAAGTAATTAAGTTGTAGCCACAAGTTACTAAGTTGTGTACACAATTTACCAAGTTGTGGCCACAATTTACCAAGTTGTAGAGAAAAAAAGAAAAAAAGAAAAGTCCATGGCCGAGAGTGTAAGATAAGGTTTATCCCGACCCGAGCGTAAGGTGTTTTGCGGAAACGAGGATAAACCTAACACGAACGGCTATGGTAGATGCTATTTCTCACACCTCAGTGTAACTAAATTAAGTAAAAAATTATTTTTTGCAGGATCTGTTTTGCGCGTACTGAAAATAAATGCGTATGGATATATGATAATTCGTTGTTGTCATGGATATGTGCGCAGTGATTCAGATTCTGTTTATAGTCAAATCGGTCTTTAAATAGTTCTGAGGAGAGTGAAGCATTATTTCTTTAAAGGTGTGTTAAAACTTTTTATGGTGATATTGAAGCGAGAAATAATTAATTAGCATTCTAAATATTGCCACAAGACAAGGTTTCTATGATTATACAGACGACAATCTTCAACAAGGGAGGTAATTACAATGTGATGACCATTACAAAGGAGTTCCATATGGGTACTTGTTTTATCTTTGCCCGTGGGCAAGATAAGAATTTCTAGCATAGTTAAACTATGGATCTACTTATCTGAGGTGGGAAAAAAAAGAAATCGTATACGCCCATGCTGCATCATATCAGACTAGAAATTGTTTAAATTTCCTTGGGGGACTACCCCCCCCCCCCTGTCAACTTTTTCAACTAAATAAATTTCAGTTCGGAGGGAAAGTACCCGTCAAAAGGGTACGTCCCTAAGTTACGCCCCCTGTCACGTCAAATCCTGGATCCACCCTTGGAAGTTGTTTTTATAGATTGACTAGCAAAATTCCCAGAAAAAAAAACTAACCAATAACATAAAAGGGATATAAAAGAAAACATGGCAATATAACGTTTTTATTTTTGCATTGATGTACAAAAGTATCATAGTAAAAACTCAAGCAAAAGCACACTTTCCAGAACATCATTAACAAAAGATCATATTAATATAACACTGCACCTTGACAACAGAAACTTAATAATGGCTCATTGAAAAAAAACAAAAAACATATAACAGTGAATGTTCATTAATGCAGTAGTATTTGCATTTCATTTCAGTGTTGTTTCGATATGGAGAGAAAGGTCCCGGTTGTCTTGCTATAAGGGTGTTTTAATCTGGCAATCATCCAAATCAGTTGTGGTATGGTCCATGTTTTTCATTCTGGTAAGTTTCCAGGATAAATTTTAATATAGTTCTAGTTATACGAACATGAAGTTGCTCTATTGTTGATCATATTGATAGATTTCCAAACTTAGTTGTGATATGTTCTAAGCTAAAGTTGCTCTAGTTGTTTATTATGTCCATAGGTTTCCCAATTGAGTTGTGATATGTTCTAAGTTTTAATTGCTGTAGTTGTTTATAGTGTATCCAAGTTGAGTTGTGATATTCTCTGTTATTGCTGCTATAGTGTATCCAAGTTGAGTTGTGACATTCTCTGTTATTGCTGCTATAGTGTATCCAAGTTGAGTTGTGATATTCTCTGTTATTGCTGCTATAGTGTATCCAAGTTGAGTTGTGATATTCTCTATTATTGCTGCTATAGTGTTTCCAAGATGAGTTGTGATATTCTCCCTGTTATTGCTGCTATAGTGTATCCAAGTTGAGTTGTGATATTCTCTGTTATTGCTGCTATAGTGTTTCCAAGATGAGTTTTGATATTCTCTGTTATTGCTGATATGGTGTATCGAAGTTGAGTTGTGATATTTTCCCTGTTATTGCTGCTATAGTGTATCCAAGTTGAGTTTTGATATTCTCTGTTATTGCTGATATAGTGTATCGAAGTGGAGTTTTGATATGGTCCCTGTTATTGCTGCTCTACTGGCAATCTGCTCATCAAAATTGGTGAGAGGGATAGTACTGGAACTGAAAGTAAGGAAGAATGTTTTCTTACTCTCGTCATGGAAACATCTACATTTACATTGTAGTTATGTGTGTATACTAAACATCAAATCTTTTATAACTTACTTCAGTAAGCGGAACCCTGTTGGCTCGAAAGCTCAGGGAAAAACAAGCCAAGCAGGAATGTGATATTCAGTAGAAAAATAATTGTCGTTTACATCCAGTTCGAGCCATCTAGGAAATTGAGCAAAGCGAGTTAAAGGGAATGGGGTTTCAACTGTAATGAGATTACTTTAGTCAAGATGCACCTACATCAACACCCATCTGGCCATGTGATTTACAGATTTTAAGGTCCTATGATAATCTGAGGGTTCTGCTACCATAAATGGTGTACATACAATGGTTGTTCATAAAGTTCATAGATATATGCTTTATATTTTATGAATTCATATAGTAATGAAATATCAAATTAATTTTTCAAAGAGTCCCCTAATGTAGGATCATAAAATTAAGCACACATGTATAACCATATTATTTCTAGTAAATGTTGCTAAGGAAATAAGGGTTTGGAACACATAAATTGTTTAAATGCCTTGGATGGGTAATAAACTAAATTATACAAAGTTTGCATGCATTGCAATTAATATGTTACATAACTCAGTATAAAAATATATTTTTTCTTCACGATATCACCATAAGATTTCAAAGTGCTTCATGCATATATGAGGCCTAAAATGGTGGTGGTAAATATCTGCACATAGAATTAAATGCTACTACATTTGAATGAAATTTTTAATGCCTTTTCACAAAATATTGAATGACATATGCTATTATTGACATTAATAATTGGGGAAATAAATTTGCTCCTTTTTACAAACTTAAGAACAGCAATTATACATGTTCATTTCTCTTCCTTTCATTTTAAGTGATAAATTGAGTCTTAGCTTTGATCGGCATGGTGTCAAAGGAAAATATTCTCTAAACATAATGTTAAAACATTCCATTCAAATCAGCTATTAGGATGGTACAAATTAACTGTCACATTGGTGAAAAAGCTATTCATGTTCATGCTTTGTGATATTGATAGATCAGCATATTTTGTTAAGTTTATTTGCAATTGGTAGCAATTAATTCCTGTGTAACCAAGAAGTTGTTTACTTACATATTCTTCCCCTGGCAGGTGATTATTGTTGTACGTGCGGTCTACAATAAAGACAACATATCAGTGAATGATGAACTGTTCACTCACTCACACAGCATGCCAAATTGAAACACTTTCATATATTGGTGATATTTCTATGTAAAATATATATTTTTTCAAATAGGGATAACTTTACAATTCCAGCACAGTAAATAAAATTATGAAAAATATTCAAACTTTTATAGTTTATAAAAGTTTACAACTACAACTGTTAAGAACCAGATCAGTGTTTTAACTAACCTAAAGTTCGCCTTTCGGAGAAACTGCTTTCGTTGTCCTCAACAGTGACAGCCCTATTGTGACTGAAGCCGAGGGGAACATAATGGCTTGTGGTGGCTCCAGAGGCAGTCATCTTGAGGGGGAGAGACGGTGCCTCCATGTACTGGGTTTCAGGGTAGGCGGGGATGGAGTATGTGGGCACCAGTATCTTCCTGTGGACAATATAAAAGACATTTCTTATCTACTAATGGATACAAGGTATGTGGCCGGTGAGTTGGACATCTTGATGGACAGGGGCATGGCCTCCCATTACTGGGGCACTCAGTGTAGGTGGGGCTTTAGTAGCACCATAATCAATTTCATTTCATGACTTCTAATACACACCTGTTCATTTATACCGGTGAAATATTCTTTGCCGTGTAAATTTAAAATTAAAATAACAATGACAGTTTTTTTGGACAATCCACAGGCAAACATATCTTGGCTAATTTTATATTCAGTAGCCATTTACAATACTGCAAACAAGTGGGTCAAGATGGCCCGTTATCGCAAACCTAGGTAAATCTTCATTGGTGCTCTAGACATTTCTTTAATAGGACAATAACTCCTTGTTGAGTACAGTGATTTGGCTAGTAATCAAACTTGTTTGAGATGTTATGCCCTAAACATTCTGACTAAATTTGGGTATGATTGGTCAAAGGCTTTTAAAGTTTTTTATCGCTCAAGACCAATTTTATGTAATTTCTATAAATAAAGGGTGATAACTCTTTGGTGTATAGTGATATGGCTGGTTATTGAACTTGTTCAAGATACTATGCCCATACACATTCTGACCAAATTAAGTCATGATTCTACAAAGGGTTCTTAAGTTATTGATCGGAGAACAAACTGAACCCCGCGTGCCCAGACTTTGTGCCCAGGCGAGCTAAAAATACATTTGCATTGTGTATGTCACCAACAGTAAGATGATGCTGATTTCACAGAAAAAGCAGAGTTTCCGCTCATATTCCTCTCAACGCTCAGGAGTTTAACCTTTAACAATGAGTTGCCCAACATACATGTATATATTGCTATGATGCATAATCTGATTAACACACCCTTGATAATAACCGAGTTTGTTTAACAAAAGAACATATTAAATACAATCCACATGCATCTGTTTGTCCAGGGTTATCACACAACCTATAAACCTCCCCATTGATTTAACTGTTATGAATATATATCATGGTGGTTTTGCCTATGTCAATTTTATCTGTATGACCTGCATGACGAAAAACCTGTTACAACTAAGACGAAATGCAAATGATTTTCCATACGTTTTCGTAGGCCTGTGTTGATGTATGAAGTATCTCCTGTAGAGCATACACAGAGCCACGCCCAGGATGATGAGGATGATGGTGCCGGACAGTCCCACACCTAGACCTATGGCCAGCCCATATTCATCTGAAACGGAACAGAAAAGCCATGTTCTTTTCAAGAAATGCATGAAGCTTTACTTGTGTCAACTGAAATAGAACATTATACTTTTGAAAACACTAGAAAAGATGACAAACAATTAAAGAACTAAAATGGTTGAGATATTTAATGGTTCCATAAAGATTTGCAATTTTTCTACAATCTTAAATATTTCAGGCCAAGAAAAAGTCTTTTATTTCTCAGGCTCATTTTTTAACAATTGTAGAGGGAATGTTGATGGTTGAACTTATTTTTAAACATATTATTATATAATGAAACTGAAGTCATATATTATCATGATTTGTAGACTGAAAACACATGTAAATTGACAGCGTCAGAGACACATACGTGTATAAATAGATGTTGAACAAATAAAACAGAATGAGGCGGTCCCTAAATAACTAAATAAAATATATTGGCCTTAGCTAGAAGTATGATTTTTTACAAGTATATAAACAAGACTCATTATAACAACAAAATGACAAGACTCTGACAATCTTAAGTTTCAAATATTCCATAAAAACCAAATCCCCCATATTTACCAATTTTCTTGCAGCGAGGCTGAACCCCATCCCAGCTACCATTGGTGAGACATCTGCGCCTGACGTCCCCTCTCAGCTGGTAGCCAGACTCACAAGAGTAAACCACTTCTGACCCATACAAGGCCCCATCTGGGTATCTCACCTTACCATGTCGTGGAGATGAGAGTTGACCACTGCACTCTGTGAATTGGTAATAAACTACTTATAATTGTGTTTAAAGCAGCACACTCACAGATTAAACGTTTTGACAACTTTTTCATTTTTTGTCTTAGAACGAGCCAATTTTTTCGACAATCCATGGAAACCAGTTATATAAGACTGCTGACAAAAAAATTAAATCGCAGTAACGGTTTAAGATATTAAACATTAATTTTCGAATGGAAATATGAAAATCTACTATCTGGTTTTTTGTCAGCAATCTTACATCGTTGGGTTGCAGATATTTACGCAAAAAATTGCTCTTTCCAAAACAAAAAATAAAAAAGTTGTAAAAATGGTAAATCTGTGAGAGTGCAGCTTTAAGGATAAATTATCACTTCAATTAATTATGGAAAATAAAATGAATTATTGATACAAATCCATCCAATGTGGTGTGTTAAATCAAGTATCTTATGGAACATTAAAATGCTTGTACAGGACCTTTTAGTATGATGACCTTACAACTTTAATACAGAAAAAAATGATATCTTCCAGTGCTATAGTTAAACAGATTGACAATTTTTTTAAGGTTATTTACCAATACATAAATACCTTGAATGTCATTTTACACATACTTATGTATTCTAGGATATATTAAAGTAAAGGTTATACAACATGTTATTTAAGTATACAAGTATGGGCACAGCTACACTCTTGTTGTTACAGTGCCAAGGGCCCAGAACTCCCTATGATTGCCAACCTATAACCATTACAATTTTCTTGGCCTTTTGAAACTTAAATGTTGGTATGACCAGATACACTTTAGACTAGCAGGGGTGTAAGCTAGGGCCTAAAAAGCTTGTAGGCCTGATGATTCTATGTGAGTTTTGGGACTTTTATATGCACATTACACACACTCAATTATACTTGATTACAATGATTGCCATAAAACCGAGCGATACACCTTGCAAGTAGTTTAAATAAACACCAAACTTGTTTTCAGTAAAATAAAAAAAAAATTGTTCAAAGTGTTTAAGTAGCTATTAGATTTTGTTGCATTTTTGAGTTTTTCAAATTTGGGCATGGGCCTACAAGGCCTATAAGTAACTACACCACTGACTAGAATAAACTGGAAATAAAAAGCTTGATTAATTTGAGTCACATGTACCACGGTTATTGTTTTTCCAATGCATGGATTATGCCATATATCTAAGCATGAATTATGCCATATATCTAGGCATGGATTATGCCATATATCTAGGCATGGATTATGCCATATATATCTAAGCATGGATAATGCCATATATCTAGGCATGGATTATGCCATATATCTAAGTGTGGATTATACCAATCTAGGCATGGATTATGCCATATATCTAGGCATGGATTATGCCATATATATATCTAAGCATGGATTATGCCATATATCTAAGTATGGATTATGCCATATATCTTGGCATGGATTATGCCATCATGTATATATCTAAGCATGGATTATGCCATATATATCTAGGCATGGATTATGCCATATATCTTGGCATGGATTATGCCATATATATCTAAGCATGGATTATGCCATATATATCTAGGCATGGATTATGCCATATATATCTAAGCATGGATTATGCCATATATCTAAGTATGGATTATGCCATATATCTAAGCATGGATTATGCCATATATCTAAAAGAACAAAACAAGACAGACCTGTGACAGCACAATCAGGTGGGGATCTACTCCAATTCCCGCTCTCAAGGCATATACGAATACTGGGTCCCTTCACCATGTAGCCTTTGTTACATGTGTATGTGGCTGAGCTACCATATCCAGTCCCTGCTGAGAGCTCTAGTAGTCCACTGGATGGATTGGACAGTGGACCACAGTCTGAGTGAAATTTGAATATTGTGAGTCACTTTTGCACAAGCAAGTAAAATTCTGAAAATCTCTTAAGGTAAAAGGCAGAGTATTTGATTGTTGGCCTGATATTAAGCTATTCTCTATGAAAACTGAGATTTTTATCCCATTATTCTTAAATGGGGGCAGGAGGTGACAATTTATTTTCTGTTTTTCTTAGATGACTGTTTTACCTTTTGATAATTTTTATGTGTTCCTGCTCTTTCTAATTTCATAAGGGACCATATTCATGGGTTCTAAACTAACCAAAAACACCATTGTAACAATTCTCCTTTTTGATGTGAATGTTATACATCAACCACCCTTGGTATGAATAAACCCTGTTCTCGGACAGACACGAACGGATATGCAAATACAGACCCCAGTTAAACAATTTTTTTTAGTCAATAGAATTTAAGGGGCTGCAGAAAAAGATGGGGCGGGCGGATATGAGAATCTAGCAATTAATTTATAGTCGCCTCAGAAAAATGGCACAATGCTTTCCCCTTTGACAAGTATGTCACCAAATTACCAAATTAAAAGTTTCCAGTGTTTCATCATTTAGTGAGAAAACAAAAAAGTCACTTGCAAAAATATGAAATTCCCTTAAAGAGTTAAATTTGAACCCTGTTTTTTGTACCTTAAAAAAAGCAAAAATAGGATTAACATATTAAAAAAAAAAAATGAAATTGTAATCCAATAGCAGCAGCAACTTACCAACAGCAACACATGTTGGAGCATTGCCTGTCCACTGGCTGTCTTGCCCACAAGTCCTGGTGTTCCCAAGGGATGCATTCAGAATCTTGAATCCTGTGTTACATGTGTACGTTGCCACAGAGCCTACAGATCTGTCCTGGGACAAGCTCACACGGCCATTGGCTGGGTCAGATAGGACTCCACATACTGTCAAAGATAAACAAGAGCTGTCCTTTTAAGTGACAAAAGCCCCGTAGTGCCATTCACAATTAGGATACATGTATATACTGGTTTACTTTGTATCTATATTTCTTGTCTTTCGGGGACTTTGAATCGATAGTTCATTGTTGTTTGGGGAATTTGTATCAATATTTTATTGTCGTTATGGCCCTTGCCTGGTGCCCCTAAAAAGGGTTTATTTTTGAATTTATGACTACTGGGCTTGTCCCTGTAGTTTTCATTGTATTATTTAATGTGGGGAACATATGGACCTGGAACAGACACGCATCACATTCAAAGATAAGGACATGCATCTAGCATCCAACATGTCACCTTAATGTGCTAAACATCTAAGTTCCTACAATATTCCCCCTTACCTGAAAAAGTTACAGCCTGAATACAACCACCTATACCCAATAAGCATATATGCAGCATTCCATAAAGATAAATTGCTAATGTTGACCTTGACCTTCAAGTCAAGGAAGTCAGGGTCATGTAGGCATTATGTTGCCTTTATGTGCTAAACACAACAACCAATACTTTCTAGAATATATGCTGCATAATGATCAGCCTCTAAGTTAAGAGTTGATCTTCAAGGTAGGGGCGCGGGTCTTGCACTTGACTCATAGTCTTTATGTGCCAAACATAACAAATTTTTAGGTCAATGATGGGTAAAAAATACTCAAACGCATATCTAAAAAGATACTTTTTGTTATTTTTTTATGAAAAAATAGTATGCGTTATGAGGTTTATATCCATTTACTTAACAATTCAGACATGGATGTGTCAACTCCATCATGGACATGCATTTATATTGACATGTTCTTGATTTGTCAGCCAGTGACATAAACGATGTTGCCTCTGATGGCCTAACACAGTTTACATTCACTTCAGTTGTGTTCCTATCACATTCAGGGTTACTTATTAGTACTCCCAAATTAAAATCTGTTTTGAGAGAGAGCATGATTCATATCAGCCAAAAGTGATCTCCACATTTCAAATAGAAAAAATTGGTATGAGGCAACCCAACATACATTTCTGCACACAGGTTGGTGGAGAGCCCGTCCACTGTCCGTCTGCCTCACACAGTCTGGTACCCATCCCAACTATCTGGTACCCAGCCCTGCAGGTGTATGTGACCGTCTGTCCATATTTAGTGCCCTGGGATTGGTCTACATTCCCATTTGTTGGGTCTGCTAGAGCTTTACAATCTGAAAATGTCAAAATCAAAATAGTGGATATATGAACAATGAACAATGAATATATGGCCCTAAAACGCTCACTCTGTGATAACGCATTAATAAAAATGTTGCAATTTAAACATATCTTTACTGATGACGATGCCTTGTTTTTAATTTGGTCACAAAAGGGTCACAAAACAGAAAGTCGGTCATTTTGTTGTTGTTGTTGTTGTTGATCAATCTCAATGCCTTGTTGTATTTTTGTAGAGGGTCATGCAATGAAGCTTCCTGTAAAGTTTAAGTGAATTTGGCCTGGTAGTTTCAGAGGAGATATTTTTTTTAAAGCAAAACAGGAAGTCGGCCATTTTGTTTTTTGTTGTTGTTGATCAATTGTGACCCCTTGTTGTATTTTTGTAGAGGGTCACTCAAGGAATTTTCCTGTAAAGTTTAATTGAATTTGGACTGGTAGTTTTAGAGGAGATGTTTTTTTAAAGCAAAACAGGAAGTTGGCCATTTTGTTTTTGTTGTTGTTGATCAATTGTGACCCCTTGTTGTATTTTTGTAGAGGGTCACTCAAGGAAACTTCCTGTAAAGTTTAATTGAATTTGGACTGGTAGTTTCAGAGGAGATATTTTTTTTAAAGCAAAACAGGAAGTCGGCCATTTTGTTTTTTGTTGTTGTTGATCAATTGTGACCCCTTGTTGTATTTTTGTAGAGGGTCACTCAAGGAATTTTCCTGTAAAGTTTAATTGAATTTGGACTGGTAGTTTTAGAGGAGATGTTTTTTTAAAGCAAAACAGGAAGTTGGCCATTTTGTTTTTGTTGTTGTTGATCAATTGTGACCCCTTGTTGTATTTTTGTAGAGGGTCACTCAAGGAAACTTCCTGTAAAGTTTAATTGAATTTGGACTGGTAGTTTTAGAGGAGATGTTTTTTTCAAGCAAAACAGGAAGTTGGCTTGAAAATATAGAGTTCTCATTCACATTGACAATGTGATAACGACCAGTGGCCAATCAATGTAACTTGTTAAGATCATTTGGTGCTGGTTTTCAAGTGTTCAAGTAAATCCATCAGAATGCAATGAAGTCTTATCAGTTATTTACATAATCTAATTGACTAAATAACATACCCTATAATTTGTAATTTCAGCTACTGTGAGGCGTTGACCTCGTTGGCTGGAATTCACTTGGCTCGAATTACTTTTTGTTTCAAACTAGATGTAATGGACTGATTTTTTTGCACTGATGGTAAACAATCATGCTTGGCTTAATTTAAGGTATAATTTGGAAGAAGTTCATGCCAATACCTTTAATGTTACAGGTTGGTGCTGTACTAGACCATTGGCCTGTCTCCTGGCATGTTCTGGAGTTGTGTCCCTGCAGACTATACCCAGGGTTACAAGAGTACTGAGCAGTGGAGCCAAAAGTGGTACCAGCCACAGTATCCACTGCACCATTGCTGGGGTTGGGTAGAGTCCGACAGTCTGAAAAGAAATATGTCAATTATAGATCCATTCTGAACTCCTTGGTCATTTGTATTTATAATTATTACGAGTTTAATAAATAACATATAATAAATAATTAAGATTATCAGCAGTAAATTCATTAAGTTTAACTGCTCTATTGAAATTTCCATGCGATCTTCTTGCAGCGTAGTTAAACTGTAAAGATTTCAATGGTAAATGGCAGAGGTATTCTGAATGTAGTAGATCATGTTCAAAATAGTTTCAAGTCATTGCCTTATTTGTTGAAAGAACATTTGTCTAATGTATGAAGAAACTCATTGGCTGATGCAACCAGGTGCTCAGAATATGATATCTTAATTTGTCTGGTTAATAAGTTAAGGTCACACAGACACCATGTATGTTTATTAACATATTAGTAATCAATAATTGGCCATTCTGTGGCACTACAAATAAATCATCTATAAAAGTATATGTTCTGTAAACTGGTGCAATAAAAATAACAATTCAAGTGACCAAATAACATTTTCCTACCCTGTATCTGGCATGTAGAGTTATGTGACCATTGTTGAGACTTGAGACAGGTGACCGTGGCCGGACCAACCAGGGTGTGACCAGAACTACAGGTGATGGTCGCAATTTTGCCGTATGTCGTACCATTTGTCAGTGCAACTGACCCACCAGCAGGGTTTGACAGTAAACCACAGTCTGCAAAGATATTTAATGAAGTGCGCTTTAAGTGACACTCATATTTAAAATTAATACATAAAAAAAATACACATGTATAACAAACATTATTTTTGAGTGATAAACCTAATTAACTATTAACTAAATAATGCTTTTATGGAAAACATTTATTACTGATAACAAGATTGTAATCGTGTATTTAATGGCTGAAAACGCACAAATATTAAATGATTGGTGAGTGCTTAAAGATTTACAGTTATAATCGTCTCATAAGGTAGAAATACCATGTTTCAGCACCTTTCTTTGAAATAAAAAAATAAATAAGAACCATTGTTTTCGATAAATTATTTATTCATTCTTTTTGGTAAATAAAAATAATTGTATTAATTGTGGTAAAACTTATTTGGGAGTAAGAATGCATCTTTAATTAAAGTGTCCATTGGAGAGGCAGGAAACCGTTGCCAGACACAAAAGAGAATTACCCACACTGCATGTGAAGGTTGCGACCTTTACATATGATGTACAATTGGTCAATGAAACTAAATTATTTTTTTAAACAGACACAAGTTAGATTTTCAAATAACTCAAATGTAAAACTAACCTATGATAGAACAGACAGGCTGGGAACCAGACCACGTGTTGTTCAACTGACATATTCTGGATTCAGGGCCTTCCAGCCGGTACCCAGTCAAGCAGGTGTAGTTGGCCTGGGCACCGTATGTTGTCTTATTATAGGCAACTTGACCAGAGACTGGGATGGTCAGAACCCCACAGTCACCTACAAGAGAAATATTTTGAGTAACATATATATAGAAAAAATCCAAACTCTTATATACATGTATATGCCGCATTGCAATCTTTAGGGTCTTCGGACATAATAATCACAAATGAAATAATCATAAAATAATGACAAAAATAATGATTGTTTCAATTTGGTATATCAATTTTTTCCAATTTTCTCTCTTTTAAAAGTTTGTTATTGGGGCATCATTTATGACCATTGGCTTAAACATGTATCCATAGCAACCACATATTTCATCTGAACTTAATTTGACTGCATTCATAGTCTGAGTTTAAAACAGCCCAATGAATTAAAAAT
Organism: Mya arenaria; assembly: GCF_026914265.1. Lineage (NCBI taxonomy): Eukaryota > Metazoa > Mollusca > Bivalvia > Myida > Myidae > Mya > Mya arenaria. Next base: position 7,645,902 of record NC_069126.1, read on the forward strand.
AAAAAAAATGAATCAACGTTTTTTTTCTTTATTTAGGTTCCATAAAGATCTATGTTTAGAAAACAATTTTATGAATAGCAGGATTATAAGAAGGATCAAAATTGCACAATGCAGCTCACACAATTATATTTTTACTTCTGTCATGATTTTAATAACATATGTATTTAACTTTATAAATGTTAAAGCCTTTTGATTTTTGCTCAAAACTTCTCCACACAGAAATGACAATGCCTGGATTTTTTTCTAGAAAACCCCACCATCACAATATATAATTTGATGAAAAAATGCTTACCAGACGCTAAACAGATAGGTGCGGGATGTGACCAGCCTGACTCCTGGCATGTGAGTGTTGCCTGACCCTGGAGCTGGTAACCAAGGTTACAGCTGTAAATGCCCGTGTTTTTAAGCAATGTCCCTGACAACACCAGGTTGCCATCCTCAGGAGCAATCAGTGGACCACAGTCTGAATAAAAAAAAATAAAAATACTAAGCACAATAAATTATTATAAAAAAAGTCTGAGAACCAATCAGTATCAAATATAAATACAGTGTCAGCTATAGGTGACATTAAGTATGATAAATCAGTGCACGACGTTTCATTATTTCTGCTTTCATCAACGGGTATAAGCAGACAGTCTCACCTATTTGTTCACAAGTCAGTTCTGTGCCGGACCAGGTCCCGTCCAACTTGCAGGTACGTGTGTCGGAGCCATTCAATTTGTAACCAAAGATAACACAGCTGTAGGTGACGGTGGCTCCATACAGCGTGCCCTCGGTCTGGTCCACACTGCCTTTGGCCGGGTTAGGTAGAGTTCCACAATCTGTTAACAGACATGACCAACCAATATAAAATAATAAATTGATAAGATACATCTGTCATCATAAATTAATCAAACCATACCGTAAAGAGACAATTGTTCAAAAAGAGAAAATTATGAAAAAGAATAGCTTGCATGCATATGTGCAGCTTTTTTAATAAGCACAATACGCTTACACTTAAAAGGGAAAACTTTGAATTGCTGTTGTAATTTGTAAGCAGATGTCATCAAAATCGGACCCTCCAAATCTAAGACATGACTCAATGATTCTCAATATAAAATTGAATCCTCAATAACAAAACATTTAAGAAGCATGTGTTTTAATCTTACACAACCAATACATCTCTTACCTATAGCTTGGCAAGTGGGTGGGTCCCCGCTCCAAATGTTAGACGCAAGACAAGTATGTAAAGCTGCACCATCCAGGTCGAATCCTTCCTTACAACTGTAGACCGCAGTGTTCCCGTCTGTGGACAGGAACACACTGCCATTTCCTGGGCTTACCAGGCTGCCACACCCTGCAATAAATCATATAATTCTAAGCCTTTTAAGGATCATGGACCTAGAATGCTTAGTGTTTATGCTCATTTCTCTGCCAATGGAATTCAATCCTTTAAAAGCTTCTGACAACAAGAAGAAAAGGGAAAGAACTACTACAATAATACACAACTCTAAGTACAGTAACAGCCATAATCCACTCATGCATAGGCAGACGTGGTTTAAGAAAGAAACAGAAAAGGCCATCAAAGTTTAATTTCATCACTTTTATTTAATACAACTTGAGTTTAACATTTTGAATTTTTTCTCCTTCTTGTGCATAAAGTTTTAAATCTGAAGCATATATATACATTTGCTTTTAAGTTTGTTTGGACAAACTGTTAGTGAAAAGGACAATTCAGTTAATTTGAGAAGCATTTTTTTTAAATTAACTTTAGATAAAAGATCAGATATCATATAGCTAAAGATCACAAAACGTATGTACGTATAGATATAACAAAGTCATCTTCATTAATGACACAAATCAATGTATAAACCTGTGCATTTATATATAATGACTTTAAATTGATCAATTCCAACTCCTACATGTATGTTCCTTGTAAGAACAGTTTTCCATTCATTTAATACGGGTATTGATTCATTGAGAGAAATATAAAGGCAGTTATATCAATAATAATAATTCACTTAACTTGTATAAAAGGTGATTTTAACGGAGAAAGGAAGAAAAACAGCAAACTCCATTTAATCTAAACAAATATCAATTTTTGTTAACTTTCAAAAAGGAAATAAATACATGTTTTGTTTCCCTAAATTTGAGGTTTGCAATAGAGACTGCCATTTTACTGAAACAAAATTCCAATGTTATTTAGAAATTTATTATTTTAAAGTTGAGACATTAAATTATTTTTACCTGAATCAAGCATTGAATTTAATTATGATTATTAACTAATTTAATGTTATACTAGTTTTTATTGCTATGTTTTACCATGTTCCATGCATTTTTTATTTTATTGTCAAGTATAAATTCTGTATAATTATCGTCTGCTTCTGTGTTCATGTCAGAGGGCCCTTACTGAAGGGTCACATGACACTGTAGGCGTGGCCTTATCGTAATCGTCGTGGTGTCAATTATAAGCCTTTTGGGGTTCATGCAACCAGAAATTTAATACAATTCACCAACAGAACTACACATGGTAGTCTTTAATCCAGGAACCAGCCATTTCTTATATAGGAGATCTCTTTAAAGATAAAGGTATATGAAAATGCTTCAAGTATTCTTGATAAAACAGCCCCCAGAATCCAATTGTAAAAAAAACTTGGTTTAGTTTTGGACATGGTATCTTTTGGCAAGTTTGCGCATGATTTGATGGGTTAATACATCACAGTCATAACTAGATACATATTGACCGATCAATAAAATTCTCAGCTAACTAAGACATTTTCACCAAACCATAGAATTAACAATTTATTATACAAATGGCTCCAGATGTGAATCTCTTGTAACTATAATGGGAGGTGTGCAATTTTACCAACTGATATTAATAATAGACATTATTAACTAAATTAAATAATACTTCAGCAACTCTGAAACAAGATACCATTTGATGTATTGAATGTTAATTGAACTATTGAGATTTCTTTTTTGATCACAGGGAAGGTCAGCCGTAGAGCAACTTAACAAATATTAATTCCAACATACTGGTGTCCCTGCAGACAGGTGGGTCACTGCTCCAAGCCCCATCTTTCTCACATGTGACACTGATGGCTCCAATAATGCTGAAGCCAGGGTCACAGTTGTAGTTGGCTATCCGTCCATATATTGTCCCTCCAGGGGCAAACACCTCGCCATTGGCAGGGGCAGTCAGAGTTCCACAGTCTGTTGATATATGGGTATAAGAGATAAAAATTGGTCCAAAGCTCCAAATTATAATCAATTATCGCAACATATAGGACTAGCCATTTGATTGATTACCATTTATGCAAAAAAAATTTTTTTAATGCTTAAAATAAGGTGACAAGAAAAATTGCAAATTGCAAATATAAATGAAATTGATGGACTTAAGAAAGAGAACATAAAAAACAATGACTAATGTTGTGCTTCATTTTTATTAAAAAGACCATCAGATTTTTACAGTTTACTTAAAAAAAGTTGAATGGTAATAATGAAATTAGGGATCAACTAACCGGTCACTCTGCATGTTGGCTCGGCATTCGACCAGCTCCCGACTGGCTCACAAGTTCGGATGGAGTCACCCTTTAATGTGAAGCCAACATTACAGGTGTAGGTCGCCTTAGCACTATACAGCGTTCCGTTGAGTACCTCCACCTGACCATTGGCTATGCCCAGTGGCTGACCACAGTCTGACAGGAAAATGGCTTATATTAATACATAAAGCTAACAACTTTTAATATTTATTGTTACCATACAAGTATTCAGGTCAAAAGAGTATTCTTAATATAAAACTTGTAGTATTAAATGTTGGACAATTAAATGTTAAGTTATTCGAGGTTGGCGAGCGTATGGGGGAAAGTGGCTCATATATTTACTCAAAAGTTTACAACTTTAAATAATTTTTGTATCATACAAGTATTGGTCAAAAATATATTTTTAAGACATTAAACTTGTAGCATTAATTGTTGCATACTTTAGTGCCGAGTTATTTGAGTTGGGCGAGTATATGGAGGACTTCAAGACAGTGGGTGAAACCAGACAGGCCTAGTGAAACTGGGAAATAGATTTGACTGGATGTTTGATGCCTGGAACACCACAGACCCCAAGGATTTTGACAAAGTTGTCCCTACTATTGGTGTGATTGCAGTTTGGTTTGTATGCCCCGCCTATCCGCCATCCCATTCCCGCAATGGGGCAAAACATTGATGTGTGCAAAAGGAAGTATCACACAGAAACAGTGTAAACAATATTAATACACAAATGCATGTTGAATGTTAGTTGGAAAAAACTTATTTAAATGCACCAAAGCTGTTTTTATGAAAAAAGGTGAATATGTTTAGTTCAGTTAAGGCTTAAATGGTTCTACCTGTTGTGGGATCTGGTCTGAAACATATGAATAAGCAAGAAATAAAATCATGTGTTCTAATATTGTTTTAAATTGTTTTAAAGCTTCACTCCCACAAATTGAACATCTTGACAACTGTTTTCTTTTTTATCTTCGAATGAGCCATTTTTTGCAAAAATCCATGGAAACCAGTTATATAAGACTGCTGACAAAAAATCAGATCGCAGATTTTTGTAGTCAAGATCAAAAATTGAAGTTTTATGCATTTTACTTAAACCATTAGTAATGGTTTAAGCCATAAAACATTAATTTTCAATCGGAAATATAAAAATTTAGAATCTGATTTTTTGTCAGCAATCTTATATCACTGGTTTGCAGATATTTACGCAAAAATTTGCTCATTCCATGACAAATATAAAAAAGTTGTTAAAATGGTCAATCTGTGAGAGTGCAGCTTTAATGGTTTGATTAATTTCAATGTATATTCAATTAATAAGACACATAGATCAGCTTACATTCGTCATCAATAATTTACTACTTTGTTTCACAAAAGAATTAATAAATAATTTGAATGCAAGTCCACAAGCATTTGTTTGTCAACAATAATCATGTAATGACTAGTAAATCTCTCTATTGGTTGACTAGTAAATCTCTCTATTGGTTGACTAGTAAATCTCTCTATTGGTTGACTAGTAAATCTCTATTGGTTGACTAGTAAATCTCTCTATTGGTTGACTAGTAAATCTCTCTATTGGTTGACTAGTAAATCTCTCTATTGGTTGACTAGTAAATCTCCCTATTGGTTGACTAGTAAATCTCTCTATTGGTTAAACAGTTAAGAATAGTCATATCGGGTGGTTCTGCATCATGTCATCAGCTTCAATCAGAGTCAGAGTATAATATTAGTCCCTCTAATCAAATTACATTCTGGATAAGTGACTTACGGATGCAAAAGACACACCCCAAGTAGGAAAATATTTTTTTTAGTTCGATTAATAGACTGGTCATTGACTGAAATGCGTTTTCTATTTTCAACAATTAATACAGCTACCCATTTAGCTTAATTGTGGCAAAGCATTTGAATATATTGCATTCTTACCTTGGTACAAACAATTATACTTTATGTAAACCATAACATGCTAAAGTTTTCATTATGCTAATCACCAATTATTTTTTTATTTGAATTTCATAAATTATGGAACATCATAATTGCCCGAAAAGAAAATTATGACTTTTTTCACATTTCAAGCTGATCTGTGACTATACACATTTAACGAGGAAAAAAACAGAAACTTAACATTAATGGTATGAATAAAGCTATGATAAATACACATTATAGAGTGTATGTAAATGTCAAAATCAGTAATCATTACCTGCAATTTGGGAGGTTATTTTCCACAGAGCACAAATATCCTGGCGAGCATGCACCAATGGTAGCTTGGTAGGCAATACACAGCAGTGTCTCCAGGTCAGCACTTGCACCAGTTACTTGAAATAAAAATGTTGACTTGGGAATGAATCATTTCATTTTCTAATTAGTGAAAAAATTATGAACAAGAGAATTTTGTGAAACATTATAATGTCGCCCTGACCGCCATGTTGTCAAAAATATTTTGACAATTGAATACAATACGGATGGACTGAAATGCCAGCTGATTTGACCTCAAAATCAATAGGGTCATCTACTATTTACGCCCAACCTCCACAACAAGTTTGAGGATCGTCAATGCTGGCAAGCTACCACTAGGACACAATTTCACGTTCATGATCATTATGACCCTTGACCATTCAAGGTCATTATGACATTGACCGTTGGACCAAATGGCAAGCATTACCAAGTTTCTCACAGCCAAGCTCTTCACATGCAAAGACCTGATGACCTAAAACACATTAGAGATCATCTTTCTACTGGTCACACTCACAACCTTCAGGGTGCAATCATTGTCAAGTTATAACGCAGACAAGCTTTTCCAATTCAAAGTCACTGAGACCTCAAAACCACAAAATCAAAATCAAAAGGGATCATCTAGTCACACCCAAACTTCATGTCAAGTTTGAGGGCCATGGGTGCAATCATTGTCAAATCATCACTCTGACAACTTTTTCCTATGTAAGGTCACTGTGACTTTGCCCTTGACCTGATGACCTTAAAATCAATAGCATTCACTTACTGGGCAAGCCAAGTCTCCAGGTCAAGTTTAAGAACTTATAATAGGTCTAGGCATCTGCAACTTATCGCTCAGAAAAGCTTTTCACATCCATGATCACTGTGACCTTGACCTTTAACCCTGTGACCTCAAAATCAATAGGCTTTATCAACTGGTCCAACCACCAAGTCAAAATTAAAGACCATAAGAAGAGATATTGTCAAGCTTTTTGCATTTAAGGTCACAGTGACTTTGGCCTTTGAGCTGATAACATCAAAATCAATAGGGGTCAAGTCCAACCTCCAAATTAAATTTGAGGATCAGACATTGAGACATTGTCGAGTTATCATTGGACATGCTTTTTGCATTGAAGGACACAGTGATATGACTTTTAAGCAGTTGAACTTAAAATCAATCGTGTCAGCTTCTGGTCATGCTCTACCTCCCGGTCAAGTTTGAGGACCAAAGGTCCAGGCATTGTTGAGTTATCACTTGGAAAAGTTTGTCTACAAACTGACTGACTATTGAGCGATCAGCTGACATGTGCAAAGCAATTTTCCCCCTTTTCTTCAAAGAGGGGCTTAATAAACTTTTTTTTTAAAAAGCCAAGTAGGACAGCTTACAATAATAAAATTTAAACTACATAAACAAGCTCAGTTGTCAAAAAAAAATCAAAAATAAACTGGTGCAAAAAAGCAAATACAGTCAATTTGAACTGCCTTAAAAGTGATTGTTTACAGCACTTCAAAGAGCATAATTTAAGCGTACAATTGAATTAACCAGAGTTGATGTGAAACCATTGCAAACCGTACATGTAGGGTTACTTTGATGGTGCATGAACCCACCCCTTAGTACTTAAGTTACATGCTGATATGCCACTGAACCTGTCCCTAAGTACTTAAGTTACATGCTGATATGCCACTGAACCTGCCCCTAAGTACTTAAGTTACATGCTGATATGCCACTGAACCTGTCCCTAAGTACTTAAGTTACATGCTGATATGCCACTGAACCTGCCCCTAAGTACTTAAGTTACATGCTGATATGCCACTGAACCTGCCCCTAAGTACTTAAGTTACATGCTGATATGCCACTGAACCTGCCCCTAAGTACTTAAGTTACATGCTGATATGCCACTGAACCTGCCCCTAAGTACTTAAGTAATATGCTGATATGCCACTGAACCTGTCCCTAAGTACTTAAGTTACATGCTGATATGCCACTGAACCTGCCCCTAAGTACTTAAGTTACATGCTGATATGCCACTGAACCTGCCCCTAAGTACTTAAGTTACATGCTGATATGCCACTGAACCTGTCCCTAAGTACTTAAGTTACATGCTGATATGCCACTGAACCTGTCCCTAAGTACTTAAGTTACATGCTGATATGCCACTGAACCTGCCCCTAAGTACTTAAGTTACATGCTGATATGCCACTGAACCTGTCCCTAAGTACTTAAGTTACATGCTGATATGCCACTGAACCTGTCCCTAAGTACTTAAGTTACATGCTGATATGCCACTGAACCTGTCCCTAAGTACTTAAGTTACATGCTGATATGCCACTGAACCTGTCCCTAAGTACTTAAGTTACATGCTGATATGCCACTGAACCTGTCCCTAAGTACTTAAGTAACATGCTGATATGCCACTGAACCTGTCCCTAAGTACTTAAGTTACATGCTGATATGCCACTGAACCTGTCCCTAAGTACTTAAGTTACATGCTGATATGCCACTGAACCTGCCCCTAAGTACTTAAGTTACATGCTGATATGCCTCTGAACCTGCCCCTAAGTACTTAAGTTACATGCTGATATGCCACTGAACCTGCCCCTAAGTACTTAAGTGACATGCTGATTTGCCTCTGAACCTGCCCCTAAGTACTTAAGTTACATGCTGATATACCAGTGAACCTGTCCCTAAGTACTTAAGTTACATGCTGATATGCCACTGAACCTGCCCCTAAGTACTTTAGGTATATGCTGATATGCCTCTGAACCTGCCCCTAAGTACTTAAGTTACATGCTGATATACCACTGAACCTGTCCCTAAGTACTTAAGTTACATGCTGATATGCCACTGAACCTGCCCCTAAGTACTTTAGGTATATGCTGATATGCCTCTGAACCTGCCCCTAAGTACTTAAGTTACATGCTGATATGCCACTGAACCTGTCCCTTAGTACTTAAGTTACATGCTGATATGCCTCTGAACCTGCCCCTAAGTACTTAAGTTACATGCTGATATGCCACTGAACCTGCCCCTAAGTACTTAAGTTACATGCTGATATGCCACTGAACCTGCCCCTAAGTACTTAAGTTACATGCTGATATGCCACTGAACCTGTCCCTAAGTACTTAAGTTACATGCTGATATGCCACTGAACCTGCCCCTAAGTACTTAAGTAACATGCTGATATGCCACTGAACCTGTCCCTAAGTACTTAAGTTACATGCTGATATGCCACTGAACCTGCCCCTAAGTACTTAAGTTACATGCTGATATGCCACTGAACCTGTCCCTAAGTACTTAAGTTACATGCTGATATGCCACTGAACCTGCCCCTAAGTACTTAAGTTACATGCTGATATGCCACTGAACCTGTCCCTTAGTACTTAAGTTACATGCTGATATGCCTCTGAACCTGCCCCTAAGTACTTAAGTTACATGCTGATATGCCACTGAACCTGTCCCTAAGTACTTAAGTTACATGCTGATATGCCTCTGAACCTGCCCCTAAGTACTTAAGTAACATGCTGATATGCCACTGAACCTGCCCCTTAGTACTTAAGTTACATGCTGATATGCCACTGAACCTGCCCCTAAGTACTTAAGTTACATGCTGATATGCCACTGAACCTGTCCCTAAGTACTTAAGTTACATGCTGATATGCCACTGAACCTGCCCCTAAGTACTTAAGTTACATGCTGATATGCCACTGAACCTGTCCCTAAGTACTTAAGTAACATGCTGATATGCCACTGAACCTGCCCCTAAGTACTTTAGGTATATGCTGATATGCCACTGAACCTGCCCCTAAGTACTTAAGTTACATGCTGATATGACACTGAACCAGCCCCTTAAAGTACTTAAGTTACAAGCTGATATGCCACTGAACCTGGCCATTAAGTAGCTTAAGTTACATGCTGATATGCCACTGAACCTGCCCCATTAGTCTCTTAAGTTACATGCAGATATGAGTTTTTTCTTTCTCACAAAACACTTTTATGATTAAACAATTTTTATTTCCATGCTTCAAAATACTTTTAGCCCTAAACTTAAAAAAATGTTTAACAGATATAAATTTTCATATTTAATTTAAATGCCATCAATTTAATATATATACAGGTGAAAACATACTCGGCAGGTTATTCACAGATGCGCTATCAGTGCCTACAGTCTGGTTACGGAGCTCAACTGTAGAGGCTGTGAGGTTCTGTGTTGCCACGGACAACTCCTGTCCAGCTGCAGTCTCGTTGGGGTACACCACACGGAAATCAACAATTAAACTGCCATTCCTACAAATGTGCAGAGTATGTTTGTAAACTGTACATTGCTTTGAAAAAATTCAATTCCTTTGAAAAAATTCAATTCGATCAAATTGACAATTTTAAATTTAGCAAAATACGAATTTACTGTTGGCCTTTATTTAAATAATGGTGTCACAAATTTTAGACCTTATCAGATAGGCCATTAATCAAAAATAATAATGAAACAAGAGGGCCATAATGGCCCTGAATCACTCACCTGAGTAAAAGAGTTCAACCTTTGTAATCAATATAGCTTGATATTTGTTCTCAAAGAATATTGAAAAAACATACTGGTCAAACATATTGCCTGGATAATAACTGAAAGGACTTGTCACAGTTGCCTGCACACTGACATTACTTGGTGATTGACTGCACACTGACAGGATTTTGTTCAGTTGCCTGCACACTGACAGGACTTGATGATAGACTGCACACTGACAGAATTTGATTCTCATACCTGCACACTGACAGGACTTTTTTAAGTTGCCTGCACACAGACAGGACTTGATAATTGACTGCACACTGACAGCACTTGGTACCGATACCTGCACACTGACAGAACTTTCTTCAGTTGCCTGCACACTGACTGGACTTTGTTCAATTGCCTGCACACACACAGGACTTCGTTCAATTGCCTGCACACTGACAAAACTATGTTAAATTGCTTGCACACTGAAAGAACTTTTAGTATAGATACACAAACAACAAACAGTGCACCATCCAATAAAATCAACAAACTGCCTTAAAATTGAATATCAGACCGCATTCGGCACCTTCCAGTAATATCAATGCTATTTCCATCTAGGACAACATCACCTTCCTTCACATGTTCAACTCCAAATTTTTCTTGAAATACATAACGGCTTATTCACTATCCACACAGAAGATAAGATTGTAGCTAATGGAATAAGTTCAATGGAAAAGTCTGATTATTAAACTTATCATTAAGTAAAAATGAAACTTCTAAAGAATAAAGTGTATAATAATAATTTGAAACTATGAACCTAAAAACAGAACAATAATTACTTTAGAAGTGATTATGTAGAAGGCTTAATGAAATTTAAATCTATTCCCTTGTTTCTAAAAATAGAGAGTAGTGGAATCTTCAACAGAAAGGGAGACCATATAGCAAGACTTGCTGCCCTTGTTTCAAGAGTAAACTTTACATAACTATCAGATTTTAACATTTTGTTGTTGTTGCTGTTGTTTTTGTTGTTGATCAATCATGACCCCTTGTTGTATATTTGTAGATAGTCACCCAAGAAAGCTTCCTGTGAAGTTTCATTGAATTTGGCCAGGTAGTTTCAGAGGAGAAGTCTTCTAAGCAATTGTTGACGGACGGACTGACGGAAGACGCCGGAAAAAGACCGATCACAATACCTCACCTTGAGCACCTTATTCTCAAATTCATATATATATATATCACAAAATTAAATAAGACCACATCTTTTAACTTTAACATGTTTGGGAAAATCAAAGTAGCAGATATATTGTCTCTTTATACAATTACAAATGGATGTAACGTCTCCTACATCGGTGTACCTTATGTCATCAATGATGATGTCAATGTCGAATCCTAGGAGTTTCCTGTAGAAGGCCAGCAACTGCAGTCAAAACATTCACTTTGTTTTAGTGTAAATATTATTGATCAACACACATATAAATTTTATTTAATCAAGAGATGTTTGTCAAACATTATGTCCCCCCTGAATGCCATGTTGTCAGGAATATTAGGACTATTGAATGATATATGCATGGACTGAAATGACAGCTGATTTGTCATTGACATTGGATACCTTTGAGGCAGTTTTAAGAGTATGACCATTTTAGCATTTAATGACCCCTAAAATCAATAGGGGTCATCTGCTGGTCAGACTCAGCCTCCATGTTAAGTTTGAAGACCATAGGTCCATGCATTGCTGAGTTATCATTCGGAGAAGCTTTGTCAATCTTTTTGCTTGAAAGGTCACTGTGACCTTGACTTTTGACCCGATGACCCCTAAAATCAATAGGGGTCATCTACTGGTCAGGCCCAACCTTCATGTCAAGTTTGATGACCATAGGTCCAGAAATTGTTATCACTCGGACATGCTTTGGTCTACCGATTGACAGGCTGACCGACCGACATTCCAACCTACCATCCGACCAACCGACGGACACAAAAAAAAATAAATTGTAAATGTGTGAGAGTGCAGCTTTAAATTATTTCAAGACCATAATACCATATAGACCATATAGACTGGTTACCTTATTCCTGACTTCCTGCACATAGGATTCATATGTGGACTGGTTGCGGAGGTCATCTGAGGCTGGTACAGTCAGGTTGAATGTAACCTCTGTTGCTACCTCACGGAAACCAACTAGGGAAACAAACAGTTGAAGATGATATACAGGCTCACTATTATCAACCTTTAGTTGCTAAACATAAATTTATGATACTGACCACTAGCTGGTAATTTGTATTTAGGGTTGATATGGAGTTTGTCACCTGATTGTGTGATGGCCTAAACAACTGTGTGAAATATTAAGTATATTGAATGAAGGGTAATTTTAGAAGTTAAATTGGAAAAAATCCTAATGCCCTAAAACTTTAACCTATCTTTAGTTCCAAAGTGAATCAGGGGCCATAATTTGTATTTCAGATAACATGGAGTTATGTAACCTTATTGAGTGATTGTCCTGAACAACCGTGTGAAGAATACAAAGAATTAAAGGGTATTGATGTTATAAGTGAAAATGACAAATTGCCCTAAAACTTTAACTGGACGACAATGCCAGGCTGAGTTTATTCTTATTCTTTGAACAATCAAGCACAAAATGGGAGAGTTATGTAATAAAATGGATGTATGCTATTCTTGATTAATTGTCGTGTTTAAATGTGTGTTTTATTTTACTTAGTTCAAATTGATTGCCAGTGAATTGCATTTTCGCATAAATAATAAAGATTCCCAAGAGTAAAGTCCTAACGTTTAACTGTTATATTGAAATCACATGATCTACTTGCAGCATAGTTAAATGTAAAGAATTCTGACATTGTAAACCATCCCTACACATCCAAGGTTGTTTTTGATGGAAAAAGACCAAAGTGTTCCAAATGCACTTGATACTCACCAGCCAGTTGACATGTTGGTGTCTGTCCACTCCATGTTCCGTCAGACCTACAAACAATACTGCTGGACCCGAGAATCTCGTGCTTTGGGATACAGCTAAACTCTGCCACACTCCCGTATGTTGTGGCATTCGAAGTCAATATTACTTTTCCATTTTTTGGTCCACTTACTGGTCCACAATCTAGTAAAGCAAATATGGATGGTTCAGAGTAGCGATAATGATCAAACTTCTGTTTCATTAAGATTTCTATTTTTGGAACCGACAATATGATATATCCAAGATAGTACAGCATTCCAGTTTACATCCGTTACACTTAAAACACTTCTTTTTTTTCTTCGAAGGGGGGCATAAAAAGGTCTGTATTATTGAACTATGTTTTACTCCCTTATCCCCATTTTTGTCATTTGTTTTGGCCAAATACAGGGATTCCAAATCCTTGGTGTCAAAAATAATTTTCACTTCGAACAAAAATAAATTGTTTTGGTTTAGGTTAAATTCTCATAAAAAACAGGTAGGGAAAGTAGGTTAGTTTTTTATTAGTCTTTCAGTAAGAACTTTATTGTCATTATTGAGGAATGGTGTTAAAGTGATCTTCTGTATAAAGCTTTAAAGGTTTTAGGACTATAAATTAAAACACACAATTATTTATTTTTTTTAATTTTTTTTTTTAATACCCATAGACTAAATAAAAAGTTCTATCGGCACCTATATCGTAGGTTAAGGCCCGTACCTGGAACCCAAAACACTTTTTATGCCTTACCCCTGATGGTGCAATTGGGTTCCGTGCCACTCCATGTTTGGTCCGCCTGACAGAGGCGTACGGTGGATCCGTTAATCTGGTGCCCTGTGTCACATGTGTACTGCGCCGTGTCCCTGTACTGTGTGCCCTGTAGAAACACCACTCCATTTGTCACATTTGGCAAAGGGCCACAGTCTGGAAAGGAATTTGTGATGAAATATGTAAAATGAATAATGTGTTACATGTGGACAGTGCAGGGGCTGATCCTGGATTCGACGATAGAGGGGGAGTAACTTAGGGGCATAAAGTTTTGACTTGTAACCCTCTCAAAGAGCTGAAATTAATTTGGTTTAAAGTGTTTGCAGGGGAGTTTGGAGGAGAAAAAATATAAACAATTTCTTGTCCGATATGGTGCGCTTTTTTTTCTTCTCCTGTATTGAAATAAAAAGTAAACTTAGATGATTTTAGGGGTGTGCGGGCTGTGTGCACCCCCTAAATCTACTAATGCAATGGGCCACAATCTGGAAAGGAATTTGTGATGAAATACGTAAAGTGAATAATGTGAATATTATTCATGTAATTTACCAATACAATCTTTAACAATCTACGATTAAAAAGTTGTCATGTCATGGACATTAGCATCCTTCCATACTCACCAGCAATGTCACAGGTGGGTGGCTCACTGCTCCACTCTTTGGAAGCCAGACAGGTTAGTGAGGTCGTCCCGTTGGGCAGGTACCCTGTCTCACAAACATACACACCAATTGCCCCATACTCTGTGCCATTAAAGGTGAAGCTTTGACCATTCTCAATGTCTGGCAGTGGACCACAATCTGAAAGGGACATTCTACTCGTTCATTGTCATTCTACTTTGGCCTGTGGAACAAAAACTGCTATACTTTCAACAAACATGTGTAACACAAGGCAGTCTTGCATATGCACATGATCATAATCCTAGAGAAATACCTAGGCTACGAAGGTAGCTAGGTGAGATCACATGGATATGACGTAGTTTGAATATTGAAGTGAGGGCCGATCGCCCGTCGCCCCCAGAGTCTTGTTCTTGCTTCCAAGCTAGAAAGTCTGTTATACTCTCAAGCCAGAGAGTCGTAGTTATTCCACAGATATTTGATGACTTGTAAAGAAAATGTAGAACTTTAAGGACTTGTATCAAACATAAGGTGACACTGGACTATTGTGTCACACATGTCAGCCATATTACCATTACCATGTTCATAGCACATATATATACATGTACAATGCACCATATTTCTGGGGACCTTCTTACAGAAATTGGTTTATTAATAACCAGGAGATTTTTATATCATCCAAGCAGACAGGGGATTTTGACATAAACCCAGGGAATTTTTTACACGTCTAAAAAACCTTTTCAATATCTCATAAATGCCATACTTCTGGAAGGCTTCCAAGAGGATTTTGATCGTTAATTACATTCTTAATTTGTGTTTTCTACTTTTGAATGCAACAAGCTTTTCGTTTTTTACAGAAAAGCACTGTTGTGCTGTAGCATTATCTAGTGTACATCTTATCCTATCACACACATATTTTTTAAATACAGTTGAACACTGTCTGTAATCATAGGGACCCAAAAATTTATTTCAAAACAGCAATATTTCGGATTAACAATTTTCAGAAAATGACAACATTCGCGAATTATAGATTGACATGAAATATTGAGTCGTAAAGTTTGCATTGTTGGTTATATGTTACCAATACGATTCATTTGGTTTGAGTGATTTTTGGTATACATTATTTAATAATTTGTTGAATTATTATTTAATAAATGACAAATAATTCATTTTTATACTTCTTTATTAAAACAACATTTAACATTTAAAACAAAATGACAGCACGTGCCATTGTATGCATTCTGAACATAACACAGTTTATTAAAAGCATTTTTAAATAGCACTGAAATTATTATGTTGATTATAATGTTGATTCCTTCTCCAGATTGTTTGGTAGCGGGTCGAGTGAGCAATGAGGTGATCAAATCTGATGAGACATTTTCGAATGATATTCAGGTTGATAACCAGCAATTATATACACACTAAACCACCCAACTGAATCACGCATTTGTGCTAATTGTGTTCTATCGTCACCTCAAGAGTGCATTCGCTGTATGGTGTGAAAAACTATGAGTTTGAAATTCCAAATCAGGACTGTAATTCTTACTTCGGAATAGTGTTTTTTTCGGACAAGCGATTTGGAAATAAAGATTTAAAATATAGTTAAACAAAGAAGGAACAAGGCAGTCCAAAGGACGGCTATATCCCCTGCCGTTGTTTTTTAGTATATTTTGTTTTTCTCGCAACCTGACTAGTACGTTGAATCTCACCAAAATTGTACACAACCACTGGTCAAGAGTGGGAATATAGGAATTACAAGTTGTTTGATCGGAAACCTAAATATTCTTGGATATTTGAACATATTATAAAATGATATTTGTTAAAACTATTCATATTGTGTAGTGTAGGTAAGATCAATGTCAAGGTTATTTTGGCTAAAAAAAGAAGAAAAATGAGTCCTTGATTTATAACATCGATGAAATAGCCAGCCTAAGTATTTTTGATAAAGTGATACATATATATTCAGGTGACTTCATAACACTGTTTAACTGCTTTTGAGGCGAAAACACATGTTATAAATTTATTATCACATTTGTGTCCATTTTTTTTAAATATTAAACTTGTTGCACATAATGATAATGCTGGTAGAGTGCCCTAAGTATCAATCTGTGCAACTTGTTTAACACTTTTATTTAACATTTATATCTTATCCTGTATTTAGCTTTGTCATAATATGGACCTGAAACTTCATGATGGATTACTGGCACAAATTGCAATTGGTTTGAGTTCTTGGATCAAATTCAGTTATTGTTGCTAATAGTACATGAAATGTATAAGGTCAATAAATCAAGTAAGAATTGACAAGTCTACACTGCTAAATGTAAAAAGCCCGGACACAAGCATGTGAACTATGACCTTAAAATGTCAGATGTGACCTTGACCTTTGAGGTATGGACCCAGGTCAAGGTCACTGCACATCGTCTCAATAAGGACAACATTTGTACCAAGTAATATGGTAATCCATCAATGCATAAGTAAGTTATAGCTTGGACATGAACATGTGTACTCTGACCTTTAAAGGTCTCATGTGACCTTGACCTTTGAGGTATGGACCCGGGTCAAGGTCACTACACATTGTCTCAATAAGGACAACATTTGTACCAAGTAATATGGTATTTCATCAATGCATAAGTAAGTTATAGCGCAGACACGAGCATGACTGTGTACTCTGACCTTAAAACGTCTCGTGTGACCTTGACCTTTGAGGTATAGACCCGGGTCAAGGTCACTGCACATCGTCTCAATAAGGACAACATTTGAACAAAGTAATATGGTAATCCATCAATGCATAAGTAAGTTATAGCGTGGACATGAGCATGTGTACTATGACCTTTAAATGTCTCGTGTGTCCTTGACCTTTGAGGTATGGACCGGGGTCAAGGTCACTGCACATCGTCTCAATGAGGACAACATTTGTACCAAGTAATATGGTATCCATCAATGCATAAGTAAGTTATAGCCTTGACACGAAATATTACAGCCAGACAGACGGACAGACGGACAAAGTGCATTCCTATAATCCCCTCCCTAATCTGTGGAGGGGGATTAATAAAATAGGGACTAAGTATAATTTCAAAATAGTGGTAATTTTGGATAAACAATGTCAGAATAGCGGTATTCAACTGTACACATATGATAATAATTGATATAATTGGATTACTACTGCCCTGCTAATTACCAACTTTTTAACAAAATAGAATATTAAATCAAAGGCCATAATTATGCATTTGTTTTTCCAGCACAATCATATGACTAGTATATCTTTCCTTTGGTTAATCAGTGCCTGGTAATGAATATCTGTGTGCATGATGATGGTGGATTGCCTAATAGAAAAATAAAATAAATCCACATTTGAAACAAGAGCCCACGGAGTGAATGCCAAAGCTTGTCTGTTCTTTTTCTCCATTAAAACAAGGGGCATAACTCAACAATTATTACAAGGGGCATAACTCAACATATATTTTAGCAAGATTAATTGGTCTTGCTATGTATGTGCATTCAGTTCCTGGACACATGTGTACCAAGTTTTTTATCACAGCAAAAGTTGAAGTTTGTGAGAGGATGCTGGTAACCACATCAATGCTACCAATAAGCATCAACTTTGAAAATCGAACAACCTAATAAGAAGGCTGATAGTCCATTTTCATTCACTCTTAATAACTCACCAACAAGCTGGCATGTTGGCAGCTTGCTCCAGGCTCTGGTCTCTGTGCAAGTAACATTGGTGTCCCCGGTAGGCTCGTATCCGATATTGCAGATATATGTGACAAGTGTTCCATACACGGTCGTCTCCGGTAATGCCAACAGTCCTCCATTCTCAAGGGCAGGTGGACTACCACAGTCTGTCAAGTGTGATTACAAGGAAAATTAATTCACCAGTAACCAGAAAGGAAAATACAAACAAAATTTATAGCTAAGCAAATAAAGTATTTTTTTCCAAACTAGTTTCTTTACACCTTATTTGTAAAAAAGCTGGTGTTATACCCTATAGAAAGACATTAAAACAACTACATGTCATAATTAAAACAGCCGAATGATAATAAACACAACTTTTTTTTGTTCTTCTGTGAGGATTCTTGGCAATTAAAGTGAGGTAAATGTAACTTTATTATAACCAAGGGAAATAACATGAACAAATAATGTCAATAGGAATATGGATTGTTTCCCTTTGATAAAATAACGCAATAATTAAGCCTTCAAAAAATATTTTCTAATCCAATATTGAAATGAACTCATTCAATGCTGCTTGAGTCATTTATCATTCCAAACTTTGCATACATAATAAGAAGACCCTTACTCATAATCTGACATGAAGGAGGCTGGTCAGACCATTCGCTTGTCTGTTGACATATACGGACGACAAAACCCTGAAGCGTGAATCCTGTGTCACACCGATACCGCGCAATGCTCATGAATGTCGTTGCGTTGAATTCAACACTGCCATTAGTGGGACTGGGAAGACGGCCACAGTCTAGCGTAAAATGAAAACACTTAATCATATAAACACAAATCTATTACAGCAAGTCAATTATTTTCCGAATATTTTTTTGGACACATCATATGGAGATGAAATAGGATTAACCACAAAAAATCATTTCAATACCGAACAAAAACTGACAAATGCCACCAATGTGATCCCCCATACAATCATATTGTTTATATAATGCACCAAACATCTAAGTTTGACTTTGACTTTTGAGGTATAAGCCTGTTCTTTTCCATTTTTTAGAGGGGTGATATTTAAACTTTGTCCCACAGATACTAGTTAGGACACAACCATATGTAATTTCATTGCATATTTCTGCGAATAACCTCAGTGTGACCTTGACCTTAAATCTTTTAGCATTTTTGTTGTGTTGAATATTTCTACTTTTAAGTTATTTAAAATTTGTTCGAGGGATAAGAATTCACTAGTATGGCTCAACCATATGTTATGTCACTACATCACTTTTCAGAAAAATCTCCACGTATGATCTTGACCTCTGAGGATGAACCCAGTTTTTTGTGTTCTTAAGCAGAACATTAACATTTCTACTTAGTTATTAAGAATATGTCCCAGGGATGAGAAACCACTAGTAAGGACACTAGTATGGCTCAACCATATGTTATGTCACTACATCACTTTTCAGAAAAATCTCCACGTATGACCTTGACCTCTGAGGTATGAACCCAGTCTTTTGTGTTCTTAAGCAGAACATTAACATTTCTACTTAGTTATTAAGAATATGTCCCAGGGATGAGAAACCACTAGTAAGGACACTAGTATGGACACAACCATATCTAACGTCATTGAATAATTTCTCTGAATAATCTCTCAGTGTGACCCTGACCTTTGAGGTATGAGCCTTGGTCTTACACAATGACAAGTCATGATACATGTGGTGAACATATATGCCTAGTAGTTAATTTTGATCAGTCACATTCTTGAGAAATCTACCGCCCGGACACAAGATGAGGGCAGAAGGACGCTTGGACAGATGCGCAGACCTAAAAGGTCTGATAACAATAATATGCATCCTTTTTGATGCATAAAAAGTTAGCATTTAGTTGAATTATAACTTTTTTAATATAAAACAGATTAATTCTAAAATTGGTTTACATTTAACATTGCATTAACTTCTGAAACAAAAACAGATATTCTCAATAAGGGATCAAATCATGAAAAAATATAGATTTACCATTGATATCACAAACAGGAGCCAACCCTGACCAGGAGCCATTGGCCTGACATGTCCGTGTCACTGTGCCATTCAGAGTGTAACCTTGGAAACATATGTACGTTGCAATCTCACCAAACGTTGTTTCCGAAGCCCGCACTATGCCCTTATTTGGGTTGGACAGGCTGCCGCAACCTGATAAAGAAATGAGGAAGCATTTGTAGCATTCATTTCACCTAAGATTTTTTTATAACAGAAGAACTCCATGTGAGTAATGACATGCATCTGTTTTCATTCAGATAATCAAGTGACATTTAAATGGACAATTATTAAAGCCACCAGCTTATTGTATAAAAGTGTTTCAGGTAAACCAAAATGTTCATTTATCAATAATTTATCCAATAGTAACTATTAACCAATCAAATTATTTAAATTTGAAATCCTTTGGATAACTTAGCCAAATTCCAGATATAAATGGCAGCAGATTTTTATGTTTTGCTACACATTCAACATAAACAAAGGAATTGTAAGTGGTAACATGTACTTGGTATAATGTATCTTAAACTGTTATTGAGTTATGAAAAGTTAAAATTTTGCATGACAAAGTTATGCATGATTGATTTTGTTTCATTAAATACATGTATTTCTTGTTATTTACTGGTTTTTCTGCAGCTAGGTAGTAGCTCTGACCAGACGCCATTAGCCGTGCACAGAACCTGGGTTGACCCAAACTTATCGTAGCCATTGTTACACGTGTAGACTGCTTCCTGTCCATATGTTGTTCCATTGGGAGTCTCTACAGTGCCATTGGTTATGGAAAGTGGAACACCACAGTCTGAAGGCAAACAGCATTTCATTTTTTACTAGCCATTGCCGATAATTATAAAACATCTTATAATAAGTAACTTTTTAAGTTCTTTTTCTTATTTTCAGTATCTCACTGTTGATATGAAATTATTTCTTAATGTCAAAAAGTCTATGTTTTATTGACATAATTCAAAGTTCATACTTTCTTTAAAAAACACAAGCCTGCCTCCAACACAAAAGGTTGTGGGTTCAAGCCCCACCAGGATGAGAGTGGTCTGGTGGTTAAGGTGCCTGCCGCTCAATCAAGAGCTTATAAGTTTGATCCCCACCAGGGTGAGAGTAGTCTTATGGCTTAAATGTCTGCCTCTCAACCAAGAGCTATAAGTTTGATCCCCACCAGGGTGAGGGTAGTCTTGTGGCTTAAATGTCTGCCTCTCAACTAAGAGCTTATAAGTTTGATCCCAACCAGGGTGAGGGTAGTCTAGTGGTTTAAGTTTCTCCCTCTTAACCAAGAGCTTATAAGTTTGATCCCCACCAGGTTGAGAGTGATCTAGTGGTTAAGGTGTCTGCCTCTCAAGGTTGTGTGCTAGATCCATACCACGGCGAGAGTGATCAAGGGGTATAGGTTTCTGCCTCTTACCAAAGAGGTAGTAAGTATGATCCCTACCAGAGTGAGAGTAATCTATTGCTTTAGGTGTCTGTCTCTCACCAAAGAGGTTGATGGTTAGGTCCCCAACAGCTGGAGAGTAATCTATTGCTTTAGGTGTCTGTCTCTCACCAAAGAGGTTGATGGTTAGGTCACCAACAGCTGGAGAGTTATCTATTGCTTTAGGTGTCTGTCTCTCACAAAAGAGGTTGATGGTTAGGTCCCCAACAGCTGGAGAGTAATCTATTGCTTTATTTGTCTGTCTCTCACCAAAGAGGTTGATGGTTAGGTCCCCAACAGGGTGAGAGTAATCTATTGCTTTAGGTGTCTGTCTCTCACCAAAGAGGTTGATGGTTAGGTCCCCAACAGGGTGAGAGTAATCTATTGCTTTAGGTGTCTGTCTCTCACCAAAGAGGTTGATGGTTAGGTCCCCAACAGCTGGAGAGTAATCTATTGCTTTATTTGTCTGTCTCTCACCAAAGAGGTTGATGGTTAGGTCCCCAACAGCTGGAGAGTATTCTATTGCTTTAGGTGTCTGTCTCTCACCAAAGAGGTTGATGGTTAGGTCCCCAACAGCTGGAGAGTAATCTATTGCTTTATTTGTCTGTCTCTCACCAAAGAGGATGATGGTTAGGTCCCTAACAGCTGGGGGAGTAATCTATTGCTTTAGGTGTCTGTCTCTCACCAAAGAGGTTGATGGTTAGGTCCCCAAAAGCTGGAGAGTAATCTATTGCTTTATTTGTCTGTCTCTCACCAAAGAGGATGATGGTTAGGTCCCTAACAGCTGGGGAGTAATCTATTGCTTTATTTGTCTGCCTCTCACCAAAGAGGTTGATGGTTAGGTCCCCAACAGCTGGAGAGTAATCTATTGCTTTATTTGTCTGTCTCTCACCAAAGAGGTTGATGGTTAGGTCCCCAACAGGGTGAGAGTAATCTATTGCTTTAGGTGTCTGCCTCTCACCAAAGAGGTTGATGGTTAGGTCCCCAACAGGGTGAGAGTAATCTATTGCTTTAGGTGTCTGCCTCTCACCAAAGAGGTTGATGGTTAGGTCCCTAACAGCTGGGGAGTAATCTATTGCTTTAGGTGTCTGTCTCTCACAAAAGAGGTTGATGGTTAGGTCCCCAACAGCTGGAGAGTAATCTATTGCTTTAGGTGTCTGTCTCTCACCAAATAGGTTGATGGTTAGGTCCCCAACAGCTGGAGAGTAATCTATTGCTTTATTTGTCTGTCTCTCACCAAAGAGGTTGATGGTTAGGTCCCCAACAGCTGGAGAGTAATCTATTGCTTTAGGTGTCTGTCTCTCACCAAAGAGGTTGATGGTAAGGTCCCCAACAGCTGGAGAGTAATTTTTTGCTTTAGGTGTCTGCCTCTCACCAAAGAGGTTGATGGTTAGGTCCCCAACAGCTGGAGAGTAATCTATTGCTTTATTTGTCTGCCTCTCAGCAAAGAGGTTGATGGCTACGTCCCCAACAGCTGGAGAGTAATCTATTGCTTTATTTGTCTGTCTCTCACCAAAGAGGTTGATGGTAAGGTCCCCAACAGCTGGAGAGTAATCTATTGCTTTAGGTGTCTGTCTCTCACCAAAGAGGTTGATGGTTAGGTCCCCAACAGCTGGAGAGTAATCTATTGCTTTATTTGTCTGTCTCTCACCAAAGAGGTTGATGGTTACGTCCCCAACAGCTGGAGAGTAATCTATTGCTTTATTTGTCTGTCTCTCACCAAAGAGGTTGATGGTTACGTCCCCAACAGCTGGAGAGTAATCTATTGCTTTAGGTGTCTGTCTCTCACCAAAGAGGTTGATGGTAAGGTCCCCAACAGCTGGAGAGTAATCTATTGCTTTATTTGTCTGTCTCTCACCAAAGAGGTTGATGGTTACGTCCCCAACAGCTGGAGAGTAATCTATTGCTTTATTTGTCTGTCTCTCACCAAAGAGGTTGATGGTAAGGTCCCCAACAGCTGGAGAGTAATCTATTGCTTTATTTGTCTGCCTCTCACCAAAAAGGTTGATGGTAAGGTCCCCAACAGCTGGAGAGTAATCTATTGCTTTATGTGTCTGTCTCTCACCAAAGAGGTTGATGGTTAGGTCCCCAACAGCTGGAGAGTAATCTATTGCTTTAGGTGTCTGTCTCTCACCAAAGAGGTTGATGGTAAGGTCCCCAACAGCTGGAGAGTAATCTATTGCTTTAGGTGTCTGTCTCTCACCAAAGAGGTTGATGGTTAGGTCCCCAACAGCTGGAGAGTAATCTATTGCTTTAGGTGTCTGTCTCTCACCAAAAAGGTTGATGGTAAGGTCCCCAACAGCTGGAGAGTAATCTATTGCTTTAGGTGTATGCCTCTCACCAAAGAGGTTGATGGTAAGGTCCCCAACAGCTGGAGAGTAATCTATTGCTTTAGGTGTCTGTCTCTCACCAAAGAGGTTGATGGTTAGGTCCCCAACAGCTGGAGAGTAATCTATTGCTTTATTTGTCTGTCTCTCACCAAAGAGGTTGATGGTTAGGTCCCCAACAGCTGGAGAGTAATCTATTGCTTTATTTGTCTGTCTGTCTCTCACCAAAGAGGTTGATGGTTAGGTCCCCAACAGCTGGAGAGTAATCTATTGCTTTATTTGTCTGTCTCTCACCAAAGAGGTTGATGGTTAGGTCCCCAACAGCTGGAGAGTAATCTATTGCTTTAGGTGTCTGTCTCTCACCAAAGAGGTTGATGGTTAGGTCCCCAACAGCTGGAGAGTAATCTATTGCTTTAGGTGTCTGCCTCTCACCAAAGAGGTTGATGGTTAGGTCCCCAACAGCTGGAGAGTAATCTATTGCTTTAGGTGTCTGTCTCTCACCAAAGAGGTTGATGGTTAGGTCCCCAACAGCTGGAGAGTAATCTATTGCTTTAGGTGTCTGTCTCTCACCAAAGAGGTTGATGGTAAGGTCCCCAACAGCTGGAGAGTAATCTATTGCTTTAGGTGTCTGTCTCTCACCAAAGAGGTTGATGGTAAGGTCCCCAACAGCTGGAGAGTAATCTATTGCTTTATTTGTCTGTCTCTCACCAAAGAGGTTGATGGTTAGGTCCCCAACAGCTGGAGAGTTATCTATTGCTTTATTTGTCTGCCTCTCACCAAAGAGGTTGATGGTTAGGTCCCCAACAGCTGGAGAGTAATCTTTAGGTGTCTGCCAATCATCCAAGAGGTTTAAGTGTTGGCGAGGGGAGCTTAGGCTAACTTATGGTCAAAATTGACATCAGCACTGGTTCTACCCAAGAAACCGACTTGAGCATGATTTTATAAGCAAAATCATCACAATCAAGCTTAACAAACTAAGTATACACTAAGCTCTATATTGCTTAAATAAATAAGTTAGGTATCAATTATACTAATTTACTTAACAACAATCATGAAACCATGCAGTTATTACAACATTAAATTAATCACTCTTGTTGGCACGATGTTATTGTGAAAGAGGGGGTGGGAAAGCAGAGCACCTTGAGATTGCGTATTTGTCTGACTTGGCAACCACATAACCAAACTCCAATGTGTTTAAATGATTAACATTACTATGAACCTGAAAAAAGGTGTAGATACAGAAACAAAACACAAAATTAAAGACCCACTTTTGATGGTACATGTTGTAGGATTCTGGGGTTCCCATGATCCTGTGTTTCCACACCTCCGGGACAATGCGCCTGTCACGTTAAAGCCTGTGTCACAGAAGTAGATTGCCCTACTCAGGTATGTTGTACCAGTCGTTAGTCTTACCGAGCCATTGACAGGGGGTTCCAGCGACCCACAGTCTGAAAAGAGGGTAAAAGACAAGAATTTACACAATTATCTTAACAAATTGTCCTTTGAAATAAGACATAATTATGTTTTAAATATAATACTTCTATGAACTAAATATTTTAGCATGTTAATATTTTAAAAAAAATTCAGAAAAAAAATGCTCTTCAAAATATCACTTATGACGAATACTTTCACAGAACAGCAATGGAAAACCAATAATGTTCACAAATTTTAGTAATGTAAGCTCTAACCATACCATGTATGGTACAATTAGCTTCACTGGGTCCCCATTGTCCATCAGCAAGGCATGTTTGAGTTGCCTCCCCCTGAATGTAGAAGCCCTCGTCACATTGGAAACGGACTTCGCTTCCAAACGTATTGCCCGTCAGTCTCGCCACACTACCATTACCAATTCCAGGGTCATCACACACTGAAAAAGGCAATGTTTTAACTTTTTAATGCATACATGCAATATTCCCCAGCAGTAGGGGAAAATCCCCACGGGTTTTGTTCAATCCCAGTAGTGAGGGGTCAATATCCCCCGAAATTTCAAGAATATTTTGGATTTATTTGGGTATGTATGTCATTGAGAAAAATGTAAATTTTATTGCCTTATTTACATAACATCTTCTTTAAACCTATACTGAACACAGTTTTGTTCAGTTAAACAGAAAAAGTTAGTTTAAATATGATTCTTTTTAAGCAGCACACACAAAAAAAGACTGCTCCAAATTGAACATTTCTGCAGTTGGGGGCAAAAATCTCATAGATGTTATTCATAAAACAGCTTAAGACATTTCTTAACTTTAGTCAATTTCCTAATATTTTTGTTGTCAGAAAAGTATAACTGATTTTTTTTACATTAAAGTTGTTGGTTTTTAAATCATTGAATCAGTGAAAAAGTATTTCAGATATTATGAAGCTAATATATCAAATGACCTGTGAGATACTTAATTTAAGAAAATGACTTTAGTTAGGAAATGACATATAATGTTTTTTAGATTTTGTCCCAAATTGTTTAGGCAAAATCTCATTGTTGTTTTTTCGCAGATATATGACATGAATGTTGATGCCTGACTCACTATAAACATTCTTACCTAATAAAATGCGCTTAGTAATGGGGTTTCATACATGTACGTACTACCGTGACCTATATATTGAATTTCTGAACGGAACTACTTTTTTATTAACCATCATGCAACATCCATATTTTTTAACACATTACCAAAAGGTTAAGGGTTCAATCCCAACCAGGCAGTACTTTCTAACGACCTCCCAAAAAGGACACGGGTACTGGTTTCTACCAAGGACTTCAGAGCAATTCATGTCAGCTCTGAGCTGCCTTCACAATCAATGAAATCAAATAAAATCAACTAAACTCCACTATTTTAGTAATTTGCGGGCTTTTTTATCTAAAAGTATTGAATACCTTATCACAAATTTCACTCTGAAAAGAACATTTTTGCCTATGATCTATTCCACCTACCAACAATTAGACAAACAGGTGGCTGAGTCCAATTCCCGTCAGTGTCACAAGTGATGACGCCAGAGCTGGAAAGGCGGTACCCCGATTCACATGTGTATGATGCTGTGCTGCCGAAAACCGTGGAAGACACATTGGCAATACCCCGCACTATACTGGGTGGAGGGCCACAGTCTGAAACGGAAAACAATCAGCTGATTGTTAAGAAGCTTGTAAAAGTTAACAACATTGTTAACTTCATCATTGTTAACTTTCAAATTGTTACTGATCTAGAACATTTATGTACACATTTGTGATCTGCAGTATTTGTAACAAGGTTCGAGCTGTACATATTTTATCTCAATATAAAAGCATGTTACAGAATAGTTCACACTTTAAAGTTAACAACACTGGTGTTATAATAATTAAGTTCTCAACAATTGGCCCAATAATAGTCATTAACATGTGATGGGGTTTAGGCAACACAATATACTCTTACCGGTTTATAAAGTCACTAAGTATTTGAGCAATAAAAAATGTTGGACCGTAATGTTCGTTATTTTTAATATCAAATGCAGTTTATATTCAAATGATTGTTTATTTTTTCATAGGTCTTTAATTCTACAAGTATAACTTTTACCTGCTTCTTTCAATCTTGATATATACCGTAATTACCGGGCATGTATTAGAATCGTACCTGAGTTCAAAGTAGGAGATGGGCATTAATTAGACACAATTGCTTTTAACAGAGGTGAAAATCAGTCATCATTATAATATTGGACGTACAGACAAAAAAAGAAAGAAGTAAGATCATACATAAAGGAGGAAATCAAGAAACTCGTTGTTTGAAAGGTATGCTTGTTTAAAATAAAATTGGGGTGGGTGTTTAGAGGAAGCAATGTTTTTGCAAGATTTCGTACAAGAAATGCTCGTTTTCAGGCTGAAAACTGGGCAATTATTAGAGGATGGGCGATTAATAGAATAATTACGGTATATATATATTTTATACCACGTTCATTTTATAACCATTGTAAAGTTTGTTTTTTTTATCTGTCATAACTTATTCAAATACAAATTGGTTTTAACAACTAGAAAAAATTGTAATGTAATATCTGATCTTTTTAAAATATGTTTTACATACTTTTGATGTCACAAAAGGGCGTGGTTGTGATATTCCATTTCCCGGTTTCTGTGCACAAAGCTATTGAAGGTCCCTGCAAATCAAACCCAGGAAAACACGAGAGTCTTGCCTCACTGAGATAGATGGTGAGTCCGGACGGGTACGTTACCATCACATTGTCTGGGGATTCCAGACGTCTACAATCTAAGGGGTAGATCATCAAAATATTTATAGTTAGTGATGATTTTTTTTAAAGATTTATGATTCGACAAATTCGTAAAATCCCTTAAAGCCACATTGGAGTCTGGACCCTCCCTCCCTTGAGCCACTAATGTTTGTAATAAAGTTATTAATATACACATTAAAATTTAAGACACATTGAAATTTAAGCCGCTACAAAATTAAATGAAGTTAAGAAGAAGTAGACTTTTCCTCATGTCCCAGCACTTGCAGGACAGACGGACAAGTTAAAAGTTCCTTTATACATGTAGCCCCCAGCTGTTTTATAGTTAAAAATCCAATTACAATGGCGAAACTAATCCTCTTACCAACAACCCTGCACACTGGCGAGGACTCATTCCACTGTCCCGTCTCCCCACACAGAGCAACAGCGGCCCCTTCAAGCCTGTAGCCTATGTCACATGCAAAGCTGGCTACACTCCCATATCCCGAGCCCTCTGTATAGGTGGTTGTGCCTCGCGCTATTGGGTTGATGATCCCACAGTCTAAAATAGTAGAATGTGGAAATTTTGGGAAATGTATTAATTCAATTAGTGTGTAACCCACTTTTCCCCATACATACTGAATACTCCTTAACTTATCCTATGTAACAAATATTAACTAACATTTTAAAAAGTCAACACTGAGTTTGTGTGTACCTTACACTACTCTCTGGAGTTCCAAGTACTTCTTAATACCACTTACCAAAAAGGGGGACAACACCTTTACTAATGTGAAATGTGCCTACATGGTATATGCACTTGTGATTCAAAAAACCTTTGTCATTTGTTTATATTTATTTATTTTACAACAATTGTGAAACAAGTTATAACAACACCATAATCATCACTCCCGTTGGCATGATGTTATGTCAGAGTTTGGTCTTCTGTTGTTAATTACCAGAGTACCTGGAGGCAACCAAATTGCCTGGCTTGGTGACAACAAACAAAACTCACATGTGCCTAGTTTGGGAATCAAACCTGGGTAGCCTAGGTATTAACCGAGTGCACTAAACCAATACGCTGACGGACAACCTTTGCGATTATAAATTTTATATCATAAATGACATTGACATTGTTATATAACTTGTAAATAACTAGTGTAATGACTTATAACATAATGTCATATATGAACTGCATTAAAAATGTGCATGCCTAGCGACATTTCATGCATTAAGCGTACTAAACCATCAAATAAGTATTAAGAATGATAATTATAAATAAAATTTCACGTTCATGGTCATTGAATACAAAAAACTTTAACTTGGCCAAGACTCAGTTTTAGCAATTTTGAAAACTCATTACAAAAAATCAAGCTATGCAATTTTTCCTAATCATAAAATGGCAACACATTAGATTCAATATATAGGGATTATAATGTTTAGTCAGTTGATCAGTGGGGCTGTATCACATCGAGGGTTGCTTGCGTAAAGTCCATGTTGCACGAGACAGGAGGTTGATTGCCCTGTTTCTTTATGCAAGTAACAAAAAGTGAAACAATGCTGCAGATCATCATTTAATATAGTTTTTTTTATTTTATACATAATTTAAATTTAAACATAACAATAATTTTGACAACAAGCGTCTTATTTATTTTGCAAAGCATTGCAGTAGTAGATTTGTGCATGAGCACTTTAAAGCCACTGATATGGAATCAGAAAACACAGAGTGTAAATTGTATTTTTTTCTCGGTTTCCATTAATTCTGTTTCAATCATGCAACAACATAGACAGAAATTAAACAGGTATGAAATAAATACATACCCTATGCCATTTTATATTGAACCAAACGAAAATAACGTCTGACCTATGGCAACACAGGAAGGTGATGTTGCTGGCTCCCATGCTCCTGCCGACTCGCACACAGATGTCTGGTGGTTGGCCAGTTTGTAGCCCTCGTTACAGTCGAAGGTAACGGTATTTAGGTATGTGGTTGCATCTGGAGTCGATACCACGCCATTTGGAGGGGCAGCTGGCGGTGTGCCACAGTCTGGGAAGCATAATTATGGAGGTTAATTGTGATTCATTTCACTTTAAATCCTGCACTTAATGGGGATTATTTGGGTCCAAAAAAGGATGCATACAAAGGAGTCACTGGGTTAAAGCTGCATTCTAACAGATAACAGTTTTGACTTTTATTTTATTTTTGTCTCAGAATCGCTTATTTTGGCACCAAAGCCTTCACTACAGTCATATAAGGTAACTCACAATAGAACTGATCCCAATTGTTTGGAAACTGCTGAAGTGCTCATTTGCCTTAAAGCATTAGTAATGCTTTTAGCCATAAAACATCAATTTTCGAGCATAAAAATGAAAAATTGCAATCTGATTTTTTGTTATCAGTCATTTATCACTGGTTTCAAGACATTTACGCAAAAAATGGCTAATTCGAAACAAACAAAAAAAAAGTTGACAAAATGGTCAATCTGTGAGAGGGCAGCTTAAAGTTGTTGTTTTTTAATGAGCTATCACTTACCATCCTTTGTGCATTAATCTCATTGTTAACCCTATATCCAAAATCAAACAAAACTGCTACGGTAAGTAAGGATGATTTATTATTGCAAATGCAATGAAGGTTCTGAGCACAAGATGAATTTTAAAACTATTTTATATTGAGAAATGTCAATTTTATATGTGTTCTAGCCATGTGTGCCTCAACATGATCCAAAAGTTTTGAAACCATTTATTTTCAATTTAAAAAAAACAAACAAAAAAACAAAGACCACACTATACAGGTTTTTTCCATACCTAAACTGGGTCAAAAAATGGGGCCCTAAAGCCCAATGGTTCACAATTAAAAAATTACAATACCAAAATTAAAATATTCTGAAAAAAATATCATAATTGTCTCAATCATTTTGTTAATAGGCTGTAGTTCATTTTCCAATTATACATGTATTTTAGCACAGGGTCACAGTAAACATTGTTCAATTTTGATTTTATAAGACAATGTATTGTGTTACTAATTTCACTATGCTTATGGGACTGGCCCTATCAAAAAGGTTGAGAAAATAACCCGGCTATACTGACTCCTGGGTGGGCATGTGGGCTCTGTGCCTGACCACGTGCCATCGGTCTGGCAGATCCTGTTGCGTATGCCATTGATTCTGTAGCCAGGGTTACACTGGTAGGTCGCTACCTGGCCGAATGTCGTTTCAGAGGTCAATACAGCACCATTAAGAGGGCTCGGTAAACCTCTGCAATCTGAAGAGTTGATTATGTACTAGCTTATCAATGAACAAAATCAGAACAAGCTCGCAAGGTGAAAAATTGATCTCGAGCTAAAAAACAAATTTGATTTTTCTTATATGTTTAAACTATATAATTTTGGGCATGTCAACCAAATAATACTGTTATATGAGCATATCCTATTAAGGCTTTTTCAATTTTGAGGTAGGTGGCTATGATCAGTATATAAGAATTAATAGGATCATGATCCTATGTGGGAAATTAAAACACAATATAAAATGTAGCAAAAATATATACTAATTTATTTTAGCACAATTGTAACGAAAGCTGATAGAATCACTCTTGGGTCCTTTTCCTGGGTAGAAACCAGTACTGTGTCCTTTTGGAGAGGCCATGAGGAAGTACCCCTGGTGGGGATCGAACCCACAAGACCACTCTCACCATCATTCAATGTAGCATTAACAGTGGTTGTATACCACGTGATAAATTGCGTCATAAATACTTGGAGGGAATTATTTTGCTTAATAATAAGCAATTTAATTGATATGAAAATTATTACAAAGTCATGGTATACACACATGATTAACATACCAAAGTTATATTATTTTAAGATTCATTCTGAATTTTTGATGCTTTGAGTGTAATAATGTGTTGAAAGCAAAGAAATTACGCCATAGAAGTTTAAACTTCAATCATTTTCATTAAAATGTTTTGTTTACCTGTGATAACACAAGTAGGGACAGTCGCGCTCCATTTACCCGGAATAACACATGTCAGATTTGGTGCGCCAAACAGCTGATATCCGATGCTGCATTCAAACTTGGCCATCTCACCAAACGTGGTTCCACTTAATTCCATGTTTCCATTTTCCGGCCTGGTTATGTCAGGGCAAGCTAGAGGAGTGACAAGTAAATGTAAGTTTGCTCATACTTTAAACTACCATGTGTCTTTGTCATCTAAAGACATTTTTTTAAGTTTTGATACTTTAACCCTTTGCATGCTGGGTAAATTGTCGTCTGCTCAAAAATGTTGTCTGGTTTATTCTAAATTTCTTTCAATTTACTTAAAACTTTGGGCATTTATTGACTGAGTGGCAAACAGGTTGGAACCTGACCAGGCGCCGAGTTACTCGGCGTCTGGTCTGGTTCCAAGCTGTTTGCAAAGCCTTTAAAATCACCATCAGCAGCCTAAGGGTTAATATGGGATGGCATCTTAAATTTCTGAAATATTTGGAGGGCAAAAGAACGATAAAGATAGTTATAATTGTTATCCAATGATTAGTATTCTTCATTTAAAATCTTATGTACAACACCATTCTGAGACTAGATCTCATAAATGCCCCTTAAATTGTCAGATTTGTCTTGCATATAAAATAAATCAGATTTTGAAGTTTTTGAATTAAATCTGCTTGTACATGCAAAACCAGAATTTCTAAGTAGAATAATGAAGGGGAAAATATATTAATGCAAGATAGAGTTATCTCACTTGTATTTTCTGATATAATAATTTAAAGGTGCTTACATGCAAAATTTTAACCAACATGTGATGGCCAAGGGCTAGGCCAGGGTGAGTAGTATAGCTCTCCTTATATATCAAATAGTCGAGCTCATAACAAAAGGCATGATACGTACTATATATACTGCAAGAAGGCTGTCTACCACTCCATGTTCCATTTGCCGCGCAAACCCGAATCTCATCCCCATTGAAATAGTACCCCTCGTCACATGTGTATGTGGCCACACTACCATACGCTGTACCAGTGGATGTCACAAAACCTCGAGTTGGGTTCGGCAAGAAACCACAATCTGGAAGTAATACAGGACCATCACATCATTAGAATCAATAATAATTAGTTGAATTATAAGGGATTGTCAGAAAACAAAATAAGATTTTAAATTCAAATTAAAAAACCTAGACTAACAGTTCCAGTCTGACTATATAGTCATTTAAATTGAATCTCATTACACCCATGATTAACAATTCCAAATATCGAAGAAAAAGGGGTGAGGGTCAGATCTTGTGGTATAGTTGTCCGCCTCACACCCAAGAGATTGTGGGTTCGATCCCAAAAAAGGGTACTTTCTCATGGCCGGTCAAAATGGACACCAGTACTGGTTTCTACCCAGAAAACAGACTTGAGTGTGATTCTATAAGCTATCAGCTTTCATCACAATCGAGCCAAAAGAAATTAGTATAAACAAAACAAAAACAAGAGATGTTTGTCAAACATTATGCCCCCCCCCCCCCCCCCTTGAGCGCCATGTTGTCAGGATTATATGGACAATTGAATGAAATATGCATGGACCGAAATGACAGCTGATTTGTCACTGACATTGGATGCCGTTGAGGCAGTTTTAAGATATTGACCATTCAAAGTGTGCGGATAGAGTGTGTAACGACCATGACCTTTGACCTCAAAATCCATAGGAGTCATCAGCTGGTCACCAAAAATCTAAATGTCAAGTTTGAGGGCCATGGGTGCAGGTATTGACAAGTTACCACACAGACAATCTTTTTTCCTTCAAGGTCACTGTGACCTTGACCTTTGACCCGATGACCCCTAAAATCATAAGGGGTCATCTACAGGTCAGACGCAACTCCAAGTCAAGTTTGAGGGCCATGGGTGCAGGCATTGTCGAGTTATCACTCGAAACATTTTCCCATTCAAGTTCACTGTGAACATGACCTTTGACCCGATGACTCCTAAAATCAATAAGGGTCATCTACTGGTCAGGCCCAACTTCCATGATAAGTTTGATGATCATAGGTTCAGGCATTGTTGAAATATCACTGGGAGAAGATTTGTTAACTTTTTTGCGTTAAAGGTTACTGTGACTTTGACCTTGGCCCGATGACCCCCAAAGTCAAGAAGGGTCATCTACTGGTCATACCCAACCTCCAAGTCAAGTTTGAGGGCCATGGGTGCAGGCATTGTTGAGTTATCACTCGAACAACCTTTTATCATTCAAGGTCAATGTGACCTTGACCTTTGGCCCAATGACCCCTAAAATCAATAGGGGCCATTTACTGATCAGGCCCAACCTCCAAGTCAAGTTTGAGGGCCATGAGTGTAGGCATTGTCGAGCTATCAATCGGACAACCTTTTACCATTCAAGGTCAATGTGACCTTAACCTTTGGCCTGATGATCCCAAAAACAATAGGGGTCATCTACTGCTCAGGCCCAACCTCCACGTCAAGATTTAGGGCAATGGGTGCAGGCATTGTCAAGTTATCACACGGACAACCTTTTACCATTCAAGGTCAGTGTGACCTTGACCTTTGGTCCAATGACCCCTAAAATCAATAGGGGCTATCTACTGGTCAGGCCCAACCTCCAAGTCAAGTTTGAGGGTCATGGGTGTAGGCATTGTCGAGTTATCACACTGACAACCTTTTACCATTCAAGGTCACTGTGACCTTGACCTTCGGCCCAATGACCCGTAAAATCAATAGGGGTCATCTACTGGTCAGGCCCAACCTCCATGTCAAGTTTGAGGGCCATGGGTGCAAGCATTGTCGAGTTATCACTCGGACAACCTATTACCATTCAAGGTCACTATGACCTTGACCTTTGGCTCGATGACCCCTTAAACCATAGGGGTCATCTACTGGTCAGGCCCAATCTCCAAGTCAAGTATGAGGGCTATGGGTGCAGGCATTGTCGAGTTATCACTGGGACAACCTTTTACCATTCAAGGTCACTGTGACTGTGACCTTTGGCCCGATGACCCCCAAAAACAATAGGGGTCATCTACTGGTCAGGCCCAACTTCCATATCAAGTGTGATGACCATAGGTCTAGGCATTGTTGAGTTATCACTCAGACAAGCTTTACAATTCTTTTACCATTAAAGGTCACTGTGACCTTGACCTTTGACCCGATGAGCCCTAAAATCAATAGGGGTCATCTACTGGTCAGGCCCAACCTTCATGTCAAGTTTGATGACCATACATCCAGGAATTTTTGAGTTATCACTCGGACAAGCTTTGGTCTACCGACGGACCGACCGACCGACCTACCGACCGACATGTGCAAAGCAATATACCCCTCTTCTTCGAAGGGGGCATAATTAATGAAGGGTACCCCCTACATGTAAAGAATATTCTGAATTATGTATTTAGTCTTGTGTTTGCCTGTTTCTGAAATTATGCATATTTAGTAGGCAGCAAACCTCATCCCACTGCATTATCTAGAAAACAGCAGTACCCAGACTTTTTCAGGAAAAAATTTGGAAGAGGCCTATATAGCCTATTCATTTTAAGAAAATTTTACACATAAATGCTTCAAATTGGGAAAATTTAACAGTGTTTCATGTGAACACTACAAGTTCATTTTATTAAAATTTATGAAAG
This sequence comes from Mya arenaria, assembly GCF_026914265.1. NCBI lineage: Eukaryota > Metazoa > Mollusca > Bivalvia > Myida > Myidae > Mya > Mya arenaria. The sequence goes on from NC_069126.1 coordinate 7,681,631, forward strand.
GTTGACATACAATGAGAAACAAACAACTATTATAACATCAGTATAAACAAGGATTCCATGATATTTCTTTTTACTTCTGTTAATAATTTTTGGAAAACTAGTGCCTAGTATACATTGGGAAAAAATATACTCCTTTTCAATTGGGATGCAGCTGAAATTACAGCCTTTGCTGAAGAAGGTGAATATACCCTGGTACCATAATGCAAAAAAAGTACAAAATGACCAACCCTTTATAATGCAAGTGGGTGGGGTACTGCTCCATTGTCCATTCAGTTGACATGTAATATTGGATGAACCCGAGAGGTCATAACCGTCATTGCAGAGAAACAAAGCCTTATCACGATAGTAACCGTTGGTGGAGTTGCCCGGCATGACACGGACACCATTGACTGGCTGTCTGGGTAAACCACAATCTGCCGGAAAGTGAGAAAAACTAAATATGCAAGAAAATAAAATATACAATGGAAAAAGTAATTCTCATCTTTTGTATTAAGGGTTTTTACCCATTTTCTCACCATTTTTTTTGCCTGGTCCTATCTATGCTAGCGTCCTATATATAGTAAAATATGGTATGCATAAAACGATCGATCATTTTATGTCTAAGACAATGTGAAGTCATCCATTATTAACTTTTTTACATGATACAGAGAAGTTCTATTCCTCAAAACATATTTGACAAAACAGTAAAACTGCGATCGCTCGAGGACGCCGGGTACCGAGCCAAACCCTCGAGGGAACCGATGTTTCGAACGACCCGAATTTCAATTTTCCAGTCTGTTATGAAACATCTTTCAGTGTATTTTAAGTTTGAAGTCGTCAAACCGACTGTTTACTAATACACCGATTATGTGTTGCGTTGTGGAAATCACTCATATGTTCAAAGGCTGTCGTATACTTAATGAATACTAAATGTAAAAGAAATATCAATTAATGAATAAATAGAAATGTTTATTTTTACAAAATTGCCATATTGCAAAGTAAAGTGACAAGAAGGAATTCTTTTCAGAAATTCTGATATTGGATTGATATGGTAGTGTTTATTCATATTTTTATTACTCATTTACATTTCGCAGAATTAACTTCTCATAATTATCTTCTCAAATGCCCTTATCAACTAATAACGGTCATGGGTAAACAGTGATAAACGGGTTTCACACCTTATCAAATTGCCTCCCAACTGCCATTGCAATTTTTACAACTTGCGAATTTTTATTTAGGTTTCGATGCAGCGTAGGAATATTTGATATGAAAATAGATGGAAAAATGTTTGGGACCAAGCTCCGACCTCGAGGGACCGCTGGTTCTCGAATGACCGCTTGTTCGAACGACCGCAGTTCTACTGTATTCAGAATAAAGTTTGCATGCTGCAAATTGCATCAAGTAAGCTTGAAAATTAACACTTAACCCAACCCATATAAAATTACACATAACCTTGCACTCTTGTATAACTTCAATAACTTCCCTGTCCTAGGGGCAGGGCACTAGTTTTGACACAACCATTTGACCATCATTTAAAGTATCAGTTTTCCCATCATTTTGAAAAAAAATTAGGGTGGACGGGCGGGGTCAAAGGGTGATTCTCCAACGCACACTGCCCCTGTGGTGGCTGTGGGAGTTATTACTTCAACTAAAGAGGCAATATTTCTTTCAAGAACGATAAATACTTACTGCATTCTTCACCCCTGAAAACTTCGGGAAGATAAAACATATTGAAGACATCATAGTTAATGAACCTTTGCACGTCATCTGGCGAAAATGCTATAGAAACAGCCATTGATTCTGAACCACCAAATGCAAAAACAACAAGGTGAATATCAAGGTCTCTAAGAGACTGTGCGTCGTCAAGGGCATCTGTAATGTTAGCACTTGCGTCGATGAACAGGAAGCCGTATTTGTTTCCTGGGTTGTTGCTTAAACTGAACATGGTCTTCATTTGTTGTAATGCAGTTTTTACTGATGGAGCGTTGCTAGCGGGGGCGAATGGCAGAATGTTTACTCTGTTTATGAATTCAGTTCTGTTTGTAAACTGATTGAGATGTATGGTATCTGATGTCCTTATGTTGGTGTCAAAAACAAACATTCCAAAGTTAGTCAAGCCTTCCTCAATGGCTGACCGATACAATAAAACTTCCATAAAAGCTTTCATAATATTGAAGTCAGCTTCTGTTACAAATGGTGACATTGCAAATCCAACTACAGAACTCACATTTTCAAAACCACAATCTGAAATGAAAAAATATTTTCATTAAAACAGAATTTAAGTAATGTAAAGTGTTTAAAAGACAGCGAAACACTGAAAACTCATTTTCCTGACCTATATAATTAAGTAGCTTATTTTGTATAGCAAAAATTCTTCCGCTAACCTGATTTGGATATATTAAACTGAGTTTTTCATGATAATCAGACAGACATCTTCAATTAACAATAAAAAACTTCCAAAATTAATATTTTACATATTTCATGAACCTTGGAAACGCTGTGTAGCCGCTGGCCTAGGGTCAGATGTTTCTATCCGGAGCGGAAACACATGAAAGTATCAGTCAAGGTAATGGGAACTTCTGACAATCTACATGAATATGTACTTACTGTACTCAGGTTTCGTTGGTGCCAGTGTGGGGGGCGGAGTAGGGGTCTCAGTCACTGTAAATTAAGGTTATCTGTATTATTAGCATTTTCTTTAAAAAATGGAATAATCAATTTCTCAAAGCTACTAACATAAAAAGATCAAGACTACAGATAATAAAATATCAGTTACAAGTTTCTCCAATTATAAACAGGATAAAATATAGCTTTCACTGCTGTCTTCTAATATCTGGATTTCCATGGAAATTAGAGTCACTTGTTTCTCATGTCACTTACGGCATTTAAACACAATTTTAGTCATGGTGGCATCACAGCCGGGTCAAGCATTAATTAATGCAGCCAATGGGCATGGGCAGATCTTGATCAAGTCAAACAAACAAAACAAGTTGGTTGTTGAATACAGCTCCAGATCAATTGTTTATGTTCATATCAGTGTCTAAGTACCACACTCTAACCCTGCCCGGGGCGTCCCCCCCCCAAAAAAAAAAATGCCCCTAAGAAACATATCTTGTATAAAAAACCAACAATCTTTGTGCATGTTATCAAGGAGTTTTCTGAAATAATAATGCTTAAAATTTGAAATATTTAGAAATATAAAAACAACCTTCTGGTATGCAAGCATGCCCTGAAAAATCCCATTGCCCGTTTCTCTGGCAATTTATAACTGGAACTCCAGACAAATCAAAGCCGGCATCACAGGCAAAAGCTGCTTTATCAAGGAAGAAGGTGCCTGTGTAGGTGACTCGACCATTCACAGGCTGTGAGGGAACTCCGCAGTCTGTAATGATAGGTTATATTTGCAAATTTTACAACAAAGTTTTATTTCAAAAATACTAGTACTTTATATACTCCTGAGAGAAGCAAGAGCATCTCAATCAGTGGCCAACACTAATCTGTTGTTAAAAAGGGGCATTACTCAATATAGATTCATTCAAGAACTTATGTCCTTGTTATAGGTGTGTTTATTTTCTCCGGCAGCATAATACACAAAGTCTCATGTGAATATCATGAACAATTTTTGAGATTGGGAAAAGCTTCTTTTTTTTATCAGCATTAACAATACTGCTGATACCTAAACATGAGCTCTAGGGAAAAAAATGAGCTAAAATATAAAAAATATAGGATCGACAAACATATTTCTGATCAAAGCTCAATCAATTACTTATCTTATCGAAAATACTTTTGAGATTGTGAAAGCTACCATACTATTAAACTGATATGTATACTTGTATGCCAACTTCACGTTTCAACTTACCGCATTTTGAAACTTTGAACATGTATCTGGTTAAAACAGCTTTAGCGTCAGAGATATTTGGTAGAAATAAGGCATGTCCGAATCCACCATGGCTTACTTGCAAAGCATCCTCATACACATTCCCAGTGGCAAGAATGTCCAAGTGAATACCCACACTTTTCAATATTTGTGATTCTTCAAAAGCTGATGTCATATTTGCAGAGTCATCAATAATCAAAAAACTATAATCAGGTTTTGAACCCCTGTTTCCTGCAGTGGTGGAATTAAACATGGTTCTAACTTGCTGCAAGGCCTTTGCGACATTTGGTGCTCCAGCATTAGGAATTAACCGAATAAATGACAAAGCTCTTAAAAACTCAAGTCTGCTATCAAAGTCATTTAGATTTAAAACAGATGTTGAAATAATGTCTTCATTAAACACAAAAAGTCCAAGCTGAGCAGATCTCGTATCAATGTCTGATCTTCTAACGACTTCCATGACAGCTTCTTTCACACTGTTGAAATTAGCTTCATTGTACAGAGGTGATACAGCAATGGCAATAATCATATCAATATCCTGTAGTCCACAGTCTGCAAAATAAAAGCATTTTTCAAAACAAAATAACTTACATCAATGACATGATCATTAGATCAGCAACTAAGAAAGTTATTATGAATACAGAATAGCTTGATTTTCTTGAATTGAATAAAAGAGGAGGTTAAAATGTACCATATATGTGGGCCACTGGCTCTGCTGTAGGAGTCACTGAAAACAGAATGATAAACAATTGAACGACAAAATGAGAAACAAATAAACAACAGAATGAGACACAGTTGAACAACAGCTGAACGGCAGAATGAGAAACAGATAAACAACAGAATAAAACACAGTTGAACAACAGCTGAACAACAGAATGAGAAACAGATAAACAACAGAATGAGACACAGTTGAACAACAGCTGACCAACAGACTTAAAAACAGATAAACAATAGAATGAAAACAGTTGAACAACAGCCGAACAACAGATAAACAACAGAATGAGAAACAGATAAACAACAAAATGAGAAAAAGTTGAACAACAGAAAGAGACACTGTTGAGCAACAGCTGAACAACAGAATGAGACACAGTTGAACAAATGAATGAGAAACAGAATGAAAAACAGAATGAGACACAAAATGAGAAACAGAATGAGACACAGAATGAGACACAGTTGAGCAACAGCTGAACAACAGTTGAACAACAGAATAAGACACAGTTGAATAACATAATAAGAAACAGAATGAGAAACAAAATGAGACACAGATAAACAACAGAATGAGAAACAGTTGAACAATGGAATAAGAAACGGTTGAACAACAGCTGAACAACAGATGAGAAACAGTTGAACAACAGATGAGAAACAACAAAATAAGAAACAGAATGAGACACAGATATATTAAACAACAGAATGAGAAACAGTTGGAGAACAATTGAACAATAGTTGAACAACAGAAAGAGAAACAGTTGAACAACAGTTGGACAACAGAATGGAAAACAGTTGAACAACAGAATGAGAAAACAGTTGAACAACAATTGAGCAACAGATTGAAAAGAAGTTGAACAAAAGAAAGAGAAACAGTTGAACAACAGAATGAGTAATAGTTGAACAACAACTTGTAATACCCTATCATTTATACCTTTACTGAAACTTACAATAGCAAGGTACACAACTATGAATGTTGCTAATGCTAAATACATGAATAAAGACTGACATTTCCAGTTATATTTTAGGGACTGTTTCAATAAGACATCTGAGTCATAATCCTCATGCTACTTAAGAGTACGCAGAGAAACACCTGTAATGCTATTGGCAGAATCTTTTTAATAAAAGCTCTTTTATTTTTATTTATAGGCAGTTTATGCCAAAAATGGTGTTATTGCCTGGAACTTAATGATCTTCAGCCTAACAATCCTTATTGAAGCAGGGCCCTGTACTCTAAAACATATATCAACCTAAATATCATTTCTGGATCAGTTATCATTCACCGTGATTTCATGCAGTATGAGCATTCTGATGCAATCTTGGAGAATCCATAAAGCTCGTTACCATTGTGTCATTCATCATAAGGCCACACTCTCACTGATATACCATTTTTACAACTTTTTTATTTTTTGTCTTTAGGAAGGAGCAAATTTTTGCCAAAATATCTGTAAACCAAAGATAAAAGATTGCTGACAAAAGATCAGATTGCAGATTTTCATATTTCCGTTCGAAAATTAATGTTTTATGGCTTATAACGTTACTAACAGTTTAAGAACAAGAGCTGTCACAGTATGTGACGAATGCCCCCGAATGTGACATTGACCTACGAACAAGGTCAGTACATGAAAAGTTGATCTTGCCTTTACGTGTCAAATACATATGGCAAGTTATTTTAAATTGCCTCTGAACATAAAAAATACCACCCATACTTGACAACCTACACTGTTATGTCCTTATATTCAGAATTCCCTTGTGAATTAACACTTAGTGTATCTTTCACCTTAGAGGTAGGGACATGGGTCTTGCACACGACACGTCGTCTTCGTATGTGGAACACATGTAGCAAGTGATTTTAAAATCTGTCCATACAAGGGAAAGTAACAGCCCTGACACGACAACCTATACTCTATGTCCTTATATGCAGCACTCCATTGTGAATAAACACTATGTGTGACTTTGACCTTTGAGGTAGGGACACCGGTCTTGCACGCGACACGTCGTCTTGGTATGTGGAACACATGTAGCAAGTTATTTTAAAATCTGTCCATACAAGAGAAAGTTACAGCCCGGACACGACAACCTTTACTCTATGTCCTTATTATGCAGCTCTCCATTGTGAATAAACACTAAGTGTGACCTTGACCTTAAAGGTAGGGACACGGGTCTTGCACGCGACACGTCGTCTTGGTATGTGGAACACATGTGGCAAGTTATTTAAAAATCTGTCCATACAAGTGAAAGTTACAGCCCGGACACGACAACCTATACTCTATGTCCTTATATGCAGCACTCCATTGTGAATAAACACTAAGTGTGACCTTGACCTTTGAGGTAGGGACACGGGTCTTGCACGCGACACGTCGTCTTGGTATGTGGAACGCATTTGGCAAGTTATTTTAAAATCTGTCCATACAAGGGAAAGTTACAGAGCCGGACGGACGGACGGTGCGATTTTAATATGCCCACCTTCGGGGGCATAAAAATGCATAACACATCAATTTTTCAACTTAAAAATCTGCGTTCTTATTTTTTGTCAGCAGTCTTATATAACTGGTTTCCATGGATTTTCGCAAAAATTGGCTTGTTTCAGGACAAAAAAAAGTTGTCAAAATGTTCAATATGTGAGAGTGCAGCTTTAAGATAAAATTAAGGCAATATATGCTTGTTTAAATAACATGTAATCAACTTACATTGAAGTACACAAGTTGGGACACTATCGTTCCATGTACCAGTATGTCCACAGGTAATTACGCGAGGCCCCTCCAACTCATACCATCTATCACAGCCAAATGTTGCTGTGTCCATGTAAAATGTTCCTGTCACCACCTTGTTCCCATGGACTGGAGTTGTTGGCATGCCACAATCTGAAATTAATACAGTAGAGTTAGTGCCCCTGGTGCAAAAACAAAGAGGTTAGTGCCCTTAGTGCAAAAACAAAGAGGTTAGTGCCCTTGTGCAAAAACAAAGAAGTTAGTGCCCTTGTGCAAAAACAAACAGGTTGGTGCCCTTGTGCAAAAACAAAGAGGTTAGTGCCCTTGTGCAAAAACAAAGAGGTTAGTGCCCTTAGTGCAAAAACAAAGAGGTTAGTGCCCTTGTGCAAAAACAAAGAGGTTAGTGCCCTTGTGCAAAAACAAACAGGTTAGTGCCCTTGTGCAAAAACAAACAGGTTAGTGCCCTTGTGCAAAAACAAACAGGTTAGTGCCCTTGTGCAAAAACAAACAGGTTAGTGCCCTTGTGCAAAAACAAACAGGTTAGTGCCCTTGTGCAAAAACAAACAGGTTAGTGCCCTTGTGCAAAAACAAACAGGTTAGTGCCCTTAGTGCAAAAACAAAGAGGTTAGTGCCCTTGTGCAAAAACAAAGAGGTTAGTGCCCTTGTGCAAAAACAAACAGGTTAGTGCCCTTGTGCAAAAACAAACAGGTTAGTGCCCTTGTGCAAAAACAAACAGGTTAGTGCCCTTGTGCAAAAACAAACAGGTTAGTGCCCTTGTGCAAAACAAACAGGTTAGTGCCCTTGTGCAAAAACAAACAGGTTAGTTCCCTTGTGCAAAAACAAACAGGTTATAGTGCCCTTGTGCAAAAACAAAGAGGTTAGTGCCCTTGTGCAAAAACAAACAGGTTAGTGCCCTTGTGCAAAAACAAACAGGTTAGCGCCTTGTGTAAAAACAAAGAGGTTAGTGCCCTTGTGCAAAAACAAACAGGTTAGTGCCCTTGTGCAAAAACAAACAGGTTAGTGCCCTTGTGCAAAAACAAACAGGTTAGTGCCCTTGTGCAAAAACAAACAGGTTAGTGCCCTTGTGCAAAAACAAACAGGTTAGTGCCCTTGTGCAAAAAACAAACAAATAATGGAAATGTTTTGAAACTCAACTCTTTATATTTTTATAATGTGATTCAATTTTACCCATTTTTGGTTAAGTAATATTTGTTAACTAGAAAATCTTCTGACTAACATATTGAATGACAAAATAATGGATTTAAACAAGAGATGTTAGTGAAACATTTATGCCCCCTTGGGAGCCAAATTGTTAGTAGGATTTGGACACTTAAATAAAATATGGACAATCAGAAAACCTTTTTTCAGCTTACAGTCACACTGACCTTGACCTTTGACCCACTGACCTCAAAATCAATAGGGTTCATCTGCTGGTCATGACCAATAAGCCTACCTAGTATGAGGTCCCTGGGTCAAAGCGTTCTCAAGTTATTGATCGGAAACCGTTTTTCATGTTAAGGTCACACTGACCTTGACCTTTGACCCACTGACCTCAAAATCAATAGGGTTCATCTGCTGGTCATGACCAATACACCTACCAAGTATGAGGTTCCTGGGTCAAAGCGTTCTCAAGTTATTGATCGGAAACCGTTTTTCATGTAAAGGTCACACTGACCTTGACCTTTGACCCACTGACCTCAAAATCAATAGGGTTCATCTGCTGGTGATGACCAATACACATACCAAGTATGAGGTCCCTCGGTCAAAGCGTTCTCAAGTTATTGATCGGAAACCATTTGGTATTCCGACCGACCGACAGACAGACAGACCGACCGACCGACCGACCGACCGACCGACATGTGCAAAACAATATACCCCACTTTTTTCAAAAGGGGGCATAAAAAATAAATATAAAAATCAATTATATAATCATAGTACCAATTTGGATAAAAATATACATTACTGAAAAAAAGGTATTTGAAGTTGACAAATAAGGTTTTAAGTAAAATGATAAAAGTTCAATAAAAAAAATTTGTTTATGATGTTGGGTGCCCATCATCAACATTACACGATTATATTCCATCATCACGCCTGTGCTTCGTTACCAATTAAAGTAACACTCTTATTCAATATCAATACATACGCTTGTATAACAAACATAAATTTTGAGTGATAAATCAATACACTACTTACTAAATAATGCATTTATGCAAAATATTTAATAACTGATTACTATATTGTAACCATGTATTTAATAGCTGAATGCACAGAAATATTAAATGATTGGCGAGTGCTAAAAGATTTACTGTGCTAAACTATTGTCTCATAATGTAGAAATACCATGTTTTCTGCACCTTTCTTTCAAATTAAACTTTGCATCTTTCATAAAAACCACTGTTTTTGATATTTTTCCATCCTTTTTGGTATATCAAAACAATTGTAATAATTGTGGTAAGTCTAAATATTTTATCTTTAATCTTTTAATAAGTAGAATTATTTATTACAGCAGCAAACTTACCACATTTGGAATTCTTGAACATAGATGGAATTACAATGCTTTCTAGGGCATCAAAACTTGGCACACTCCATACATGGCTTGTATCGTTGAATGGAATATAGGAAGCCAGAGCGGCATCATCAAATCCAACCGCCAGAACATCTAGATGAATGTCCGAGCCATTGAACAGATTTTCAACGAAGGCATTACTGGGCATATTCACTTGAGGGTTCACGCCAAGGAAAGCATATTTTGTCACATTTACCCGGGTTGAAGCTTCGTCCAGCATCCTCTTAAGCTGCACCAAAGCTTGCTCTGCCGATGTATCTTCTGACGTCCCGATAAATGGGATAATGTCAAGAGCACGCATAAATTCTCGTTTACTGTTGAAATCATTCAAGTTTATCGTCATGGAGGTTTGTACTTGGTTCGTATAAATAAACATTCCAGCCCGAGTCCTAACTGTTAGGTCTGTGTTATTAAGTAAAGTTTTAGCAAATGTCTTCATTATATTAAACTGTTCAGCTGATAAATTCCTTGTTATTGGTATAGCCATTACAAAATCATGGTTATGAAATCCACATTCTGAAAGAAAAGAGAAAATCTATAACCATGTATATTTTGTTTTCATCAACTTTTTATATCAACAAAATTTCTTAAAGGCGCACAATATAGGTTGATAAAAAAAGAAATAATGCATTATCGTGTTAATAACTCATTTGACTTTAAAGTTCAAAACAAAAAAGCTTTTGATTTACATAGAGATCAAAAATATTAGCAATATTTTGGCGCCTTTTTTCATTAGGGAATTTGTGACTACGTAGCTAATAATTTAAAAAATATAAAGGTTAATTTGTTTTTAACTTTACATAAATCATATGTTTTTTGTTTTGATCATGGGACTAAATTCCATTTAGTGCCCTAACAGCTTCTTGGTCATTACCACACTTGCCCTATTGCGTTCTTACAGAATAAATGGGGAAAAAAAATGAAATAAATGCTTTTATTTACATTTTAAATCATTTTCATTATGACTAAAAATTAGCAGTATCTTTTGCAATTAAGTATTCATTCTTACAGAAATGTAACCAACACCATATGCTTATTTAAAAGAATAGCTGATTTTTGTAACATTGGGTATCATTGGTTAAATGAGGGTGCACTACACCACTCTGAGCGCTACTCCAATCAAAGCACAATATTGGAATACCCAGTAAACAATGACATAATAACTCTTTTCGTTTTATACATTAGGATCCAGACAAAGGACTAGGCAATGTCAATATATATGTTACAGTTAAATACTCACCAAAATCATGTTCCACTGGAAGTCGAATAACTGTGGGATCAGATATGTTTGGACCAGCTGTTAAAAAGAAATGGAGTAAAACTTGAAAATGTTAATTTCTCCTATTTTTTATTCATTCATGTGAAATTGCAAGGAAATAAACTAGTCCGTATATAAAGTTAAAGCTTTTGGACATTGACGATACATATCAATTAGCAGTACCTTTAGTCCAATAAGACAGCTATGGGAATACATTATGAAAGTGAAACATCATGCTCGTTAAGATATTCTTGCAGAGATCAAACATACTTACATATAAGTTCACAGACGGGCGGTTCAGCGCTCCAATTTCCATACAGCTGGCATGACAATGCCTCACGTCCCACAAGCCGGTAACCTTCCAGACACGTGAACCTTGCTTCATCCCCATAGAACGTCCCCGTTATAGCACCATGTCCATTATCAGGGCGGGAAAGACCACCACAATCTGACAGAAAAGAACACAAGCTATTTATAGCTTTAGTTCTGTCATAATTTAAAGGGACTAGACACAAAGTTACAAACTAAACAAGTCCAAAAATCAGCAACTACATTATTTCCACAAAACAAGTCTAGAGGTGTCCGAATGTGCTTGTATGAGGCTGATATAACACCATTTAACATGATTAAAATTTTGTTTGTGTCTCACCTGAGTGTACCTGTTTAAAAATACTGTGTAATGGTTTTCCAGTTTATAGTATGCAACAATTCCGTTTTTTTACAAAGATGTCTATTTTAAGCAAGTTTTTGACAATTTTCTTAATTTTCTTTCAAATTGTATCATCTGGTGTCTAGTCCCTTTAATTTTATTCAAGCTCTTTTTCTTATATTTCATTAATTCTTGCCGTCATAACAAAGTAGCATTGAGCTATCGATATAAAAACTTACCTTAGATTATAACCTACGTTTTCCAGCTAATTAAATGAACTTTTATAAGAACCATACTTAATCCTTAAGAATTTTCTGTTTTCCAACTTAAAAGACATGATGTCATTATTTAGTCAGCTGAAAACATCTTATAATCTAAGACAGAATATATTAGAATACAACCTACTATTTCAGCCAATGAAATTGCAGATCATAAAGTATGAGACTTTATCATTAAGAACTTCAACTTTAGTGAGTGTTCAAAGGTCTGCCTACTGGAAATCATCAGATGCACACTCCCAGCTTCTGATTTGTGTTTTCCATGAGGCAGCCATAGAGGTTTTATTCTAAGTTATCTATGCTCACCTGCCCATTCTTTATCATTAAGATTTTTATTCATTTAACTATAACTTTGATAAAATCTTGCTGACTAAGACAGACTAGCTCACTTTGTTTGCTCCATCCTTCTTAATCATTAAGATTTTACTTAATATGTTCTAACTGTTATATATAAGCGAGGTTGTGAAAGTATAACTTTGATATGATACTTAATAATACCAAATCATTAACTCAATCACGTAACATCATTTAAAAGTATTGCCTCAATAACAATTTCTTACCGCAGATTGGTTTCTTGAAGAGCTTGTTGGCAAACTCTTTAATATCCGCATAGGAAGGAATTTTATGAGCAAAACCTGACAAACAGGTTGTGTTCTCTCCGACACAGAGTGTATCCAAATGAATACTTTGACTGGTCCGCAGAATAATATTGGCTATGACCTCTGTGTTTCGGTTTATGTCCGTTGCGTTGTCTGTCAGAACATAGGCATATCGACTCGCATTAGTTCTACCAATTCTGTTAAAGACTCGTCCCACATCCATAAATACTAAGCCTAAATTAGGATTAACTTCAGATGGTGTGAAATTAAGGCCATCGATTGCTTGGATGAAATCATGTCTGTTTGAAAATTGATTTGAATCAAATATGTCTGATGCATTTGTTTCGTGGTTGAGGACTAACAGGTCAATCTGTGTTGAGCCACTTTCAATATCAGAACGATAAACCATGGTCTTTGCAAGTTCTTTCAGATCATCAAAATATTGCCTCGTTACCAATGGTGATATTGGCAAAGCTATAACGATATCCTGGTAATGGAATCCACAATCTGAAAAACGGGCAAAGCAATTAGTTATAGACAACTTAAGAAATATGTATGGGCCCTAAAAATTTAAACAAGAGCATAGCACCATATTGTATATTGTATACAGCAATACTAAATATTGACTAGTTTCATTTAAAAACATGTATTTTCATGTGATAGAATTTTCAAATGAATGTTATGTTCAATGAATCATGCCGTTGAAAAAGGTGCAAAAAATGATTATTATTAAAACAAGACATTTTGGGCTTCATACACATAAGTATAATGTCACTTATGTAACACGTGTACTAAAACTCATGCAAATACCTTGGTTATTAATTTAAGACCAAGTCAAAGCTTTTGCATGACATTTCAAACTATCAAGAGGCATACCTTGACAATTAATACACTAAGAGTTATTGACCATGTTTCACATGTGCATATTGTCACTTAAGTATCATATGTAAAAGTTTCTGCACTATGATGACAATGACAACACCGAGGCTGGCAATTTTAAGCTGCACTCTCACAGATGATCAATTTGACAACTTATTTATTTTTTATCTCAGAATCAGCTGATTTTTGCATCAATGCTTCCAATTTCATCTTATAACATAACTCACAATAGAACAGATCTCAATTGTTTGGAAAACTACCAAAAAATATTTGAAAAACAGAAGCATTAAAAATGCTATGAAGCGAAAATTCATGCTGATTTAGCATGACTTATTCAATTGTAATAATTATATTTTGCAATGAAAAATAAATTTTACTACATTACATACCCAAATTAGGAACACATGTGACCTCCACGCCGCTCCATTGTCCCCCATCTAGGCAAAGTTTTAACGACGGTGTTGTGGGAGGGAGTTCATACCCAAAATTGCACGAGTAATTGGCTATGGACTGGTAAGTTGTCGTGGTAAATTCAACACTACCAAACCGAGGTGGTGTTGGACTAAAACAGTCTGTAAGTAAAACAATCTAGATGAGTTTTCGAGAAGCAGAAGATTTCATGATGCAAGTTAAAAATATGAGTTCTGTTTCCAATGCAAATATAAACCACTTAATGGTTTACTCATGTTTTGTTTAAGGAATTTAACCCAGGATAAAACACATGTTTTTTTTGTGGGGCAGCTAAATTTAGTTGTTCAGAAAGAACCTGTACATCCTGCAATTTATTTAATAAACATGTTTTCAGCTAATTTTGGTTATGATTTCAATTAAATGCAAAAAAATGCAAATTTCCCAGTGATTGCATTTCCTGAAGTTATTAATTGCTGATCCTTATTCAGTAACATTATTACAACATGGAATCATCAAGACGCTGCAGCTAGGAATGGCCATGGTCCGTCAAAAACCCCGCTGTTAGATGCATAAGTGCCTTGATTATATTTGCAGCACACTTTGTAAGGCCTCAATGATATAATTTTTATATTTGTAGATTAACCTCTTTGAAAGACATTGGCAATCAACTGTGACTATTGATAAAATAAAACAAACACATATGGGCTGGTATTTAATATTGGTCTTAATTCGATCGAAGAATGATATAGCTAATCAGATTACTTGTTATAAATAACTGACCAATATAGTAAATGAAGCCAATGATGTATGACCATAAGATTGATTTAGGTCACATGGCAAGTCACAGCTTATCAATGTCCTAATTTCCAGTATACAGATACTTGCCATATAGTTTACAGGTAGGGGCAACTCCTTCCCAGGATCCATTTCCAAGGCAACTTCTAGCATTATCCCCATCCACATAATAGCCCACATCACATGTATAGGCCGCCATGTTGCCAAGTCCAGTTCCTGAGCTAGTATCTACATCGCCACTGGCAGGAGGTGACGGTGTACCACAATCTGTCAGTAGACAGTAGTCATGGTGTTGACTAATAGATATTGTTTACAGCAAGACTTTGTGTTGACTAATATTGTATACAGCAAGACTTTGTGTTGACTAATATTGTATACAGCAAGACTTTGTGTTGACTAATATTGTATACAGCAAGACTTGGTGTTGACTGATATTGTATACAGCAAGACTTGGTATTGACTAATATTGTATACAGCAAGACTTTGTGTTGACTAATATTGTATACAGCAAGACTTGGTGTTGACTGATATTGTATACAGCAAGACTTGGTGTTGACTAATATTGTATACAGCAAGACTTGGTGTTGACTGATATTGTATACAGCAAGACTTTGTGTTGACTAATATTGTATACAGCAAGACTTTGTGTTGACTAATATTGTATACAGCAAGACTTTGTGTTGACTAATATTGTATACAGCAAGACTTTGTGTTGACTAATATTGTATACAGCAAGACTTGGTGTTCACTAATATTGTATACAGCAAGACTTGGTGTTCACTAATATTGTATACAGCAAGACTTTGTGTTGACTAATATTGTATACAGCAAGACTTGGTGTTGACTAATATTGTATACAGCAAGACTTGGTGTTGACTAATATTGTATACAGCAAGACTTTGTGTTGACTAATATTGTATACAGCAAGACTTTGTGTTGACTAATATTGTATACAGCAAGACTTTGTGTTGACTAATATTGTATACAGCAAGACTTGGTGTTGACTAATATTGTATACAGCAAGACTTGGTGTTGACTGATATTGTATACAGCAAGACTTTGTGTTGACTAATATTGTATACAGCAAGACTTTGTGTTGACTAATATTGTATACAGCAAGACTTGGTGTTGACTAATATTGTATACAGCAAGACTTGGTGTTGACTAATATTGTATACAGCAAGACTTGGTGTTGACTAATATTGTATACAGCAAGACTTTGTGTTGACTAATATTGTATACAGCAAGACTTTGTGTTGACTAATATTGTATACAGCAAGACTTGGTGTTGACTAATATTGTATACAGCAAGACTTGGTGTTGACTGATATTGTATACAGCAAGACTTTGTGTTGACTAATATTGTATACAGCAAGACTTGGTGTTGACTGATATTGTATACAGCAAGACTTTGTGTTGACTAATATTGTATACAGCAAGACTTGGTGTTCACTAATATTGTATACAGCAAGACTTGGTGTTCACTAATATTGTATACAGCAAGACTTTGTGTTGACTAATATTGTATACAGCAAGACTTGGTGTTGACTAATATTGTATACAGCAAGACTTGGTGTTCACTAATATTGTATACAGCAAGACTTGGTGTTGACTAATATTGTATACAGCAAGACTTGGTGTTGACTGATATTGTATACAGCAAGACTTGGTGTTGAAAAGTAACGTTTTCCTTTTGCACTACATTTTGGGAACCTTTTGAAGAATGTGAAATTTCGCCTACACGGAATAAAACAAAAAAGTCCACTTAAAATATGGCTTGCATAAGCACTCTGGTATATCGGTCTGCGACCGTTTGTTTGAGAGCTCTCAATAGAGGCAACCCATCTCCTCCACCTCCTTTTCTCTTGGAAAAAGGAATTTGACTGTCTAGGGTGCCGCACATTTTACTTTGTATCACTTGATTCATTATTACTTGTGTTTCATCAAAATGTATTATTTCCCTGTTTATACATGTACCGTACTGTCATAATATTACATTATTTACAACTTTGTATTTCTCTGTCTATCATAACTGGGGCGGTTTACCCACCCAGATATTGTATTACGGGAAACATAACGTAACACTTGTCAACCTATTCTTGTTGACTTTGGTTTTATTTTATGGCATTTTGAATAAATGCCCATTATCAATCAACGCAGTGTTTCTTGTTTCTTTTCCTACATACATTACTAGTTCAACCGGCTTGTGGTCACCTTTACAACCTTTTTAAGTGTACAATATATAAATATTTTCATGTGGTTGTGTTTTCATATGTTTCGTCTCCTTATCAGGGTTGGATCATTTTTATAATAGTTATTGCACACACGCAACAATTTTATAGATAATGAAAGTGTTATCATTAAGATTTTTACATTCATTTTATTTTTACTGAATTGTAAAGGACACAGAGATTTATTGCTGTTTTTTAAGACTTATATCAGTTACAAGCTGCTGCTGCTACTACTGCTACTGCTACCACTATTAATGCTACTTCTACTAGTACTGCTACTGCTACTACTACCACTACTACTGCTACTGCTACTACTACTTCTACTGCTACTGCTACTGCTACCACTACTAATGATACTACTACTGCTACTGTTACCACTACCACTACTATTGCTACTACTACTACTACTGCTACCACTACCACTACTACTACTACTACTACTGCTACTGCTACTGCTACCACTACTAATGCTACTACTACCACTACTAATGCTACTACTACTGCTTCTGTTACCACTTCCACTACTAATGCTACTACTGCTACTGCTACTGCTACTAATAATAATAATTATTATTTCCGAGGTAGCAACCAGTGCTGATATTAGCTTTGAAAGGCCATGAGGAAGTGCCCATTGTAGGGCTAGTGCCCTTGACTTCTATTTTGAGAGCAGAGATCAAAATAAGCCCAAGCTTGCAAGCCTTTTACAACTATAATGCTTTCAGGGCTTGCTCTGATTCCAGATATTATAAACCATGGCATGTTAAACATTTTGATGCTAAGAACTAGTTTATGAACTCTGGCTTATCCATTCAAACAATAGAAATTTATTATAATTTAAAATATCTCACCAATAAAAACACACTCTGGTGAGGCCAAGCTACCAACCCAGGTCCCATTAGGCCCACAGATCATTGTATATGAGGTTGATGCCAAACTCGGGAAAGCATATCCCCTGTCACAGTCGAACATAGCCAAGTTTCCAAATTCCGTGCTGTTTACATAACGTACGACAATGTTTGCCGGCGTAAAGGCAGGAGTTCCACAATCTGTGAATAGATAAATTCAGTCAAATTCTTCATTTCATTATGTAGTTTCATTTGGGTTTTCCCCGAAATCCCAAGAAGCGTTTTCCCAGAAATCCCAAGAAGACTCCTTTTAAAACATGTAGTTTTCCCAATATTTGTTGAAAATCTAAATCCCCTAACTAAATAACTTTTACACATGATTTTCCCTTAAAATAGAGAGCAAGGGATCTTTCCCTCCAAGTCTTAGAAAAACTGCATTATAATAAACTTGCCCCACAAGGGCACGCCAAAGCTTGTCTCATTATTTTATAGTCAACCAAGGGACATAATTTAACAATTATTAAAACCGGAGTCATGGACATTCTTACAAATTTGCAAATTTTCTCTTGAAACATGTGAACCAAGTATTTTTTAAACATCCGGAAATGATTTCATTTTTGGCAAAAGTTAAAAAATTTGCACAATAACATTGACGACAATGCCATCAAGGCCGCGTATGACAATACCACTTCTTTCTTCAAATAATAGACAAGATAAAGGTATAACAAAGCTTAGATAACAGTTTACTCAGAATGCTGCAGACAGGTTTGTTTCCACTCCATGAACCCCCGTGCTGGCACGTTCTCATCGCATCCCCTGACGTCATGTTATACCCAACATTACATGTATGTCGGGCATTGGAATCAAACTCTGTGCTGGAGTACCATATCCGCCCATTCTCCAAGGAGGACAGATCTTCACAGTCTGTGAAAATACAGATTGAATAGAAAGAAATACATATTAATTCATTCTAAGTTGTAGAGGCAAATTGTGTTCCAAAATACAAACATACACTGCAGATTGTATGTGTAATACTTTTCCTCCATATTATAGTATTCAATAACCACCATAGATTTGACTTAATTTTCAAATTTGAATCCAAGTGCTTTGATTGGACTGTAAAAATAACTGGCCAATGAACTGAATGGAATCACTGAGGCATGTCTAAGGGCAAAGATAAGAACACTATTGAATACTGCCCTGAGGGCCCAAATTCAAATTATCCAAGGAAATTTTTTTATCATTTACTCCAAATGATACAAGTTGGTGGCCCTCGGTCCCAGTTTCCATCTGCAGCACATGTGATCACATGAGGGCCGACAAGTTTGAACCCGTTGTTACATGTGTAGGCCGCCTGAGCTCCAAACAGTGTACCCCCACTGATGTCAACGGCACCGAAGTTTGGGTTATCCAGTCCTCCACAGTCTACAATAAAGAAATATCAATAGGGGTGCCTACAGAATGAAATAACTTGTACAACCAAAATACATAGAAAAACATACTACAGTCTTGCATTCATGCCTTGACCGCCCAAAAGCAAAGTGGTAGATCATGTGTGTGGAAGATCGTGCATTCAAACCCCAAACACATCAAAGTAAAAAGGAGTTGAAATAAGATATTAGTAGCTCCCTTGCTTAGCACTTGGCATTAAAAGGGTAGTCCTAGGAAAATGATGTACTGAGACAGTACTGGTTCAACCAAGGAAAAATGTATTCTGTGAATTGGTGCTTGCCAATCATGCATGTTAAAGGACCAAGAGGTCTCTCCAGAAAAGCCAAGAATATCGCACCTGGATATCTTATCCCTCACTTTGATTCTTCACTTTGGATACATTTCAATATTCTGTTACTTTCAATCTAAAATATTATCTCAGAATCGAATTATACGTACAACTTGTATATTCTTTAAGTATGTTTATCAAACTATTTTCAGTTAATTTAATTAAGAAATCGTTTCAAGGAGCTAAACTCTAAAACTAAACTGACCCCATATATATATATACAGCAAAGTATTTAGTGCACTTTACACAGCAAATTTAAATGATCTAAATTTGAGTTAACATTTATTTTGTTATCCTTCGAATCGCAAGGACCAATAAAAACTCACTATGAATGGTACAAGTGGGAACTGTTCCATTCCAACTTCCCGTGGATCCGCATGTAAGCTCTTCATCTCCACTGCTTCTATAGTAACCACGGTTACAAGTGTAGGATACCTTCTCCTGATAGGTAGTCAAAGTGTAGTTTGCAATACCATTTGCAACTGAATCTGGTGCATTGCAATCTGAAGTATGATTTTCAGTATAAATGACTTAACCTGAGATATTTATATGGAAAAATGGCTTAAATCTCAATATTATGTTCATTCATAAACATCTTTCAAAGAGACCAGGATGACATAATTTTAACTTCAGACACCAGCCCATCATACCAATTGATTTTTACCATGTATCTCAGGTAAGTCACTTCATCAATTGATATACAATTATTTGGGCAAGTGATATTTAAATTATAGTTTTATCAAGAATCAATTACCTACCATGAATCTGGCAAGTGTCAAGATCAAAATTTAATATTATATACCATGTATCTGGCAGGAGAAGATCAAATATTACATGCTATGAATCAGGCAAGTGAGGATTAAACATATTTATTCCTTGTATCTGGCAAATTTTGTATACCAATATCTGGCCAATATTACATACCGACATGTGAAGATTGAATATTATATACCATGTATCTGGCAAAGAATAGCAGAACCATCCCAGCTCCCTCCATCCTGGCAAGTGCGAGACACACTCCCACCCGTTTGGAAGAAGCCATCATCACAGGTATATGTGACAACACTCAAGTATGTTGTGGTCCCAGAGGTCAATGTGAAACTGCTGTTGGAATTTGAGGTGGGAGTTTGACAATCTATAATAATTAATGAAGGAAATATAGTATGATGTACCATTTTCAATAATAATATCTACATGCTTTTATTCTAATTTAATGTAAAAAAAGGATGGCTAATTGTACAAACTGAACATGTCTCTAACATAATCAATAAAAAACAAGAGCTGTCACAGTATGTGACAAATGCCCCCGATTGTGACATTGACCTATGAACAAGGTCAGTACATGAAAAATTGATCTTGCCTTTACATGTCATATACATATATGGCAAGTTATTTTAAATTACCTCTAAACATAAACTAGAAGTGCCGCAATGCGACGAAACCAGGTTTTTGTTATGGGCAATCAGAAATTATAGCCAATTAATTATTGCCAAATTTTGACAAAATCACATAGATTTATCTGAGAAAAATGAGAGTGATACCAATAAGCTAATATATTGGAAATGTCATTTGCTAATTAATAAAAATTCTAAATTCTACATGCTACACTTGAAAGCATATGTAGTTTAGTTTCCAGCACCCGCCTATTGGAGGCAGAGTCTTATTTCCAGCATTGATGATACACAGATCCTGCAGAGATTGTTGAATAAAATGTTTTCTTGAATGTTAGAATGAAATTAAGAAAAGATCTTACAATCAAATTTCTAATCAATACTGCATCACCAATGCTGCAAGAGTGCCGCTTCTGCTAAAGCATAAGCTGGATTAAGGCATAAACTTGTTACCCAATAAAGTAAGAAAGTTTTGTTTTTCTATAAATCAACAGAAAAATTAACTTACCTTGTAAAATATTCTCAAAAAATCAGTTGTCAGTTTTTAACTGACACTCAACAAATCAAGTACCTTGACCTTCTTCCCCACCCTCAAAAGCAAGTTCAATCTGCAGCTTCATATAAGCTATATTCACACTTAGATTCATCACAATCCATCAATTCTAACTAAGTTGTTGGGCAGAAAAACATTTTTCTATTTTTAGGAACAGTGACCTTGACCCTACCTCCCAAGCTAGCTCTTCACATAAGCTACCTTCGCTCTAAGTTTCATCAATATCTATCAACCTAACTAAAGTTATTGGGCAGAAACCATTTTTCTATTTTTAGTAACAGTGACCTTGACCTTAGCTCCACCCCCTTCAAAAGCAATTCCAAGCTAGCTCTGTACATGAGCTACCTACACACCAAGTTTTATCAATATCAATTAATGCTAACTAAAGTTATTGGGCGGACACCATTTTTCTATTTTTAGTGACAGTGACCTTAACCTTAGCCCCACCCCCCTCAAAAGCAATCCCAAGCTAGCTCTTTACATAAGCTACCCACACACCAAGTTTAATCAATATCTATCAATGCTATCAAAAGTTATTTGGCAAAAAACATTTTTCTATTTCAAGTAACAGTGACATTGACCGTAGCCCCTCCCCACTCAAAAGCAATCCCAAGCTAGCTCTTCACATGCTACCTACACACCAAGTTTCATCCATACCTGTCAATCCTAACTAAATGTATTGGGAGGAAACCATTTTTCTATTTTTAGTAATAGTGACCTTGACCTTAGCCCCTCCCCACTCAAAAGCTATCCCAAGCTAGCTCTAAACATTAGCAACTTACACACCAAGTTTCATCAATATCGGTCAATGCTAACTAAAGTTATTGGGCAGAAACCATTTTTCTATTTTTAGAAACAGTGACCTTGACCTTAGCCCCACCCCCCTCAAAAGCGTTCCCAAGCTAGCTCTTCACATAAGCAACTTACACACCAAGTTTCATCAATATCAGTCAATGCTAACTAAAGTTATTGGGCAGAAATCATTTTTCTATTTTTAATAACAGGCGACCTTGACCTTAGCTCCACCCCCTCAAACCAATCCCAAGCTAGCTCTTCACATAAGCTACCTACATACCAAGTTTCATCAATATCTGTCAATGCTAACTAAAGTTATTGGGCAGAAACCATTTTTCTATTTTAAGTAACAGTGACCTTGACCATTTTTCTATTTGAAGTAATAGTGACCTTGACCTTAGCCCCTTTCCACTCAAAAGCAATAACAAGCTAGCTCTTCACATAAGCAACTTACACACCAAGTTTCATCAATATCTGTCAATGCTATCTAAAGTTATTGGGCAGAAACCATTTTTCTATTTTAAGTAACAGTGACCTTGACCATTTTTCTATTTTAAGTAATAGTGACCTTGACCTTAGCCCCTCCCCACTCAAAAGCAATCCCAAGCTAGCTCTTCACATTAGCAACTTATACACCATCTTTTGTCAATATCTATCAATCTTAACTAAAGTTATTGGGCAGAAACCATTTTTCTATTTTTAGTAACAGGTGACCTTGACCTTAGCCCCACCCCCCTCAAAAGTAATAACAAGCTAGCTCGTCACATAAGCTACCTACACACTAAGTGTCATCAATATCTGTCAATGCTAACTAAAGTTATTGGACAGAAACCATTTTTCTATTAAAAGTAACAGTGACCTTGACCATTTTTCTATTTTAAGTAATAGTGACCTTGACCTTAGCCCCTCCCTACTCAAAAGCAATCCCAAGCTAGCTCTTCACATAAGCAACTTACACACCATGTTACGTCAATATCTATCAATCCTAACTAAAGTTATTGGGCAGAAATCATTTTTCTATTTTTAGTAAAAGTGACCTTGACCTTAGCCCCTCCCCCCCTCAAAAGCAATCCCAAGCTAGCGCTTCCCATAAGCTACCTACACACCAAGTTTCATCAATATCTGTCAATGCTAACTAAAGTTATTGGGCAGAAACCATTTTTCTATTTTAAGTAACAGTGACCTTGACCATTTTTCTAATTTAAGTAATAGTGACCTTGACCTTAGCCCCTCCCCACTCAAAAGCAATCCCAAGCTAGCTCTTCACATAAGCAACTTACACACCAAGTTTGGTCAATATATATCAATGCTAACTAAAGTTATTGGGCAGAAACTGCCCGCCCGCCCGCCCGCCCAACAACAACCTCATTTCATTCTAATAACCTGGTTTACGTTGAAAACCTCGTTAAAAAATACCATCCATAGTTGACAACCGACACTGTTATGTCCTTATAAGCAGCATTCCATTGTGAATAAACACTAAGTGTGACCTTGAACTTAGAGGTAGGGACAAGGGTCTTGCACGTGACATGTCATCTTGGTATGTTGAACACATGTGGCAAGTCATTTTAAAATCTGTCCATACAAGAGAAAGTTACAGCCTGGACACAACAACCTATACTCTATGTCCTTATATATGCAGCATTCCATTGTGAATAAACACCCAAGTGTGACCTTGACCTTAGAGATAGGGACACAGGTCTTGCACGTGACACGTCGTCTTGGTATGTGGAAGACATGTTATTTTAAAATCTGTCCATACAAGGGAAAGTTACAGCCCGGACACGAGTTATTGAGCTGGACATACGGACGGATGGACGGACATTCCCACATATCGACCTTTGTTAGGTACTTTACCATTATAAAAATATACTAACCCTAACTTACCCTACCCAACAAGGGCTACCCAACAAATTTGATCTTCTATAAGTAATGAAGGAATTAGTACCCAATATATACCCATTCGTGTGTGCGGACGGACGGACGGACAGACGGTGTGATTTTAATATGCCCACCTTCGGGGGCATAAAAATCATCACACATTTTCTAATGTTCACTATGGGGTATAACTTAAGATAGTATTTAAGCCAGATAATGATGGGACCTAGTCATTGTTAGCATGTGTACCAATTTATGTAAATAAATACGTTTTTTAAATTGTTCATATTATTGCGACTTTTAAGCTTTTGCTTAACGGAAAATTCACAAGAATGCCACTGATACCAAGGCTACCATACAATCCCCTGTTTAGATTTCTTTGTAAAATTCTGTTAACAAAATCAAGTAAGTCCCCTTTAACTCGCCATAACCAACATAATAGTTGTCAAATCTACCGTTATTATAGTCTGTTTGTAAAAAAAAATATATTCATAATTTTAACAGTGTGTTTCAATATGTAGTTTAAAAGCTTTAAACAGAAGATAACTTTAACACCATTCCCCGATGATGACAATAACGTTCTTACATAAGCCTAATAAAAAAAAAAAAAAGCCTACCTACTCTACCTGCTAAAAAGAATGTAGCTTTTACCAAATCATTTTTTTGGGGCTATGCCCAGTGAAGAAAATAAAAAAAAAACATGAAATGCAGCAATGCGACAAAACCAGGTTCTCAGCCCTCATTTATTGTGAGATTCGACATTTTCAACTTTTGTTTTTCTTACTTTAGTAACACTAGCCTTGACGTTCACCTTAAGGGCCCGAAATGTGATCCCATCGAAGACCTCCATAAACTTTTCCTACATAACAATTTTGGCCAAGATATGTCGACCCTACATGTAACTAAAGATTTTCAGTTTCAACAGTCTTTCCATTTTTACTAACAGTGACTTTGATCTTGACCCCAGCAGCCTCAAATGCAATCCCATGAAAGGTCTCCATAAGCTCTTCTTTAATACCTACTTAAGTCAAGATATGACAACCCTGACAAGAGTTACTTGGTTTCAACTGTATTTTTCTAGTCTAAGTAACAGTGACCTTGACCCCAGCAGCCTTAAATGCAATCCCATGAAAGGTTTCAATAAACTCCTCCTAAATAAAAAGTTTGGTTAAGATATGTCAACCCTAACAAAAGTTATTCAGTAATAACCTTTTTCATTTTTGAGTAGCAGTGCCTTTGACCTTAACCCTAGGGGCCCCAAATGCAATCCCATGAAAAATATCCATAATCTCTTCCTATGTGTGAAGTTTGGTCCAGCTATGTCAACCCTAACTAAAGTAATTCAGTATCAACCATTTTTTTATTTCTAGTGTCAGTAACCTTGACCCCAGGGGCCCCGAACACAATCTAATGAAAGGTCTCAATAAACGCTTCCTAAATACCAAGTTTTTTCAAGATATCTCAGCCTTCACTTAAGTTATTCAGATTTAGTTCAAACCATTTTCTTTTTTAGTAACAGTGACCTTGACCTTGACCCTAAGGGTCCCAAAGGCAATCTCACGAAAAAGTATCCTTTATCTCTTTCTATATAGGAAATTTGGTCAAGATATGTCAACACTTACAAAAGTTATTTAGTTTCATAGATGAGTTTGACGCCACCCATCCACCTCACCGCTTGGCCACCCATCTGCCTGCCTGAACAACAACCTATGTCATTCTAATAACCATGTTTCAGTATGTGAAAAACTGGTCACTAAACCCCTAAAACCTACCATAAATGGTGCAGTTAGGCTCCGAGCCTCCCCATAATCCACCATGCTCACAGACCCTGGGTGCATAGCCACTGTTGATGAAGTAACCAGTAGTACAAGTGTAAGTCGCATTGTCTCCATATTGTGTCCCTCCAGATACGTTTACCATTCCGTTCGTTATGTTCGAGAGGTCTTCACAGTCTAGATAAATATACATATGGACAGAATTAAATGACATCCCAGTATATCAAAAATATTTCTGTTGACAAAAAACATTTTCATTTTAATACTCAAAATAAATATTCAGTTTGTCATAATACTTCTTTACTTTCTGAGCAATACACCCAAATATACGACATATGAATCAAGGTTCAGACATTAAGGTTGAAGTGAAAAATAAACCGAAATCTATTTCTCCAATCTCAGATAAGTAGATCAAAATATTTGGCCACGCTAGAAATCTGCTCATCTTGCCCATGGGCAAAAGTAAATTTAAGTATGCATTTGTAAAATTAAAATAACAAAAACACTGGAGGCTCCCATTGGGATGAACCTATCTTAAACTCTCGGCCATAGAAGATCCTGATAATCACAGACCTATAACCATATGGTTTATTGGTCCTTTTTTAAAAAAGAACATTGACTTCCGTCATGACTCACAATGCACATAATAAATCATTGTCAGATAATCCCCAATGGCCGAAGTAGGTCAGAAATAAGCCTTTAGTGTAGTGTAAACGAAAAAGTACTGGGGGTTTTGATGATATATATAGAAAAGGTAAATGATTTGTATACTCACCATATATGGTACAAACTGGATGTGTTCCCTCCCAACTGCCGGTGGATCCACATGTAAGCTCTTTATCTCCACTGCTATTAAAGTAACCACGGTTACAAGTGTAGGATACTGTCTCCTGATAGGTCGTCAATGTGTAGACAGGGTTACCATTTAATACAGATGGTGGTGTACTGCAGTCTGAAAAAAACAAAAACATTATGAACATCATGGTTTGGTAATGGTAGTGTTATGACTATGAGGTTTATGGATGTGTAATTAGCTTCATGTTTGTTGTATGTGGTTCATGGTTGTTGTATTGTGGTTCATGGTTGTTGTATGTGGTTCATGGTTGTTGTATGTGGTTCATGGTTGTTGTATGTGGTTCATAGTCGTTGTATGTGGTTCATGGTCGTTGTATGTGGTTCATGGTTGTTGTATGTGGTTCATGGTTGTTGTATTGTGGTTCATGGTTGTTGTATGGTTGTTGTATGTGCTTCATGGTTGTTGTATTGTGGTTCATGGTTGTTGTATGTGGTTCATGGTTGTTGTATTGTGGTTCATGGTTGTTGTATTGTGGTTCATGGTTGTTGTATGTGCTTCATGGTTGTTGTATGTGGTTCATGGTCGTTGTATGTGGTTCATGGTCGTTGTATGTGGTTCATGGTCATTGTATGTTGTTCATGGTCGTTGTATGTGGTTCATGGTCGTTGTATGTGGTTCATGGTTGTTGTATGTGGTTCATGGTTGTTGTATGTGGTTCATGGTTGTTGTATGTGGTTCATGGTTGTTGTATTGCGGTTCATGGTTGTTGTATGTGGTTCATGGTTGTTGTATGTGGTTCATGGTTGTTGTATTGTGGTTCATGGTTGTGATTTGTTGTTCAAGATTGTGGTGTATGGTTGTGTGTTTAATCAATGTGGTGTGTGGTTCATGATTATGGTATGTGGTTCCTGATTGTGGTGTGTGGTTCATGGTTGTGGTGTGTGGTTGTTGGTTGTGGTGACTGGTTCATAATTGTGGTGTGGTTGATGGTTGTTGCATGTGGTTGATGGTTGTGGTGTGTAATTCATGGTTGTGGTGTGTGGTTGTTGGTTGTGGTGTCTGGTTCATGTTTGTGCTATGTGGCATTTAATTGTGGTGTGGTTGATGGTTGTTGTGTGTGGTTGATGGTTGTGGTGTGTGATTCATGGTTGTTTTGTGTGGTTGATGGTTATGGTGTGTGGTTGATGGTTGTGGTGTCTGGTTCATGTTTGTGCTATGTGGTTTATAATTGTGGTGTGGTTGATGGTTGTGGTGTGTCGTTAATGGTTGTGGTGTGTGATTCATGGTTGTTGTGTGTGGTTGATGGTTGTGGTGTGTGGTTGATGGTTGTGGTGTCTGGTTGATGGTTGTGCTTTGTGGTTCACGGTTGTTGTGTGTGGTTCATGGTTGTGGTATGTGGTTGATTGTTATGGGTGTGGTTGATGATTGTGGTGTGTGGTTCAAGTTTGTGCTATGTGATTCATGATTGTGGTGTGTGGATGATGGTTGTGGTGTCTGGTTGATGGTTGTGGTGTCTGGTTCATGTTTGTGCTATGTGGTTTATAATTGTGGTGTGGTTGATGGTTGTGGTGTGTCGTTGATGGTTGTGGTGTGTGATTCATGGTTGTTGTGTGTGGTTGATGGTTGTGGTGTGTGGTTGATGGTTGTGGTGTCTGGTTGATGGTTGTGCTTTGTGGTTCACGATTGTTGTGTGTGGTTCATGGTTGTGGTATGTGGTTGATTGTTATGGGTGTGGTTGATGATTGTGGTGTGTGGTTCAAGTTTGTGCTATGTGATTCATGATTGTGGTGTGTGGATGATGGTTGTGGTGTGTGGTTCTCAAAGTGATATCTCCAACATGTAAACAAATAAATTGGTTATTCACTCAGTCTTAACAGTTCAATAATGCATTCAAGCAACTATGCAAAAAATATATATTGAAATATTTAAGAGTTGCAGAGCAAATTCCATTGCTTGTCCGTTCTTCTTTTTCTTAGTCAAACAAGGGGCATTACTATTTATGCCCTACGTAAGTCCCTTGCTTAACATGTGCATATTCATTTTTGCAACATGAATAACATTTAAATATCTCGAATGTTTTCATACATTATGGCAAAGGTGTAGATTTTTGCACAATGCCAATGCTGATACCAAGGCTATGACAATATCTCTCTTTTATTTAACAAAAAACAACAAACAAGCTATTAAAATGCTGTTAAAATGAAAGGGTATTTTCTTTGTTTTACTTGCCATGTATCTGACATGTGATCGGTGAACCAGCCCAGTTCCCACCATCTTCACAACTGTTTACAATGTTTCCTCCAAAATAGCCCAGGTCACAGGTGTATCCTACCATATCCTGGTAAAAAGTTGTGCCATTCAGGAGCTGGTAGCTACTGTTAGCATTCACTGGCGGCGTTCCACAATCTAAAAGACATGTATATTTGAATGAAAGTTTCTGTTAAATCATGTAAAGGTTAGACTTTATTAAGTAATTTCTTCATGAACAAGTAAACCTAAGGGAGTGAATTGACCATTGTTTCTTATTCTTGAAGAAATTACTTAATTAATCCTAACCCACATAGTGTAAGCCCTTCCCAAATGCATTAGATTTAAAATAAAGCCGTGCGCCTGTCAAAAAGCCCTTAAATCACTACATGGTGGGACAATGCTATAGTTAAGTTTTTTGTTTTTTAGTATAGTTTTGTTAAATGAATTGTGTTTAACATGATTTGATGTTATTCTACTGACCATAGATTGTACAGTTTGGCTCTGTGCCACTCCACGTTCCATTGTCCTGACAAACCCTCGGCACATAGTCTCTGTTGATGTAATAGCCCGTGTCACATGCATAACTAACCACGGCAAGATACTGCGTTCCATTGGACAGGTCAACAGACCCATTCATAATATTTGAGAGGCTATTACAGTCTGAAATGATAAGATTCATATTTCTCAAACTGGTTACTAAAAGGATATTATAAAATAACTGCCATAATCCTAAACGACTTCCAGCTTTAACCAAACTGAAATTCAAATTCCATAATTTCAGTTCGCTTGTCCATTGTTCATTGGATACATTTATTTTACAACGGACCTGATCAAATTTTACTAGAGCTGGGCTGGTGGGTTAGACAGGCTTTGTGTACACAGTAATAGTATATTTCATAAAGCAGTTCTTTTTGAATATATGAAAATGGTCAAATTTCAGTAGTAGAAGTACACTTGACTTGGGTGCAACCAGAGTGCAATTTTTACAACTCTTTTAATTTTTCAAGGAAATATTTTGCCTCTAAGTCTATATTGTAATATCAGATAAATGGCATTTTCAGTTTTAAATGTTTACATCCTAAAGGTAAGATTTCAAGGTCAGATTTATTTTACATTGCAATGATCTATGACGATCAAGAACATGTATATGAATAGGAGTATATCTATTACAAAAAAAGAAATAGCATGTACCAGTGGTCAGCCTCCACAAGTTTCCCTGGGCCAGCTCAAAGCATAATACATAACACTATTCAATATGTGTAAGCTCACTATTTCATTGTTCGCTAGAATGCAGAAAGAGGCCCTTCAGAAGTGTGCAACTATTTTGAAATTATGTAATTTCCAATGTCTGCATTTCTTAAACAACTAATTATGTGCTTGACTTTTAACAAACTAATTCTCATGCAAGTACATTATTCAAAGCTGTAAAAACAGTACTCAAAGAAGCTGAATTTTGAGAGTGAAACCGCAAAAAGTTTCAAAGTGTCATTATAAACACATGTAGAAGAATAGAACCTATTTCGCTTGTTTGGAATATCCATCACCTACCATGAATGGTACACGTTGGTTGGGTTCCCTCCCAATTGCCCGTTGATCCACATGTAAGCTCTTCATCTCCACTGCTTCTATAGTAACCACGGTTACAAGTGTAGGATACTGTCTCCTGATAGGTCGTCAATGTGTAGGTGGAGTTACTATTGGATACAGATGGTGGTGTATTACAGTCTGAAAAACAAATTTAAAAATAACTCTTTGTATACTTAACAAAATTAATAAAGGGTTGCTTATTTAAACAACTTTATTTTACACTCAGATTTTACTAAAAAACATTCAGATAACCAGGGCTTCTTAAAACAACCTATTTGCTCACTCACAGTTCTAGACCAAATTTTGACCACACAGTAATACCATCAGAAAATGGCTAAAAATTGGTTTGAAATCTGTTATTGTTTTACCATATATGCATGACATCAGCTTACTGAGCAGGTGCTCGAAAACAGGGGCTGATTGAAGACTTTTTATCAATCAAATTGCATTATTTTGTAGTTTGGAGTCAATTTTTGTACATGTCGCAGAATCAGAAAATGGACCAATGAAAATACCCCTATTAGAACATGTGCATTTAATAGGACATTGAAGATATTACATACGGCAAATCTGGCGAGTGAAGATCAAATACTATGTAACATGTATCTGGCAAGGGAAGATTAAATATTATATACCATGTATCTGGCAAGTAATAGCAGAGCCATCCCAGCTCCCTCCATCCTGACAAGTGCGTGAAACACTTCCACCTGTTCGAAAGAAGCCTTCATCACAGGTATATGTGACAACACTCAGGTATGTTGTAGTCCCAGAGGTCAATGTGAGACTGCTGTTGGAATTAATGGTGGGAGTTCCACAATCTACGAGAAAAAGAACAGGGAAACATATAATAGTGTGCATAACCTCAATATAATTCATATGAAGAAATTTACGCTAGGCCTAACTAAAAAACTAATGTTTCTCAGGTTTCCTTAACCCTTATATTTTGCAACCAACACCATTTGTTTAATACCATTGATACCTAAATTGGAAATCAGATCACTTAATTACTTTAAAGATGCACTCTTACTCCCAAAAACGATTTACTACATTTAATAATATTGTTTTGATATTCCCAAAAGGATAAATTAATGTCAAAAACAATGGTTCTTATGAAGTATACCGAGTTTAATTTGAAAGAAATGCATATAAAACCTGGTATTTCTACTTTATGAGACTATAATAAATCACAGTAAATCTTTTGTTTCACCAATCATTTATTATTTTTGCGCTTTCTGCTATTACATACACAGTCACAATCTTCTTTTCAATAATTAATATTTTCCATAAATGCATTATTTAGTAAGTAGTTAAAGGTTTATCAGTCAAAATTGATGTTTGTTATACATGTGTATGTACTGATTTTGAATATAAGTGTCTATTTAAGAGTTAACAAGAAACACCGCAATGCGACGAAACCAGGTTTTTTAATGATTGACAGAAGAACTTCAGCCTGTGTCTGTTTTTCTATTTTTAGTAACAGTGACCTTGACCCTAGGGACCCTAAATGCAATCCATTGAAAGGTATCCATAAACTCTTCCTTTATACCAAGTTGTGTGAGGATACATCAACCCAAACTAAAGTTATTCAGTTTCAACCATTTTTCTATTTTAGTAACAGTGACCTTGACCTTGAATCCAGGGACCCCAAACGCAATCCCATGAAAGGTATCAATAAACTCTTCCTTTATACCTGGTTTGGTCAAGATATGTAGACCCTGACTAAAATTATTCAGTTCAACTGTTTTTCTATTTTTAGTAACAGTGAACTTCACCTTGAATCTGGGGACCCCAAAACGCAATCCCATGAAAGTTTCCATAAACTCTTCTAAGTTTGGTCAAGATATGTCAACCCTAACTAAAGATATTCAGTTTGAACCATTTTTCTATTTTTAGTAACAGTGACCTTGACCCTAGGGACCCCAAATGCAATCCCATAAAAGGTATCCATAAACTCTTTCTATAGACCAAGTTTGGTCAAGATATGTCAACCCTTACTAAAGTTATTCAGTTTCATAGGTGAGTTTGACGCCGCCCGGCCCCCCTGGTTAAAAATACCTACTATGTATTGTACAAGTGGGATTTGTTCCATTCCATTGTCCACCATCCTGACAAACCCTGTTCCTTGTTATCTCGTCCTCTAAATAAAACCCAGAATTGCAAGAATATGTGGCTATAGCCCCATACAGGGTTCCCTGAGTGAGGTCAACTTGTCCGTTGGCAGGAATTGTGAGGGTTTGACAATCTGGAATAGAAATGGAAACTCTTGGCAGATTTGTCCACTCGAATATGCAAATATTTGGAAATGGTAAAAAATACCATTTTGCTTTTCACCCAATTATATATATTTCGCTGAGTCATTTTAAGGAATCTTACAAAAATGCCATCTTTGCTGTATTTGTCTACCCCTTTCAAAGCCATAGATTTGTTTTGGACAAATTTAGAAGCATTTAAAGACCCATTTGTCTGTTTAAAAATTTCTAAACTAACTCAAACAATAGCACAACATTGAAAAATTCACTGATACCATAGAGGGAGCACTCGGGGATGACGCCAACCCAGGTTCCTTCTTCTCCACACCTGATTTCCCGATCACCAGAAGATATGTTATAACCTTCATCACAAGTATAGCTGGCAACAGCTCCAAAGGTGGTCACTGGGTCGGACACTGTACCATTCCCAATTACAGTTGCATTGAAACAATCTGCAGATAGCCAAGTGGATTTTTTACCATTACAAAACTATGATTCTATTATTAATTGCTATTTTTATTTTTTATTATTATCAAATATAGCACAAAGCTGTAAGGCAGAATAAAGCCCAGGCTTCTTTAAAGGGACTGTACACCAGATTGGCACCAAAAAATATTTTTTTCAGTAATGAATCTCAGGACAATTATTTAAATAAATGTTTTATTCTTTGATATCATAATTGTAAAAAAATACCAAAATGTAAACAAAAAATCGAGTCAGAGACCGGGTTTGAACCGGTGTCGCCAAAATTGCAGTCCAGTGTTGTATCCACTGTGCTACGAAGGCTTACACTATTATTAATATTTAAGCTATATATCTAACTTGGTAATATCACGTGATAACATCGACTAGCCAATCACGCATAAGGAATGAATTCTACTAGGTAGACATTTCCGTACCTAGTAATCTTTTTTAATGGAAAAAAAGCGAAAAAACTGCAATAAATAAATTAATTGTAAACTACGTGGTACTTCAGTTAGTAAGTTTCAATGCACTGTACACATCGATACCAAGTTTATGTCAGTTTTCAACAATTTTCTTTTTTTTCGCTATTTCATCATACGGAGTACAGCCCCTTTAAGAACCTGCCTATGGGACTTGTTATGTATTTTTATATACATGCAGGTTTGTGGGATTTTAAATCCCATCATTATATATAGACATACTGTATTCAGAATTGTCTGAGAAAATCTTTACTTTAGTGACTCCTATGAAAAAATATCTTATTAACTTATTATAGACTTATTTAGTAATGGTTTGGTGCGAGTAATGATAGAAAGCTGAGAACGTTTTACAATTTTCAAATTAGCATGTTGAAAAAGTCACAGAAAGTTAATAATGAAGACATAATCAATGTTTTTAACTTAAAAACAAGTTTTAAACAATCAATCCATAGTTTATTATATATCATCATATCATGACTGACTTTTAATCTGGCAGGTTGGTTCACTGCCGTCCCATAATCCAACATCAGTACATGTGCGCACATTACTCCCAATCATGTCGTATCCAGGGTTACATGTGTAACTGGCCACTCCCCTGTAAGTGGTGACCCTGTCTTCAACCCGACCATTAACTGGGTGAGTTAACTCTCCACAATCTGTGTAATGTAAAGAAAATAACATTGAGGGACACATGTATAATAGCCAGGGTTTTTCATAGAAGTTTCAGTTTGAGGTCCTTTGGTTCACACATTTATAAGGGCTCAGAGGTAAATAAATAATGCCCAATTTTTTGGTTTAAAGGAATGTCACAGATTGACCTAGCAGCTGAAGGGCTAAAACCAATTTGGCGATGGGTTTTGGGGGTGCTTTCGGCACAAAATGAGGGTCAAAGGTGGTCAAGCACCCTTCGGCAAAACTGACTTATCAAAAGCCCTTTTGTGGGCTCTCACGACTTCAAATTTGAAGCAACTGAAGTGTCAATATAAACAACAAATAAAGTAATGACCAAAAGCAACCAGTCGAAAAAATATCAATCAATTAAAAAAAAAACTAAAAAAAACTGTATATAAATAAAAAAAAAATTGTGGTCCGTTAAGAGTTATTAGATCCATATAGACTTGAGTACAAATCACATTCTTGAGCCCAAATGAACAAAGAATCAGATGGCATTTCTGAATTTCAGATGATTTGGAATCCTTCGGCTACCGTAAATGACTGATTATAAGATGCTAGTGAATATAAGACGCAGGCAAAAAATCCATGAACAACTCTACTCTATGCCATTGTTTATTCTGAGATGTGAAATAAATACATATACATTTACAAGGGTGCCTGTGAATAACAATTTCTACCGTCCATGACCTTAGTTCAGATAGTAATGATAACTTTACACCATGCTGAAAAAGATTCAATTTTTCAAGCACTTTTGATCATATCTTTCTAAATATGCCCTGCCTTAAAAATAAATCTAATTATGATTAAATTGACCATAATATCGTGTGACCCTTTTTTACTTCCATTGATTATCAAAAAGCATAAATCAGATGATCAGCAGCTGTTTAAGACAATTAAACAGCACACATACTCATTTTATTGTAGAAAATAGGCTAAGAATGAGATACAGGTGTGAAAAAGAGCATTATTCTAAATACTGGCCCCAGTATAAAAAAATACTCAAGTCAATCTCAATGTCAGTCTCAACTCAA
This sequence comes from Mya arenaria, assembly GCF_026914265.1. NCBI lineage: Eukaryota > Metazoa > Mollusca > Bivalvia > Myida > Myidae > Mya > Mya arenaria. The sequence goes on from NC_069126.1 coordinate 7,717,118, forward strand.
TTTACGAATAAAGGCATAGTTATTATGATTCAAAATCTTGCATGTTTCTATACTTGCTGAAATGTTTTCATAGAATGTGATTTAAGATTTTTGTCAGTATTTCAAAGAAAACTCATTCTAGAGCAAAAAATGTACTTGAGTAATTGTTAAAAACAGTGTATTGTACTCGAATACATTTTTGGCTGTAGAATATTATTCCCTTGGAATCTTGACCAAAGGCATCATTCAAAATATATTATGGTAGAATGCGGTTTTATAAGGTGTAAAAACCTATATGGATTTTAATAACTTTTTGTTATGTGCTAAAATGAGTTCAGTCTGAGATTGAGATTTGACTTAAGTATTTTTTGTGATATTGGGGCCTGATGTTAGGTACCCAGGGAAATAATAAAATTGAAACAATTTCTTCCATTTTCATTAATTCCATCTTAAGTACGTACATATGCAAGCTATAATTTAAATAATACTTTGGCAGTATAACTGCTTACAATCTACCGAAACATTCTCTGTAAACAAAAGTTTAACAGGATCATTACCAGTGGTTATGCAGCCAGTCGGGGCTGTATCATTCCAGAAACCTGAGCTATTGCAGTACAGGAGTCGACTGATGATGCCCTGGGCCACCATAAAGCCCAAATGACACTCATACAGACTAGAGTCGTTAAAAAGTGTGCCAGTTTGTGTTACATTTCCATTAGAAATGCTGGTAGCCACGGCCCCACAACCTGCAAATATAGGAAAACTTTGTTTCAGATCACACTCCAGGAGCTATAGTACGGAACATCTTATTAAGTTAAAATTTTAAAAAAAATTCTTAAATTAAACAATTTCCTTAACTGTTTTATTTCATAAGAATAAATTCTTATGCTAAGTCTATATTCTGTAATTAAAATATGGACACTTAAGCTTTTAAAAATGAAAACCCCATGTTAAAAAATGAGTATTAAAACAAATCCAAATTTTACACTTAAGTTAAAATATGTTAAAAATTTCTTAAGATGCTGCTGTAATACAGACCCTGTAGGGGCTGATTATACTAACCACCTTAGATTTCACTTTCATTTTTAGATTAGAATCCATGTGTTTGATTGGACAGTAAAAATAACTGGCCAATGGACTGAAATGGAATCACTGAGGTGTGTCTAAGGTCAAGGATAAGAACGATATTGAATATGGTCCATTAGTTTCATCAAGAAATATATTTCCTAGTAGAAACAGAACTGCTCGTCAAGAATTCTTACTGAAATTAGCTCCAAGAAAAATCAGGTCATGGTTTTAAAACATTTACTTTATAAATAATGCTTCACTTTAATAATAATCACTTAATTAATATATAATGCAAATATATCTAAAATCAAGGAAAATGATGAAAACTTCTGCTTACTATTGACTATGACCTACCTACCCTATGGAAAATTATGGGTGACATCTTGATTACTAAAATTATGCAAACAAGTATTGGTAATATTGGTCTAAAACCAATCAACTGACCACCAAACTGTCTGTCACTCCTACCAACAATTGCACATCTACATTGGGTTTTAATGATTCCCTAGCCATAATAATGTTTATGGAACATTTTTTAACATTTGGATATTCATTTTGTTCCCTTAACAAAAGTCGCCAAATCAAAAATCGTCAAAGACTCTGAAGCGGCGGTCTATATTCTTTGAAGTGGGATTATATAAGCCACCAATTAATATACAATGGGTAGCAGATTAGTTATATTTCTTTGACTTGATTATACTTTTTCGAGTGCAGTTAGGGGCCGTTCCATCCCAGGTCTCATCTTCCCTACAAGTCCTGCTCGTATCACCCGAGGATATTTCAAATCCTTCATAACATGTGTATGTTACCACGCTCTGGTATGTTGTGTTTCCACTCGTGTACTCCACAGAACCATCAACCGGATCAGTCAATGCAAGGCAGTCTGAATGAAGCAGACAACAGTTTCAGTCAAGACTGAAAAATGATACATGATACTTATTACTTGATACTTGATTCTACATAAAACCAGTGATCTATGATATTGTCAATTAAACATCTTCACATATGAGGGTGCAAATTTCAAACAGATTTTGTACTGCATTTGTCTTAAAGGCCTTGTCTAAGGAATGTTTGGCATGATAATCCCCTGCTGTGCATCTCCTGCTAATTGCACTGCTGTCACAGTAGGGGCCAATTTCCTGTGTATTCGTTTAATGGCTCAGGGCCATTTAGGGTCCATTTTTATAATAAAACAGCCAAAACTGCACAGCAGGATAATCAGATTGGAAATCTGATAAGACAATTAGGCAATAAGATTAAGATCAATTAACAGAGGTTGTGTACAAATACACGTTTTTTTTTGGGGGGGGGGGCTCACTTATAGAAGGCTTAAACTAGGCCTTTAATAGGTGTCTGACCCTTTAGCAATTAATATCGTGTACAAATTTGTCAGTAAAAATTGGTTGTGTGCAGCCTGAGAAAGTGCACTTTGGTATATAATCAACGAAATGCCTATAGATTATCAATGTCACTTTTTTTTACATTTTGAATCTGGAAATCTTCTTGAGAGCCTGTAGGATCAGAAAATCAGGATTCATGCTTTATACATCCAATGGGATATGGAAAATTAGCATCATGCAGGTTATCAGAAAAACATGGTATTGTTATATTTTTTTTTATCATATGCCAGTCTTCTTTGTTTTAATGTACTGTTTGAAGTTCCTACCAATGTAACTGCACTCAGCTATTACACGCAGGGCTTCTAAAATTTTGGAACCTCATTCAAACATAGTTTGTTTAATTGTGTCTTCTGCCAATACCAAAACACATGATTGGACCGATTGCAAGCTTCTGCTAATTAACAGATAGGCTATAGAGTGATCAGCGTAGCGGAAAAAGCAGCTGGTCGCATCAATCTCATGGTAACTATGACACTTTTATGACCTATTGGGGGTAGTTTTGAAAGTGTGAATGTTTGTGTATTACAATTTCTACAACTTTTACTGACTTAGTCGTTTTGGACTGAAATTATAAAAAAAAAATGAGAAAATTTCGGACCGATTTTTTTTACACTATTTGAAACTGAAATCGGTCTGGCTTGGTCAAAATTGGTCCAGACCGGCAAATTGCCGGTGTTTAGAAGCCCTGATTACACTGCATATGTTTTGGAATTTCTTATCATAAATTAATTGCATAACTGATTTCTTGCATTTACTTGAATATAAACAAAATAAAGAAGTTGAATTCTTTCAGCTTGGTTTCTTTTAAATGGTACAATAGACTTATTGCTCAGAATTTTATTTAAGGTAACAACATGATTAACAACATCGTTGTTAACTTTTAAAGAAGAAATATTTGATGATGAGCTCACATTATTAAAGCTGCACTCTTACATATATACCAGTTTTACAACTTTTTTACTTTTTGTCTTGGAAAGAGCAAATTTTGGCGTAAATATCTGCAAACCAATGATAAAAGATTGCTGACAAAAGATCAGATTGCAGATTTTCATATTTTTGTTTCAAAAATTATTGTTTTATGGCTTAAACTGTTGATACCAGTTTAAGAAAAATGCATAAAACATCAATTTTTAAAATTAAATATATAAATCTTCAATCTAAGTTTTTGTCAGCAGTCTTGTATAACTTGTTTCCATGCATTTTTGCCAAAAATGGCTCGTTCCAAGACAAAAATGAAGAAGTTGTCAAAACGTTCAATCTGTGTCAGAGTGCAGCTTTAAATATAAAATAGAGCTAAAAAGTTGTCTCAAAGCTTTTTACAAAAACAGCAGATCACAGGTGTATACCCATTAAATTTTCAAAGCAGTAATGATTTGAAAGTTAACAACATCAATGTTATAACAACATTGTTCACTTTAACAAAATTCTATAAATGGCCAAATATGCTTTCTTTTCCCTAAGAAAAACTCTATAATCAATTCATCAATAAAACAAGTAAAAAACAACAACAAAAACTGCAGTGTCTAAAATGTAGCACTCAACACATTGTACTAGCATGGTAAGGGTTTAAAAAATGACAGCAAAGTGATAAAAAGAAATAAGTATTCCATGCTGTAATACACCATTAGATATGGAATACGATATGAATGAGTATATACAATAGTGTAATAGTGTAACAATAGACTCTAGAGCCAATACTTAAGTCAGATCACAGCAAAAGAATCAGGTACCTTTGATATCACAGACAGGAGCTTCCAGGCTCCATAGTCCATTGGTCAGGCAGTTTCTCACATTAGCACCGACAAGAAGGTACCCCCTGTTGCATGTATAGGAGGCAAACGCGCGGTAGCTCATGTCTGGGGTAAACACTCGCCCATCACTAGGATTGTCTAGGGGCCCACAGTCTAAAGAGGACCATTATTCAATATTTTATCAAATGTTTAAGAACATATCATTGGTAGGTCAGCCAATCCAACTAACACTAATTAGTTCCCTTAATTGTTAAAAAATTCAATTGTAAACACAGATGAAAGCTTATATGATTCACCCTGGGGTCGGTTTCCTGGGCAGAAACCAGGAGTGTGCCCACACCTAAACTCGTACATGCCCTATCCAGGGCCCAGGAGAAAATTCCCCTGGAATTTCAAGAAATAATCCTCTGGAATTTCACAAAAAGTCCCCTAAAAATCAAGGAAAAATCCCCTGGAATTTTGATTCATACCAATGTTGTTGTTTTTGGTGTGTGATTGGATAATTTGAAGACTAGATAACCTCGCATGGTACATGTTTTTACAACATATGTACGCAATACTGTGCTAGTTTCAGTTTAAAAGAAATGCTAGTTTAAATACAATGCTTTTTAAAGTTTAAAACACACACAAAAAATGCCTGTGCTGTAGCAATTATTAACAATAATATCCCTCTTCGTGCCCTGATTTACAGTGAATACAGCATGTATGAGATGTTGCCACATATTAAAGACGTAATCAGAATCCCCTCGCCAAAATCAAGCTCCCCTGGTTTTCTAAACAAAATCCCATGGGGAGGTCTCCGTAGTGTGTAAGCTTATTTATACTCACACTCAGGCATTGCCCATTCGGCCAGTGTTTCGATAAGATTGCTAGTCATTTTAGGTTTTTTGGGGCATAGTGCACAGACAGAATGTAACCTTGGTTAGAGCTACCCTGGTTCTGAAACATGCACAAGTGTATAGCACTGTCACACGGGACCCCCATTTAACGTTCCTTCTCGGAAGACGACTGGTATTTTTAGTGGTGCGGCGGGTAATTGAACCTGCGACCCCTGGATTGACAGTCAAGCGTGTTACCACTAAACCACAGATCCATCAAGGGTCTCCAGAAATATGGCATGTATGTATATCACTAGACCACTCTCACCCCTAACCTGTTTCAATGCATATTGGGACGGAATTATCCCAGGTTCCGTTTGCTGCACAGTTGACTGTCCTATTGTCCACCCCTCGGGATATCATGTAGCCCTCATCACACATGTAAAACGAGGTATCTTCATACTTAGTGCCTGTCTGGATTACTGTGCCATTCCCTATGGACATATCAAGAGGACCACAATCTGAAATAGAAACATAATTAATTACACCGTGATTCATTGAGGCTTTGTATCTTGAGTTCTGTGGGCTAATGTGAGTTGGTGACTATACTTGATATAGCTTAACTTAACAGGGACTAATTCATTGAGGTGGGGGTTATTATGGGAAACGTTTTTGCATTATTCAAATAATGGAGGGGATTCAAACTCTTACCCTAACTACATGTAACATAACCTTAACCCTTTACAAAATTCCAAAATCCAATCCCCTAAATATTCAATTTTGTTTCAATATATAACACTTAATTTAACTTCATGATTTGCATAAACATGCTATTGTTTTATTATATGCATTCTGGTGGTTTAAAGAGTTTTATCAGTGAAATAAAACTGATATATCACTGTTTGAAACAGTGGAAATATCAAATTGATATTATTCACTGATTTGAAATTTAAGCCCAATTCCTGTGTCCAATCTAACTTGGCTTAGATGATAAAAAACAAAATACTTTTAGAAAGATAACAAAAATATTGGCCTTAAATCTTTTTTTTTGTCAGCAATTTTATTTCATTGGTTTGCAGATATTTACGCAAAAATTTGCTTGTTCCGAGACAAAAAAAAAAAAAAAGTCGTCACGTTACACTACATATACATATGAACTGTTTGCAGTTTGATTTAAGGAATTTATGATTTAGTTCATTTTCTGGAATAACCGGACTTAAACGGCAATGCGACGCTGATACCAACGCTGTGCCAAGTAGTAAAGCCTCCTCATTTGAATAGTTGAGATAAAAATCCAAACTTGCCCTAACACTTTAACCTTCCCTAAAATATTGACCTCAGGGGCCATAATTTTTATTAAGAATAATATGGAGTTATTTAACCTAGTGTGTGATGGTCATCAGCAACTGTGTGAATCCTTAGGTGAATTGAATGAAGGGTATTGGAGTTACAGTAAAACTGCGATCGCTCGAGGTCTCCGGGGACGAGTCTAAACCTCAAGGGAACCGAATCGTTTCGAATGACCCGATTTCAATTCTTCAGTCTGTTATGAAATATCTTTCAGTGTAGTTTAAGTTTGAAGTCGTCTGTTTACTAAGACACCGATTATGTGTTGCTTTGTGGAAATCACTCATATGTTCAAAGGCTGTCGTATACTATATGTATATTAAATATAAAATGTAAAAGAAATATCAATAAATGAATAAATAGAAATTTTAATTTTTACAAAAAAAGCCATATTGCAAAGCAAAGTGACAAGAAGGAATTTTTTTTAGAGATTCCGATGTTTGATCGATATGGTAGTGTTAATTGATATTTTTATTACTCATTTACATTTTGCACAATTAACTTCTCGTCATTAACTTCTCATAATTATCTTCTAAAATGCCCAATATTAACTAATATCGGTCATGCGTTAACAGTGTTAAACAGTTTTTCACACCTTATCAAATTACCTTTCAACTGTCATTGCAATTTTTACAATATGCGAATATTTTAATACCTAACAAATTGTTTGTTTATTTTGGAACACGTGTTCGGGAAAAAGTGAAATTATGTCCTCTAGGGAGCCATAAGGTTTTGTGCATGATTTGCGTACTCGGGACCGAGTATATTGCTCGACTCCTCGACATAATTAGATTTTGATGCAGCATAGGTATATTTTATATGAAAATAGAAGGAAAAAAGTTTGGGACCACGGTCCCACCTCGTGGGAACGCCGGTTCTCGAACGACCAGGGGCGTAGCTTCCTATAGGCATTGTAGGCCGCGGCCTACACATTTTTTCAGAAAAACCAAAAAAATAAAAATGCCAAATCTGCAATAAAAATTGAAGGCATAGGAGGGTGAGGGGGCTAAAATATGAAATTCCGACAAATGCGCTTTAGTATATCGGAAACCTGGTATTTCAAATATATCGTTTTCCTTTGCTCTAACGTACATTTTCACACGACATTAATGTTCCGTATATAATCTATCATAAGTTGCATACCAGTAGACTGCGCGTTGACGCCTTACATTAAACATTTCCAATCGGCTTGGTATAATGTTGCGGGCGCTTTATTATTTGAAATTACAAACGGTCTGGTGCCAATATTGCCATACATAGTCCTACGTATCCTTATTTCGATAGTCTCACTTTGACTTCAATAGATAAAGATACCAAACAACAACTGCTAGAAGAACTTGCAATCATGCCTCCAGTACCTGTTTCCACCCGAGTGTCCGAACTTTGATGGACACAGTTCAGGACATTGGATTCTTGTTCAATTTTTCAGCAAATCGTCTAGCAGCGTTTCAGGACGAGCTTTCTAGAGACGTCGCAACGAAAGAGGAAATGAACCGGCGCACTAAGCTTCGCTCGTTATGTGAGACACGATGAATCAGTCGTGCGGACGCACTCGAAACGTTCCAAAATGCGGGCCTCGTAGTGGTCCACGCACTTGAAACCATTAATGAAGACGGAGACGAGAAGGCCGGCCAGTATTTGTCCGCTGTACTGCGCTTTGAATTCATTATCTCACTTGTAGTGGCGCAACACATTGTGTACTACCGTGAACCGGACAAATCTTCAGAAGGAAGGCAATGATGTACTACACGCTGTTGAAGAAACATACGTCATTGTCAAATTGTGCAATGACTGGAGGGATGATCCTGATGTGTAGAATGGACTGTACATGAAAGCAACGGATATAAGCTCAGGCTTCGACATTCAACCATCAATGCCAAGAAGAGTTGGTCGACAGGAAAACAGGGCAAATCCTGAGGTGCAAACACCATCTGACTATTTCAGATTAACCTTTGTACAATGTCTTCGAAGACAGATAGAGTGCACAACATGTATTGCCTTCAAAACTGGAAATTCTGCAGGACGACATGCTGCCATCAAATTATGCTGCTAAGGCCCCTGATCGCCACAAAACATTTGATACATTTAAAACAGAATGGAATGTGAGATGGAGCATCGCAGCCGCAAGTTTATCTAGACTACAAGAGACCATGAAGCAGACCAACAAGGACCTGTATCCTAGCATATTTACAATATTCGAGGTTCTTCTTACTATGCCACCTACATCAGCCTCTTGTGAAAGGTCGTTTTGTGGAATGAAACGAATAAAAAACTTCCTGCAAACGACAATGAAAAGCGACAGGTTGTCATCCTTGGCCCTAATCCACAGCCACAAGAGCATGATTATAGATGTTGACCGCGTCATCAATTTGTTTAAGTCGCAAAAATGCCGGAAGCTAGAGTTTTTTAATGATCCTGGAAAGTCAACTGTGCGGTATATAAGGCATTGTTTGTGCAAATACACATGTAATTAACTTTGATTTTGGCAACAAAATGCATTAATATTGAGTGAAATTTAATTAATAAAATGTGCAAGGTTTTACTTCTATGGCCTGTCTTCTTTAGCTAAAATACGTACAAAATTAATTTAAGGTAAAGCATAATGATCTTGTTGCTCTCTTTAATGTTTTAACAATAACG